>NC_071998.2:59584384-59887414 GCF_028885655.2 Pongo abelii
AGAATGTGGACAGCCAAACAGCCTCACCTGTAAATGCATTTAATTTCTCGAAGTCTTTCAGAAGAATGCCAACTGGATGAGTTGTTTTTTTCTTTTTTTCTTCTTATTTTTTTTAATATGAAGCTTGTATTGGTCTGTAAAATAGGCTTTAACAAGGATTTTCTTAGGAACAGGAAGCCTTGAGGTAGAAAACAAGTATCCCTATTTTGACCTAGAGAGATGCATGCTCATGGCAAGCGAATGAATCAAGGAGAAGAGAAAATACTGTTTCAGTAGACTCTCTAGTGATGTGTGTGTTCACACCATTTATGAGAAATCCTAAGCTTTCAATTAGTAACTTGTACTTTAGTCATTTAAAATCAGCACAAATATTTGTTTAGTGCCTCTGCCAGATGGTTAAAGTTAAATCAAGTTTTTTAACCTGAACAACCTAATGTAGCTTTCCTTAACCATTTACACACCATTGCATATTGTAGACCATAGTCAGATACATTTTGTTATAATGCATGTTTATTTTACCTTTTAGCTCAATTCGAATATCAGTGGTTTTGGTTTCTATTTTGTTTCTCTTCCTACAGTTACTGTATGGGGGTGCAGTAACAGCAGTGGTGGTGAAAGTAGATTTCTTTTCCTTTTTTTTTTTTTTGAGATGGAGTCTCGCTCTGTCGCCCAGGCTGGAGTGCAGTGGCGCAATCTTGGCTCACTGCAAGCTCCACCTCCCGGGTTCACGCCATTCTCCTGCCTCAGCCTCCCGAGTAGCTGGGACTACAGGCGCCTGCCACCACGCCTGGCTAATTTTTTGTATTTTTAGTAGAGCCGGGGTTTCACTGTGTTAGCCAGGATGGTCTTGATCTCCTGACCTCAAGGTCCACCCGCCTCGGCCTCCCAAAGTGCTGGGATTAGAGGTGTGAGCCACTGCGCCTGGCTGAAAGTGAATTTCTTAATGGATCTTCCATGAATCAAATATTTGTGTTTAGGAAGTTAGGCTGACCAAAAGATTTCAAATCATACCTTTAATCATGGCAAAGATCTTATGTCACATTCTTGAGTACACATGTTTACTAAATTTTACGTATATGTGTATGTGAACATGGACTTCAGAATTAATTAGTGTGGTAATTATTATTTCTATTGTAGACTTTAATCAGCCGTATTAAATATATGTATTATGTTCACAGAGAAAACATGGTATCTTTGGAAACTTTATAGTATGCCCTATATTATAGATACCCTATATAACTATGGGACTAAACACACGAGTTAGTGACAAGTCAGGCATTTGGAGGGAATGTTTGTAACCCATTGTGGGAGACAGTTATTAGAATAGTTATTCTTACTGGTAGGTAACAGTTATGACTGTAATGAACAGAACGTGACTAAAATCCAGTTATGCCTTTGCCATCGTATTAAAAGCTTTGATGGAGATGCGAGAACATTGCAGATACTTTGGATTTTGTCACTTGAGTTGAAGGTAAACAGAGAAGACAGTGCTTTCTAGTCATCAGTAGGAATTAATGAACTCTTCCAGGACATGTAGCTTCAAGGACCTTCTAGGTTCTTTTGAGGGGAAAATAATGTTCCACTTGGAGCCATTTTTTCCATTTGTTGAGAGTCATTTGTTTTCAGAGTATTAAAGGAAGTGTTCCGAGTTCTAGGTTGTGTTTCTTTGATGCCTTCTAAAGCCAAGCACACCTGAGACCCTGGGTGGAGCTCTACAATGGGAACAGGAGGAGTAAGTAATGTGGGCTTCGAGAGACAATCATTCCACTCTCAGTCCTTGGAAGACGGTTCCTAGGTATATATGGCAAAGCAGATGAAATTATTTGAGGGAATTAATTAGCAAAACTAAACATTTCTGTTTTTGAAAGGAATGAATCATTTGGAAGGAACTTCCTGGTGAGCTCAGTTTTAGCAGGCTGGTTTCTCCCTTACCCTTCTGCAGTCTGGCTGAATCAGTTGTGTTCTTGCCTGTGATTGGTGAGGATGCACATGCTAGTATTTATTCTAGCCCTTATCACTTCCCATCAGCCATGAGCCCCTCCCTGGTCTGAGTCATCTTGGTAACCCCAGAAGCTAACAGAGCACCAACACATCCACTAAACATTGGACTGACTTGATTTGGGGCAGGCTTGTTGTATAAGCTAGTAGGAATAAGAGACTAATTGAGAAATTAGGACAGTGGATTCCTGACATTTATATGGTGAGTAGATGATCGTTTGTTAGAATTGCGAATTTCATCCAGAAAATTTTGTCCAAAAAAAATTACAGAATTTCATCCAGACCATTTTTGTAACGGCGTGGAAGCAGCATCAGCTGCACCACTGATTAGCTGGGTGGCTTTTGCTGTCTTGTGACTCTAGTTTTCAATTTCTCTCTCTTTTTTTTTTTCGAGATGGAGTCTAGCCCTGTCGCTGAGGCTGGAGTGCAATGGCCCGATCTCAGCTCACTGCAACATCTGCCTCCCAGGTTCAAGCGATTCTCCTGCCTCAGCCTCCCAAGTAGCTGGGATTACAGGCATGCGCCACCATGCCTTGCTAATTGTTTGTATCTTTAGTAGAGACGGGGTTTCACCATGTTGGCCAGGCTGGTGTTGAACTCCTGACCTCGTGATCCACCTGCCTTGGCCTCCCGAAGTGCTGGGATTACAGGCATGAGCCACCGTGCCTGGCCTAGTTCTCAGTTTCTTTATCAGAAAATGAGTAGTTACAGTTGATCGTCTCAAAGTCTTTTGTGCTTAAGATTCTGAGGGTTTTGAAGTTTGAGTATAAAGCCTAGAGAACATTCTAAATTATTTCTATTGGTTCTTATCATCTTAAAATGTTTTTGTGCTCCTTAAACTACGTTTGTGTTTGTTTGCTTTCTTTCTTCCTTTTGTTTTTTTCTCTCTGAAAAGCATTTTTTAAAAGACAAACAGAGCCCAAGAGTGGCTGGTAGTTGTTTCGCTCATGAAGTGATGGAAAGATCTATTATTCAGTTGCAGCTTAAATTATGTACCAGCACCGCATGTGCTGGATTCGCTTCCTTACTTTGCAGCCTAAGCCGGCAACTGCAACCATCTTGCAGAGCTTCTTGAGAATCCTTCTTTCTCTTCCTCTTCCTCTCCACCCCCATGGACTTCTTCCCGGGCCTCATTGCCTGTGACATACGCTTGGAAGGAGGGACAGGCCTGCAGCTGGGAGCCCTTTCTTATTTGTTCTTCACAAATGTGTTGAAGATGAGCCTACTGGTCACTACTGCAAAAAAACACATTGTTCACTGGTGTAAAATCACTGCTGTCATCTGAGTTTCAGCATAACTTCAGGCATGTTGGAGTTTTTCAACCTTACCTCAGGCAGAGCACTTTGCTTTCCTTGGGCCGGTCTGTTTAGTGTCTGGGTGAGTTTTAAGAGGGGAGAGAGATTGTGGCATCTTAGACACTCACTGAAATTTTCCAGAAATGGAACTGGAAACATTTGTGCGTTTCCTTCTGGTGTTATTGTTAAAGACTAAAAACAAGGGCAAGTGGCAACACATTGAAATGAAGAGGCCCCAAGTTTGCGACACATTGAAAGGAAGAGGCCCCAAGTTCATTTTGAGCCTAAATTGAATTTTAATCAAAGGTCTGGGAGAAATATTTAGTCTACTTATACTATTTAAGTGCATAGTTTGGCAGATGACTTTGGGCAGTGAAGGATCTGGAAGAGGCAGAAAAGGTAGACTCAATTTGCCAGACTTAGAGCTAAAAAAATTTGCCTGATATGTTTCCATGAAGAAAGTTTTCCTGTAGAAGCAGTGGCATGTCCTCTGTTACAAGTCTATTTCTTGATAATGAAGTTTTTTCTGTATTACCAATTTCATTGACGTTATATATATTATATGTGTGTATATATATGTATATACACACACACACACAAATCTCAAGTAGAGAGCTTGATGAATTTTTTTTTTTTTTTGAGATGGAGTTTCACTCTTGTTGCCCAGGCTGAAGTGCAGTGGTGCCATCTCGGCTCACCACAACCTGCGCCCTCCGGGTTCAAGCGATTCTCCAGCCTCAGCCTCCTGAGTAGCTGGGACTACAGGTGCATGCCACCATGGCTGCCTAATTTTTTTTTTTTTTTTTTTTTTTTTTTTTTTTTTTTTAGTAGAGACAAGGTTTCTCCATGTTGGTCGGGCTGGTCTTGAACTCCTGATCTTGGGTGACCCGCCTGCCTCAGCCTCCCAAAGTGCTGGAATTACAGGCGTGAGCCACTGTGCCTGGTCAATGAATTTTATTTATTGTGGTAAAGTACACATAACAATAAGTGTACCATTTTAACCATTTTAAAGTATAAAATTCAATGGCATTTAATACACTCACAGTATTTTGTAAACATCATCATCACTCTCTAGTTCCAGAGGTGGATGAATTTTTACATGAATGTATTCACCTGCATAATTACCACCTAGATTAAAAACCAGAATTTTCCATTGCTCTGGAAAGTTCTCTCTTGCCACTTTTCCAATGATTACCACAGCTACCTAAAAGGGAACTTCCCTTCTGACTTCTCTCACCGTGGAACACTTTTGCTTGAACTTGGGAGAGGACCCATGTATAAATAAAATCAACATTTTATGTCTGCCATCTTTCACTCAACCTAACCTCTGTGAAATTCATCCATATTTGTTGCGTGAGATTCAGTAGTTCTTTTTTGCCGCTGAGTCATATTCCATTTATATGCATCTGTCACATTTGGCTTATCTCTTCTGTTGATAGGTATTTGGGTCATTTTCAGTGTTTTTCCTATTATGAATAAAGCTGCCATGAAAAGCACCTACACATTGCCTTGTGGACATGTGCACCCGTTTCTCTTGTGTGAATTCCTAGGACCATAGGTTAGGGATTTTTAAAAAAACTTATTTTAAATTAAAAAAATGCTTTTTGAGACAGTCTCACTCTGTCACCCAGGCTGGAGTGCAGTGGCGTGATCTCAGCTCATTGCAACCTGTGCCTCCCAGGTTCAAATGATTCTCCTGCCTCAGCCTCCCAAGTAGCTGGGATTACAGGCATGCGCCACTACACCTAGCTAATTTTTGTATTTTTAGTAGAGACAGGTTTCTCTTCAACTCCTG
The DNA here is from genome assembly GCF_028885655.2 of Pongo abelii. Taxonomy (NCBI): domain Eukaryota; kingdom Metazoa; phylum Chordata; class Mammalia; order Primates; family Hominidae; genus Pongo; species Pongo abelii. The sequence goes on from NC_071998.2 coordinate 59,589,473, forward strand.
AGTTCAAGCAGTCTGCCCACCTTGGCCTCCCAAAATGCTGGGATTATAAGCGTGAGCCACCACGCCCAGCCAGGTTATGGATGTTTAACTTTGATTCTTTACTTCTGAAGTCAGATAAACCTGGGTGTGAATTCTTTTGTTCTGCCACTTGCTTGCTTGACCTTGAGCAATTTACCTTTTTCTCATGTTCGGTTTTCTCAGCTGTAAAATGGGCCTACCCTATCAGTCATGGTTCAGTCAAGAAGACATGTCATTCTAGCTATTTCAAGTAGAAGGGGATTCAATACAGAGTATTAGTTGCCTTCAGAACAAAGAAAAGGCGAGATGCGCAAAAAATGGAAGCCCACCGCTGGCTTTCTGATTTGCCGCAAAAAAAGTTAGAAAGCTGCTGCCACCCAGAGCAGACCCAGAAGGTCTTGACCTTCCACCTTCTCAGCCTCTCCAGCCTTGAGGCTGGTGAAAGGGCAGGGAATCTGGACATGCTGTAAAGCTCATGTCTGAGGAATCCAACTTTTGCCTGCTACTGCTGCTGTCTGTAGGAAGAAGAAAAACAAACGGCTTCTGCTTTCCTTCATCCTTCCAGATCTCAAACACGTGTACCTCGCTGGTAGAACCCTGTTGGCAAGAGAGTTGGGGGATCTCTGGTAGAAACAGAAACTCAGTGCCAGCAAAGAAGAAATGGCATAGATGCCACCTGGGGTTGCTTTGAGGTGCTCAGTAAATGGTAGTGGTTATAATTTATTATTTTCATCATTATTCCTCAAGAACTGCTGCTGCAGTTCAGACTGATTTCTCTCTCTCTCTCTTTTTTTTTTGAGACGGGCTTGCTCTGTCACCCAGGCTGGAGTGCAGTGGTGCTGTCACAGCTCACTGCAGCCTCGACTTCCCTGGCTCAAGTGATCCTCTCACCTCAGCCTCTCGATTAGCTGGAACCACAGGCATGCGCCACCACACCTGGCTAATTTTTAACTCTTTTGTAGAGATGAGGTCTGTCTGTGTTGCCCAGGCGGGCTTTGAACTCCTGGGCTCAAGCGATCCTCCTACCTCGGCCTCTGGAAGTGCTAGGATTATAGGCGTGAGTCACCACGCTTGGGCACCAGACTGATTTCTTTTTTTTTTTTTTTTGAGACAGAGTCTTGCTCTGTTGCCCAGGCTGGAATGCAGTGGCGCAATCTCAGCTCACTGCAAGCTCTGCCTCCTGGGTTCAAGCAATTCTCCTGCCTCAGCCTCCCAAGTAGCTGGGATTACAGGCGGGTGCCACCACACCCGGCTAATTTGTGTATTTTTAGTAGAGGCAGGGTTTCACCATGTTGGCCAGGCTGGTCTCGAACTCCTGGCCTCAGGTGATCTGCCTGCCTTGGCCTCCCAAAGTGCTGGGATTATAGGCGTGAGCCACCGTGTCCGGCCCAGACTGATTTCTGTAACGCATGTTCATTCTTTTCACTTTATAGTCACGTGGATGCCACTGTAAGAGCTCCCTGCCACATAAGGTGTTGTTTTTCTGGAAGGGCCTTCCAGATTCTGCATCTATTGCTCTGTGATTCTAGGTACTTTTCTAAAAGCTTGAGAAATTAGTTTTCAAGCCTGTAAGTTAATGTAGAGCTGAAAGGTGACTTAATTCTAAGAGCTGCTGCTTTAATGTATAATTTTATGGAACCTAATGAGTGTTTTCTTTTCAAAGTCATTCCACTTTATTAGTAATAAAATAAAAGATAATATATAAATCTGGCTGATAGATGGGGTTACTTTTTTCCCTGTCTTTAGCTTCCTTTGTCTTTTCATAAATGAGATGGAAGATTTTTATCATATTTTGTACCTCAAATCTCTCGCGGAGGGAACACTGTAGTCTACCAAAACAGTTGGCAGAAGTGTCTGTCCTATTATGAGCTTATTTTATGAAACATGAGCTATAATGTAGTGCTTTTTTTTTTTTTTTTTTTTTTTTTTTTTCTGAGACGGAGTCTCGCTTACGCCTGGCTAATTTTTTGTATTTTTTAGTAGAGATGGGGTTTCACCGTGTTAGCCAGGATGGCCTCGATCTACTGACCTCATGATCCATCTGCCTTGGCCTCCGAAAGTGCTGGGATTACAGGCATGAGCCGCCGTGCCCGGCCAATGTAGTGCTTTTAAGATATTTAATAATCTTGAATCAATGTTGGCAACAGCCTGTCTGTAATGATGTCACACGTGGAAAGAACCGAGTTTTTCTTAACTTTAGAATGTGAATTTTTTCCTCCTTCAAATACTTTTTCCTATAACCCAGACCTATTTTACTTTCCAGGGACCCTGCTATTACTGCCCTAAGGTAATTTGCTAGAAACGGAGTGGTCAAGATGTATTGATTAACGTTTTAGGCTTACTTCTGTAGTACTACTTCTGAAGGCTCCTTGCAGAGAAATTTGAAGTGATAAGGAAAGCAAATATTCGAAGTGGAAAGATAAGTATAACCAGTGACTATTTCAGCCACTGGTTTAGCGGTTCAAGTGAGCTGGCTGTTTGTAAAGCTTGCTTAGTAAATGAATGTGCTAGAAATATATTGACAGAATTTGGTTTTATCTCTTTTTCTCCAGACTTTTAGTCAGCCAGGGCTAACAATGGATGTCCAAACAGTTTACAGTGGCTGATATACAATGCACAAAGGGCTTCACTGTTTGGAGACTGGAAAATAGAGCCAGAGGGGAGCTTCTTATGGGCATTGACCTAATTCACTCCTTTTGGCAAAAATGCTTGGTTTTAAATCAATATACGTATTTCTGACCCAAATATCTATAAATATTTCAGCTAGTAGTGTTACAGCTGGAGGAAGGGACCCGTGGTGTTGCTTTGTGTATTTTTATAAAGTACAGCCTTTATTTTGATTTGACAATATTTTTTAGAAATAAATTGTCAAGTGAACTAATATTCCACAAAAGTTAGGGAAAGTTAAGAGAGGCAGCTGAAATTCCATCAGTTTCCTCCTTAGTCCCTGGAACCTCCCCACAATCAGGAATTTGTTAGTCACCTGGTTTTTAAAGATAAATTTCTCTGTGGGCGTTTCTGCTGAGAAATGTGGGGAAACAGGACTGGGCTAAAAATAAAATTAGTTCAGGCATTGCTAAACTTCTAAGTATCATGTTTGTGATGTACTTTTCCAGGAAACATAAATTGGCAATGTTTTGCTCCTTTTTATTACCACAGAAAGAATATTTGCAGTCAGCATGCACGGCCTGAAAGAATATCTCTCGCCTATTAATAGAACAGAAGGAACATACACATGTCTATGTGGGGGAAAAACATCTCATTTGGCTTAGTAGTAAGCTCCAAGTAACAATTGCATTGTTGTTCTGAATTGTCTTTGAGTGCGATTGGATGATTAAATATAAATGTTGACCTGATTGGATTATATCACAGCAACGAACTGTCCTGAAAAAACAGCTGTAACATACCACTCCAGACGGTTACCAGACTTAGTCGGCTGGCTTTATATTTAAGTGTTGTAGAAACTGGGATCCTGTCATTTCTGTTTCTCTGTCTCTTTCATCTGTTCCAATTTGAGATATACTGACTATGTTAGTGTAGTCTGCTACATGGATAGTCCTTTATCTTTCAGCAACATAAGCAACATAAGCTTTTTGATTGAGACGAGCATAATCAAAAAGAATGCTGGGAAACAGTGAACTGTAAAAAATGTCCTCAATTAGATACAGGCTTCAGTGCATGTGTTTATTCTTTCAGAAGATCAGTGTGTTTTCAGTGAGGGTCTAAACCCACTGGCCTGGATTCCACCTCTTGTTGGATGGGTGGTCAGTTTTAACATTAGGGGGTGTTGATTGTGAGCTCTTGAGAGCAGGGCTGGTTCTTTGCATTCCTAGGTAGGCATGAATGTAGAGTAGCTGCTCAGTAAATAGGGGAAGGTGAAAGGAAGAGAAGGGAGAAGGTGAGTCTCAAAAGACTGGAATGTGATAAGCACACGTTTATCACACTGGGTGTGTATTCTCTCCCCTTTCTTAGAGTATTCCTTGCCTCCTGAAAAAAGCACTTTGCAGGAAATATGGAGATCTTTTGAACCTGTGGTTTTGTATTATTGGACTGAGAAGTCCAAAATATGCATTAGTGGAGCTTATAGAACTGCTCTGAGAATGTGTTCTTGAGTTCTACAAATATTATGGGGTGTGTTGGGGGCTGGCTCACTCCAGCTCAGTTCCCATGTGTTAAGTGGAACTTCTGATCTGTTGAATGCCTAACCATGACAGAGCCCAGGAGACAAAGTAAGGTGTGGTTTGTTTTGCTGTAAGACCACATTTGGTTAGCTTTTCTCTAGCAAAGCTGGGGAAGGAGATCACAGGGCTGATATAGTGGTAGGCCCTTGGTGTAGATCTCACTGACTTTTCCCAATCAACTAGAGGTAAATGTTAACCCTATTTTATAGGTGGGAAACGGAGGCTCAGAAACATTAAGTAAATTGCCCAGTGTCACACGGCTTGTGTGACAGGGAGGGGATTTGAGCCAAGGTCCATTTGACTAATTTGAAACCTGTAGATTCTGTCAATTCCACCAGTCTCTGCTTTTTAGAATCACAGTGGCAAGAGAATAGGAGAAGCTCAAGGCCCTGTGTTGATTATTAGGAGTTTAAACATCATCTCTGAAAGTGCATAGACATATTTGTATCCCCAGAGAATCTTGAGTAAAAGTAACATATCAATGTCGTCAAGAGATGTCTTCATTCATCAGAGACTTCTGTGTGTTCAGTACTGTATGAGACCCCAAAGACTCTTAAGTTGCCTCTAAGACACAGCCTTATAGGGGGGTATTAAGCGATTACGTATACAGCTAGCTAAAACCACAACTTTATTATAGAAATATTAAGAATATGTCTTATCATGTGAGAGTATTCTTTCTTCAAGTCCATAGCCTCTAGTTAGAAATGGCTGTGTTGTCCCATCAACTCCTTCACTCAAAAACTATCATTAATATCAGGAAAAACTTATGGTTACAAACTCCTGGGTTATAGAATTGGAAAGAACAACTTAGATATGCTGTGTTTGGGAGCTTGCCTTGAGGATTGGAATTCCATTGCAAGTTTCCTTGGGGTCAAAGTACATCTCCTAAAACATCAAATACCTCCAAGAGGTTTTAGGCTATCAGACAGCCACACTTTAATGTGGAGTAGACTAGTCAGCTTTCTTCTACTATCTAACTGACACCATACACATTATTAAAGAGATAATTTTGATTGGGGATGAAGATAGGGAATTTTGAAGCCAGAACATTCTGGTGATGGAGCAGATACTGCTGAGATGTTGGCCTCCGGACAGGGTGGAGGAGGAGGACACTGATAACCAGAGCAATCAGCCCAAGGGGTAGAAAGACTTAGAAAGTCTCCACATACAAATTTTGCTTGTTTCCTGTTTTTCCACTGAACCCTGGGAAGGGTGCTTATTTTTCTTCCTCACTGTCTTTCCTCAGGACCCAGAATTGATAGGTTAGTCGAGTTTCTGTGGGCAGTCTAAGGTTGTGTTACTATTTAAAATGTTAGTAACATTTTCAGATTCACTGAGATTCTTTCTGAGTGTGGTGGCATATGCCTGTGGTCCCAACTACTTGGAGACTGAGGCAGGCAGGAGGATCGCCTGAGCCCAGGAGTTGGAGGCTACAGTGAGTTCTGATTGTCCTGCGAATAGGAATAGCCACTGCAGTCCAGCCTGGGCACCACAGTGGAGATGCCACCTTTTTTTTTTTTTTTTTTAAAGTTTAAGAAAGTTTAAAAAAAAAAAAGACAAAGAAAAAGGAAAGTTGATTTTTGGTTCTAACTCAGTTGTGACAAACAGTGGATATATGGTTCTGACTACGTTCTAAATTGGACTTGATGGTGAGCAAGGGAAACTTCCAATGCCTATCCCCTCACATTAAAAAACTTCTCCTGGGCCAGGTACGGTGGCTCATGCCTGTAATCTCAGCACTTTGGGAGGCCTAGGTGGGCGGATCATGAGGTCAGGAGATCAAGACCTTCCTGGCTAACATGGTGAAACCCCGTCTCTACTAAAAATACAAAAAGAAATTAGCTGGATGCGGTGGCGGGCACCTGTAGTCCCAGCTACTCGGGAGGCTGAGGCAGGCGAGTGGCGTGAACCCGGGAGGTGGAGTTTGCAGTGAGCCGAGATGGCGCCACTGCACTCCAGCCTGGGCGACAGAGCGAGACTCTGTCTCAAACAAACAAACAAACTTCTCCTATAGCAGTTTGCTTTGAGTTGTGGGTGCCACCTCCCTCACTGTCTTTTTCTGAGGGTACATAAATAAATTGCATCCTAGCTTGAGATCAGGAGCCATGGTTTTTACTTCTCTGTGTCCAACACAATTCTTCTACACAGTGTCTTGCCCAATACATGTGTTGGTAATACTGACATAGTTAATCTTCTTCTTTGAAGATTATCTGAAGCAAGATTTTGACCTTAGGTCAGCTTCCCCTGCAGTATGTGATTGGAAACTGTGAACAAGTTCAGATTTTAGTTTAGGTAAAAATGTAACCAGAGAAGTTGCTACCAAGCATAGTTGACTTTGAGCTGACCTAACTTTTGGATTATGTACTCACTAAGAACTTACCTCTTATTAATTAAACAAATACAAGGAAATAAATAATCCAATAAAAACACTCAAAACAAGTTTATCCCCAAATAGTGTACTTGATGCTAAGGACAGACCTAAAGTTTGTTGAGGATAGAAATGAAAAATGAGGCAAAAGAAACCAGGAATTGAGACGTGTGTGTGCCTGTACCAGCACCCATGTGAGCCCCTCGCAGGTAAGGACCCATGGCCCCTACACATCAGTCTTCTGTTACTAACTTTTGCATAAATTGAGTCTGGTGGTTAGCAAGCTACATACAGCCAGCTGCCTGTTTGTTGTTTTTTTCTGCCTGCTAGCTAAGAACAGTTCTTGCATTTTAAATGGTTATATAAGTATCTATATGATCTCCTTGATTTTGCCTCTTGTAGTGGAAAGCCTAAAATATTTATTGTCAGGCCCTTTGAGAAAATGTTTCCTGGCTCCTGCCTCAGACCTCCCGGAAGCAGGGTGTTGGCTTGATTTGTCTCCTGTTCTGCAATCTGGGAATAGTAGATCAGGATGCTGACTTGTGGGAAGATGCTGGCTGCATGAGACGCCCCTGTCTGCAGTCACTCGTAGCTTGGAAAAGCAAAAAGGAAAAATGGTTGGATCTGATCTCTGACAGGCAGGTTTGCTTCTGGTTTCAGTGTAGTAAGGTGACCTGATAACAAGGGCCACTTGAGAAGTTGCAAATGCAGATTTCCTCCGTGTTAGGTGGTGGTCAATAAAAGCATATTTTGTTTTTAGGATGTAGAAAGGCTATAAAACTGAAATGTCTTTCTATCTTCAAACATTTCTGTGTTTTTGATGTTTCGGATGTTCCTATTTCTCTGGATTGCAGGATTTCAACTTTGCAACACGTACTGTTGTGTTTCTGAGTTGTTGACTATTTCAGTTCCAAACAGTTTGTTATTTCCTGTCAGAGGAAACTTCAGAGTAACAATAAAGTGCTGGTGAAGGTTCAAAGGCTTGGAGAAATGAAAAGCAGTGGAGAAATTTTGTGAGGTTCCATTGGCTTAGAAGGTTCAGAAAGGCTTTGTATATATCAGTCATTGTTACTCCAGGTCCATTAGCTGTTTCCAGGCCTTTCTGTGTCCTAAAAACCAACATCATTTTGAGGGTGGAGACTGTGTCCTATGTTGACAGGTCTTTGTTTTCAAAGTTTGATGTACAATAGAGACTAAATGTTCAGTGACTGAATGCAGTTCATTTTTATTTTATTTTATTTTTTTTGAGACAGAATCTCACTCTGTTGACCAGGCTGGAGTGCAGTGGCATGATCTCAGCTCATTGCAACCTCCAACTCACAGGTTCAAGCGATTTTCCTGCCTCAGTCTCCTGACTACCTGGGATTATAGGCATGTGCCACCACGCCTGGCTAATTTTTGTATTTTTAGTAGAGGCAGGGTTTTGCCTTGTTGGCCAGGTTGGTCTTGAACTCCTAACCTCAGGTGATCCACCTGCCTCTGTCTCCGAAAGTGCTGGGATTACAGGCGTGAGCCACCATGCCCAGCCATATGTTTTAAATCTTATATTAAGCTTATACCACTGTTGATTGCCCTTGCTACAGTGGGGCTTATATTAATATTAGAAACACCCCTCATTTGAGTGGTACTTTACAGTTTATAGCAACCTCTACATAAAGCTGGGCATGGTGGCACATGCCTGTAATTCCAGCTGCTTGGGAGGCTGAGGCAGGAGGATTGCTCCAGCCCAGAAATTTGAGACCAGCCTGGGCAACATAGCAAGAACTTATATCAAAAAAAAAAACAAAAACTTTCATATTAAATTCTCACTTGATCCTCACCAAGAACCCTGTAAGATGAGTGTTATTCACCGGATGCTCAGAGAACCTAGAGATCATACAGCTGGCTAGTGCATACCAGGAACTTGAACTACTTATAAACTGGAGCAGTCGGAGAAAGCTTGGTGTGTTTGACATTGTCTGTCTCTTGGTCTCCAGGCCCCAAGAGGAAGCAAAAGCCTAATTCATCTTGGCAAATGCCGTAGAAGTTCTTCCTTGGATTTTCTTTCAGTGGACAGTTTTTGGTAGTGGTTTGTTGCTCTCCTTCAGATAAACATTTCTTGATAGTGCAGTTTCTTCCTTCAATATGTTCTTATTCTGGTGTGTACGTCCGTTTCTCAGAATGTTTAGTAAACATTTCTGTTGCATACCCTAATGCCAGTTTCTTACCTACTCCTCAGTAATGTGCTGCAGCAGTGGCTTTGGGACCTGGTGTAGACATTATGGGTTGCTTTATTCATTCCTCACAGTGACAAGGGGATCTTGATTGGTGCTAAGTCCTTGGATGGTTCCCTTGGCCTCAGTGACTCTGAGAGAGCCATCACTGCAGGTGTGATCAGTGCCAGGGTCTTCCTTTCTTACTTCTCTCTCACTTTTTTTTTTTTTTTTTTTGAGATGTGGTCTCACTCTGTCACCCAGGCTAGTGTCCAGTGGCACAGACTCAGCTCACTTGAGCCTCCTGGGCTCAAGCTGTCCTCCCACCTCAATCTCCTGAGTAGCTGGCACTACAGGCATGCGCCACCACGCCTGGCTAATTTTTGTATTTTTAGTAGAGATAGGGCTTCACCATGTTGCCCAGGCTGGTCTTGAACTCTTGAGCTCAGACGATTCACCCACCTTGGCCTCCCAAAGTGCTGAGATTACAGGCATGAGCCACCGTGCCTGGCTTTTATTGTAATTTTTAAAGTCTATTTCTAATTTCATCTAAATTATGTTTTGAAATTTTCAATTCGTTGGGAACCGGCTGTCTCTCCTTTTTTATTTCTGCATGACTGCACCACCTAGTGGATAATACATCTGTTATCAGGCAGTGGCCTTCGATGATTTCCTATTACTACAAATTCTACAAAAAGGAAAATTGGGTGCCTTTTTATGCTTTTAAATCACATATAATTTCTGCCAGTAATTTTTGTTTCTAGGCAAGTACGGACTTTTTGAGAGGAGCTTAATAACGTTTAATTCAGAATTAAAAAAAAAATGTCAGCCCATATCTGAAGTTTCCCGTGTCACCAATGGGATAAAGATGCAGACTGTCAGTTTCACTCAGTTTATATGATAATGGCATACAAGATAGAAAAATGAGGTCTTTTCTAAGTTTAGAAACAAGGCTATTTCAAACACCTGAACTTTTTTTCTTTATAACTTGCTTCAATTTCATCTGCTCTGTTTTATTAAGTCAAAAGAATTAGGAAGGCTTGTTGATTTGCATTTTCATTATTTTTAGTAGCTTGGCTTTGGCTCCACATTTGATACAGGAAACCTCACCTTTCCCCTCCCTGTCTCTTGTCTTTGCTGCCCCCTGCTTGGATGGAGTATGTTCCAGTATGAGGGAGCAATTGTTTGTTTTTGTCTGTTGATTTCCATTAGGTGCAGTGGGCATTGGTCATTGTGCTAAGTATACCATGCAAGAACACATTCAGTTATCATGTTTATCGTATTTTAAATATGTAACATACTTATGCAGTTGAAACCATAAATTGTAAGATTTTTAGTCTTGTCCATAGATTAACGGTTTAAAATAAAATTATTGTGTCTCTTACAGCTGGTTAAATCAGTATTTTCAAAGTATCAGTTTACTAAGTTTTGTCATGTGCCTCTATAAGGAATTCACAGTCTTTGTCTGTGCTCCCACAGCGTTTTTATTTTTCCTTCCTAGGAAAAATTTTAGAGATTACCAAAAGGATTCTTAAAGTATAAAAATGAATTTCACTGTTTTTGAAAATAAGTACTATTTTTTTCTTAATACCTGGCATTCTGCTCATGGTTGCAGCACTGTAAATTGCTGAAAGTTATAGGTCATTACACATGAAGAGGCTTAAAAATGCCCTTTGATCCATAGTTAACTACAAAATATGGAGAGGGAGCTATATGCACGGTGTCTGCCATGGCATTAGTTATACTAGCAAAAAAATCGGAAATGGCTTAAATGACTGCTAGGGATATGGTTAATTATATAGTAAATGTTGCTATTTACAAATTTAAATTAACTAAAATTAAACATTGCATTCTTCAGTTGCAGTAGCTGCATTTCACATGTTCAGTAGCCACATGTGGCTAGTGGTTACTGTGTTGGACAGCACAGCTATAGAACATTGTCACCATGGTAGAAACTTCTGTTGGAGAGTACTGCTAGACAGGTGCTTCTCAAACATTTTTTTCCCCGTCACCTCCCTGATGGGAGGTGCTTCTCAAACGTTAATGTGCATATTAATCACATAGGGGCTCTAGTTAGAATGCATATTTTTTTCAGTAGGTCCAAGTTAGGGCTTGAGATTCTGTATTTTTAACAGGCTCCCAGGGGTTGGCTATGTAATACCCAAAGGGTGGGGTTCTTGCATTTATTCTCCAATTCTAATAGCAAAGGCATGTGTTTGAAGCTCAGGGCTCCATATGTAGGCTCACTGGCTTTATAGGATTAACCAGGCTCATTGCTAGGTGGTACTAATGTGTCCCTCTTTTCTGTAGGAACCATCCTCTGATGGTGCCCCAGGTCTGGGAGGGAACGGTTGACCTTGTGTGTTTCCTATGGGGCGAGCCTTGATGGTGACATTTAGCTGAGCAGCTCTAATAATTGTTTTTTCAACCTGCCTTTTGACAAAGCCGTTTATAATTATCTTTATCTTGGTGCCTATTATGGGGGTGGTGGTTTGTATGTGTGTTTGTTTTCTTAAAGTGAAGCTATGTTTTAGCGTTATATGAACTTAGTCAGGTTTAAAATCATAGGGTAGACAGGGCTGTGCCTGTGTTGCCAAATTAGCACCTTCCTTTTGGCTTATTAATGGCTTCTTTGTAATTACAAATAAGAATGATCTGTTTATAGGTTAGCTTAGTGTATCAGAACTAGGAACATAGAGGTCTTAAATGTAACTATCACTGATTTTTTTTTTTTTTTTTTTTTTTTGCCTCATATCTTATGAAAACTGGACTCATGCAAATTTGTATTCAAATTGTGACCAGGCACCTGTTAGCTGTGGGGCCTTGCCATGGGCAAGTTCCTTGAGATCTCAGGCCTTCTATTTTTGTATGTGAAAAAATCAAGAGTAGGGTTAGGGTATAGGGTTTTTGGAGGATTAATAGGCAATAGCCATGAAGTACTTAGCACGGTGTCTGGCATATTGTTAATGTCCAATCAGTGATGATGTGTTTCAGGCCCCCCCTTTTCCATGGTGTTCACAAAGGCATAGGCATGAGGGAGCTTGTGCGTGTATACCAAAGCAGACTATTCCAACAGCCAGAAATAAAATCTGACCCGCCTCCCTTCCTGCACCCTCTCCTTACCAACTCACTGCAGAAGACTTATTGAGCTGTGTCGACTGGACCCAGGCCAGTGGCGTGGAAATAGCTATCATGCTTGTGAAGATGTTCTGAGTTGTCAGAGTGATGGAATCCGTGATTGGTCTGGTGCCCAGGCACCAACAATCATGTTTTTGTTTGTGTGTTTGTTTGTTTTTTAAGAGACAGGGCCTCACTTTGTCACCCAGGCTAGAGTGCAGTGGTGCCATCATAGCTCACTGCAGTCTCAAACTCCTGGGCTCAAGCAGTACTCTCTCCGTGGCCTCCCAATGTGCTGGGATTACAGGCATAAGCCACTGAGCCCAGCTGGGATTTCTTTTGGTGTGAAGGCCAGTGATCAGTCACTAGTAGGTTTTGGAAGGCACAATAGGTGTATAGTGGAGTGGCAAGGTTCTTCAGTGGAAAGGGTATAAGCTTTCTAGTCACACCAGCCTGAGTTAGAATCTGTCCTCTGCTAATTTTTACTTGTATGACCTCAACCAACTTACTTTACTTCTGACTTCAGTGTCCTTTCTGTAAAATGAGTCTATTAATAATGATATTGATAATAGCTAAAATTGAGCATGTACTATGTGCCAGGCATTACCTTGATTTCTCTACATGCACTGTCTGATTAAATTCTCACAACAACCTGAGAGAGGTGGGTCTTGTTACTGCTACTGCCTCTGCTTTACAGATGGAGGAAACTGAGGCAAGGAGAAGTTAAGTAACTCGCCCAAGGTAAAGGGTGGAGCATGGATTTGAATCCACACTTTCTGACTACAGACTCTACGATGCGATCTTTTTTTTTAAACAGCTTTATTGAGATATAATTCATATACCATACAATAAAAGTATGCAACCATTGGCTTTTAGTACTATATATTCACAGAGTTGTGCGGCCATCACCACAATTCATTTTAGAACATTTTCTTCACCCCAAAAGGAAACCACATACCCATTAGCAGTCACTCCTCATTTCCCCCAAACTCCCGTAGTCTTAGGGAACCAGTAATCTTTCAGCCTCTGTGGATTTGCCTCTCCTTGACATTTCACATAAATTTGTCATTTTATGTCACATCATTTGTCATTTTATGTCTGATTTCTTTTGCTTGTTACATATATATATACACATATATACACAGATATACACATATATATACATATATACATATATATACACATATATATACATATATACATATATATACATATATACATATATATACACATATATATACATATATACACATATATATACATATATACATACACACACACACACACACACACACACACACACACACATACACACACACGTTTTCTGGAAGCAGAGCCTCACTCTGTCGCCCAGGCTGGAGTGCAATGGCACAATCTGGGTTCACTGCAACCTCTGCCTCCCCAGTTCAAGTGATTCTCCTGCTTCAGCCTCCCCAGTAGCTGGGATTACAGGTGCCACCACACCTAGCTAATTTTTTGTGTTTTTAGTAGAGATGGGGTTTTACCAGGCTGGTCTTGAACTCCTGAATTCAAGTGATCCACCTGCCTCAACCTCCCACAGTGCTGAGATTACAGGCGTGAGCCATCGTGCCTGGCCCTGCTTATATTATTTTTAAGGATCATCCATGTTGTAGCATGTGTAGATACTTTGGTCCACCTTATTGTTGAGTAACAGTTCATTGTATGGATATACCACATTTCGTTTATCCAGTCATCAGTTGATGGACATTTGGGCTGCTTCCACTTGTTTGTTATTTTAAATAATACTGTTATGAACATTTGTATACAAGTTGTTGCGTACACATGTATTTTCAATTTTCTTGAGTTCTGTGATGTACTTGTTGGTTTTGTTTTTCTTTTTTTCTACCATGTGTTCATAATGCTCTTCTGAGAGGAAGAAAACAGACTTTATTACTTGGGAGTGGTCAGCTTATTTGCTGCTACAAGCATCATGACTTGGGGTGATTTGTCTTTCTGTCCACAGGGCCAGGTGCATGGTTGCTTTTGGGTCTATGAATATGGAAGCTAGGAATCTTTGAGAAGGCACATCCTTAAACCCATAAGCTCTTCTCATGGAGGTAGCTGTCCACCACAAAATGTCCTTCTGATGCCACTGGTAGAACAAGTACTGGTTGGAGCAGGCTGCAGTTGTTCTTATGTTCTGATGGCCATCCTCTACTGTCCCCTCCCCCTTTTCTTTGTCAGGTCTTTGCCCTGTGCTATTCTTTGGACCCTGAACAAACCCTTTTCCCCACCCCCCTAATCCTGTCCTTTCCTTCAGACCTCATCTCGGTGTCCCTGGCTCATGGAAACCCTCCCTGGCCAACCTGCCTTGATCAGACACTGGCTCCTGCAAAGCTTCCTGAAGGCAGTGCTTTATTTGTTTTGCTCTTCATTTGTTCCTCAGAGCACATTGCACTTGATTGACATTTGTTGAATGAATGAGTAAAGAATTAGTGATGGCATATTTGCATACCCATGTTCATGGCAGCATTTTTTACTATAGCCAAGAGGTGAAAGTAACCCAAGTGTCTGTTGACAGATGAGTGGATAAACAAAATATGTCATATACATACAATGGAATATTATTCAGCCTTAGAAAGGGAGGAACTTCTGACATACACCACCACGTAGACGAACCTTGAGGACATTATGCTATGTGAAGTAAGCCAGTCACAGGAAGACAAATCCTGTGTGAGTCCACTTATATGATGTGTCTAATGTAGTCAAATTCATAGAATCACAAAACAGAATGGTGGTTGCCAGGAGCTGAGGGGAGAGGGAAAAGGGGGGTTGTTTGATAGGCAAGAGTTTCAGTTTTGCAAGATGAAGGATTCTTAAGTTCAGTATATTTTGAAGTGTGAATATACTACTGTCTTAGTCAATTCCTACTCCTGTAACTGGGAAATTTATAAAAAACAGAAATTTATTTGCCCACAGTTTTGGCTGGGAAGTTGAAGATCAAGGCAACAGCAGATTTGGCATCTGGTGAGGGCAGCTCTCTCCTTCCAAGATGGTGCCTTGTTGCTGTATCCTCACATGACAGAAGAGGTGGAAAGCAAGGGGGTTTAGCTTGGTCCCTCCAGCCCTTTTGTAAGAGCACAAATCCCATTCATGAGGTTGGAGCCCTCTTAATCACCTCCTAAAAGCTCCACCCCTTAACGCTTACTGCATTGGGTCTTAGGTTCCAGCATATGAGTTTTGGTGGGACACATACATTCAAACCTTAGCAGGTGCTACACTGTGTACCCTTGAAAAATGAGAGGTTAGGAGTGCCGACCCTCACACAGTCAGAAATCCATGTGTAACTTTTGACTCCCCAAAAACTTAACTAATAGCCTGCTGTTTACCAGAAACTTTACCGTAACATAAACAGTCAATTAACACATTTTATATGCTATATGTATTACATACTGTTTTCTCATGATAAAGTAAGCTAGGGAAGAGAAAATACATTTATTACTCACTAAGTGGAAGTGGGTAGTCCTAAAGGACTTCATCCTGATTGTCTTCATGTTGAGTACGCTGAGGAAGACGACGGTTTGGTCCTGCTGTGCCCAGGCGGCAGAGGCGGAAGAGGTGGAGGAGGTGAAGGGGAGGCAGGGGAGGCAGGCACACTCTGTATAACTTCTATTGAAAAAAACCCATGGATAAGTGGACCAGGGCAGTTCAAACCTTGCTGTTCAAGGGCCAACTGTACTTAGAAATGGTTAAGATAATAAATTTTAGGTTATATATTTTTCAGCACAATTAAAAAAAAGAATTAGTGCTGCTAGAAACTATGAGCTCTGGAAATCACTGTAGAAGAATCTGGAATTCTTAAATTCTAGGACACCTCTGACTTCTGGGTAGTATGCATGAACTCAAGGGAAAGAAGTATTTATTTCCTCATGAGGGTAAGCTCAGGTGTTTTCCTTAGGACTGTCAGAGTGAAGGAGTGGGCTGGCCTGAACCCTCCCCGAGTTGCCTGGGTTCTCAGGCTCCTCTGCACCTGGGGCTAGTGAGCCAGCCCATGGGCCGAACCTGGCTGGTGTGTACAGAGCCTGCACATGTCTGTAGCTGGGTTGAGGTTCGGACACTTGCTTAGATTCCAAGGTCCTCCTTTGTACCCATTTATTTATATAATAAATAATAATGTATTATTATTATTTTTTTGAGACAGAGTTTCACTCTTGTTGCCTAGGCTGGAGTGCAATGGTGGGATCTTGGCTCACTGCAGGGTTCAAGTGATTCTCTTGCCTCAGTCTCCTGAGTAGCTGGGATTACAGGCACCCACCAACACGCCCGGATTTTTTTTTGTATTTTTAGTAGAGACGAGGTTTCAACATGTTGGCCAGGCTGGTCTTGAACTCCTGGCCTCAGGTGATCCTCCCACCTCAGCCTCCCAAAGTGCTGGGATTATAGGCATGAGCCACTGTGCCCAGCCTGGATATTTTTTTTTTGAGACAGGGTCTTGCTCTATGGCCCAGGCTGGAATGCAGTGGCCTGATCTCAGGTCACTGCAACCTCCACCTCCTGGGCTCAGGTGATCCTCCTACCTCAGCCTTCCAAGTAGCTGGGACTACAGGTGTGCACCACCATGCCCAGCTAATTTTTCTATTTTTAGTAGAGATGGGGTTTCACCATGTTGGCCAGGCTGGTCTCGAACTTCTGGGCTCAAGCGATCTGCCCATCTAGGCCTCCCAAAGTGCTAGGATTACAGGCGTGAGTGACTGCGCCTGGCAAAGTGTAGGATTTGAAACATAAACTTTTATTCACTTTTGATCTCATTTAACTGTCACAACACGAAGAACTCAACTGAGAACTTACTCTCATAGACTCTTAGGGAAGGACACACACATTTCCCAGTGCCTGTCCAGCGCCAGCATGAGTGCTTTGTAGAGATTGCCTCATTTCTTGCCGACATTGCCCTTCTGAAGTGTAGATGGTTTTATCACCACTGTATAAAGAAGGGTATAGTGTATCCAACGACCCACAGCTAAGTGACAGGACAAGGATCTCACTCCAGATCTTGTGACTTTAAAAATCACTTTCTTGGCTCTGCTTCGCCTTGTTTCCTAGATGGTGGCCATCTCGTGGTCCAGATTTATATACATCTCAGCCTCAAATCAAATGGCACACTTTCCATTTGCAAGCTGTTTGGCCCAGCCCATTGGCAAAAAACATACACTGTGGTAGCAAGAATTGGCCAGAGGCTCCCCAAGACCAGGCTTCTGAATTCCTAACCCCAGCTCCCAAGCCCCAGGCATCCCATAAAACCTTTGCTAGATGTTCAGAAACGTAAAATTTGCTTCTCAACCCCTCCCTTCTCCCCAGGTGGTAAAGATAAAGAAAAAGACGGCTGGGCTCTTTGTTATTCTTTTATCTGCTAAGTTTACAAAAAGGTTAGATAGTGGAACTTTGCTGAGCAAGCATTCTGTCCCTGAGTTGTCTCTGAGCAGCACCAAATGAGTCTTATCTTCCCCTTGTTATCTCCAAGGATGTAAAACATTTTCTTTTCATGCTTTTTAATTTCTATGTAACATTAGCCATTCAGTTGACCTGAAACATTGCTAGTTTATTTCTAGCTGGCGTATGTGTGTGTGTGTGTGTGTGTGTCTGTGTGTATCAGAGGGTCTATACTGTATAAATAAATACTTCCCTAAATATTCTTTTCCATAGTGTTGCTCTAAAGTGTCTCATTTACTCAATACTGTCAACTTAGATGCTGAATCATTTTATGTGCCTAAAAGAAATATCTACTCGGATGCTCTAGTTCCCTGGCAAGGGAGAGAGAGGGAGAAAAAGAAAGCTGTTAAAGTAGTGCAAATCCAAACTGCTTTCTTTTTTGCTCATAAGTAGTGCTTTTCAAAGCGTTTGGCATCCCTGCCGTATGGATGTGTCACTGTGTGAGATGACAACAGGATTTGCTGGAAATGTGGGCCACTATTGTATCCGCCTTACGTAACCACGTGGAGTGATGGAAATGGGTGAGCAGCCCGGGATGTAGGCGGTGGCCTGGCCCATGCATCTCCAGAGACCATGAAGACTGCTCAAGCCCTGCATAGGATGTGGATCCAGGCTGTTAAAAAGTTGAGGAGATGGAAAGGCCGTGTGAGTCCCTCTGCAAATTCTCCCCTTGTTTCCCCCAACCTTTCCTCATGGGAAGGGGAGGGAAGCAAAACCATTCTCACAGTGACTCCTTTATCCTCAGATTGATTTGTGCTTCTGGCATCTTTCAGCAACAAATTGTGAGATTGTAGGTTGTAGTCACTGGTGGGTTTTTAAAAATACTTGCATTAATTTTAGCAGATCTATGTGAAACTGATAGCCTCTTACTGGATCTGTGGATCAAAGGCTGCTGTTTTCCATGTGCTAGGAATCTGTAATGGTTTTGCTTCCTGGGTAGAGCTTAACATACCGGCTTTTGTGTTTGTTCATGTTTGAGAATTTCTTGTTTTGGGATAAAACTTTTTGCTTTCTTACACTGCAGAAATCTATATTCTTATGTCTAGGCTTCTAACTTAGAAGAAAAAGTGTTTTTCACATGTTCTTTTTTCCTCTTACAGTTTGAACATGTATGAGTATTTACTTTTATGGCTTGAGACTTTTATGAAGCATGTCCCTTATGTGGACAGCTTTCGATTAATCTTTGGTTTTAGCTTTGACCTCCTTCACTGGGCAGCAGCAGTCTGTGGATACAGAATCTAAAAGCCGCCTGTTCAGGGGGACTTTGGGCAGTGAACACTTAGGTATCTGTTTTGGGGTTGGCTTTTAACACGTTTCTACATTCTTTATGTAAAATATATAGGACTTTTACTTGTCTGGCCAAGATTTTTCAAAGGAAAAAAGCTTTATAAAAAGTAGATTAAAAAAACCACAACAAATAACTATTTGCCTTAGTTCCTTTCTCTTCTTTTGTCACACAAAAACCTTACTGTTAAAGCATTAAGTTTTTTTGTTTATGGTAGAAAAGTTAGCTCACTTTTAACTTTCCATGAGGTCTAAGAATGACCTGTTACGATATAAAGGGGGTTGTCACGAACACTACTTACATGAAAAGTAAAAGTGATAAGGAAAGATGATGAAAGCACATTGAAGATCCTCCTGATGGATAGAATGTTGATACTTGGATTAAAAAGGTGGCTTGGCGTTTTCTGCACGCACCTCCCCCGACAGCTCCCCAGACCTAACCTGTGTTCCCATTCTGCCCACCGCACCTGCCTTGCTTTACACTCTTTGCCCCTTTCAAATTACTGGTACTCACCATCCTTCCAGTTGAAATTATTATACCCTCTTCACTTTTTAAAATTCTAACTGCATTTAAAAATTTGCTGTTAAATATACTTGTACCTCTTGGTATTAGATCCTTCACCAGGAGTCAGTATTCACTTTGGTGTTCACCCACTCATCTCTCTATTTTTTATTTATTTATTTATTTTATTTATTTATTTATTTTGAGACGGAGTCTTGCTCTGTTGGCCAGGCTGGAGTGCAGTGGCGCGATCTCGGCTCATTGCAAGCTCCGCCTCCCGGGTTCAAGCCATTCTCCTGCCTCAGCCTCCCGAGTAGCTGGGACTACAGGCACCCGCCACCACACCCGGCTAATTTTTTGTATTTTTAGTAGAGATGAGGTTTAACCATGTTAGCCAGGATGGTGTTGATCTCCTGACCTCGTGATCCACCCGCCTTGGTCTTCCAAGTGCTAGGATTACAGGCGTGAGCCATCACGCCCGGCCTCATCTCCCTATTTTTTAAACTGATGAAATGTTTGGTACTATAAAAGAATTAAATATCTAAATCATGGAGCATAATAATTAAACAAATGCCATGAGCCCATTACACATATCTGCAGACCATCACCAAGACCAAACATGAGGGAAATTTGTGTACCTCCTACCACACTCTGCCTCCTGCCCGGGTAACCTCATCCTGAATGTTATATTTTTCATTTCCTTGCTTTTTCTTTATATTTTCACTGCATGCATGCGTACACACACACGCCCCTAAACAATATAGATTAATTTTGTTGGCAGTTTTTTACTGTAGTGAAAAACGCATAACAAAATTTACTGTCTTTACCATTTGTAAATATACAGTTCAGTAGTGTTAAGTATATTCAAGTTGTTGTAAAACATTGTTTTTTGAACTATATAAAAATGGTATCACACTCTACAAATCCTTCTGGGGTGTTTTTCGCTCAACTTTATGTTTGAGATGCATCCCTTTTGTGGTGGTCTATGTGACTGGTTTGTTTGTCTTCATTGCAGTATAACATTGTATTTTAATAATGTATCAATTTGTCCATCCTGCCCTTGAGAGACACTGGGATATTTTCCAGGTTTTGGCCGTTGGGAGCATTGCTGCTGTGAATACTCTATACATGTATCCTTGTGCATTTAGTCACACAGTTCTCTGAGGGCCTCTGCCTGGGTAAAGGACTGGGTCGTGGAATGTGCATACCTTTAATTCTGATATATGCCTGCTCTTTCTGTGGGCCTGCCTGTAAAGCTCCCCGTCGTGCTAAGCAGCTACCTGCTGTCATTCAGAGAGAGGTCAGATATTGCTAGCAAGTCTGATCTGCGCATAGCCAAGCACAAGGTGGATGGGACCAGAGCCCGGTGGCCTAGTTTGAATGTCATGACCACAGCTCTCAGCTAAGCTGCTGCACCCTGGCAGTCTGTGCCCAGGGATGTTCCTAGAGCTGATGTTCTGAGGAATAAGGATGATTATGTGGGGTGCTCTGTGTTTCTGAAAAATTATATAAATGAGGCAGGAAAGACACTGAGTAGTTCGCTCTTTGGGTACACTTGTAGTTAGTTGGTAAGCTGCCCAAGGGCTTTGGCGATTTTATTCACTGATGTCTCTGAAGTGCCACAAACCACTTGCTTGGCAGAAGGTGGATGCTTAATAAATGTTTTTGCGTAAATGAACAAATGAGTGCATAGTGAAGAGTTTTCTGTGAGACTTTCCCAAAAAGTCACAGTTCTGTAGGCTAAATATACATAGTTATGGTGTATTTTTAATGCTCAACAGAGCTACTAAAATTTATTTTTGCTCTAGTTCCCTACCTTTACAATTAAGATTTTCTATTTATCACTTGGCTTAGCGGAGCATGTATTCTTTGAATATTATGTTAAGTAGCTAATGGCTAATTTTACTACCTGTTAACCATAGGTAAGAAGAAGCCTTGCAGTCTGATTGGTTTCAGGCACCAGGCAAGTTAATAGCAAGGTCTGATTGGTGGTGGTAGTGGTAGGAGATTAATCGTCTCTCTGACAAATTTAAATTACCCTTGCAGGCAGCACAGGACGCTTAAAGATAGTTGCATCCCATTATTGAAGGGCTGTGAATTTCAAAAGCCAGATTCATTCTACTTGAGCCACATTTAAAAAATAAAATTTTCAGGAACTCATTTGGCTAAATGATAAACAAATTTAAATCCAAAACTTTGAAGAGTTTGTAGTTTTAAATTCCAAAATATAAATGTATTTTAAAAGTAATGTACTCATAAAAATATTCTCTATAATAGCACAGCTCCTTGGGATATTTAACTTTTTTTTGGTATGTAGCATTGCCCAATCCTGGGGATGATTGTCATAGTCCCAGTTAGGTTTTTTTTCCTGATAATTTTAAAGTAAGTTTTGTGGGGAGGGTGCCATGTGATTTTTTTCCCCCCTTAATTCATGGGGCTATAACTATATCCAAAGAAGGGTTGGCAAATATATTTATTTTACCACAACTTCTAGATTAATTCACTTTGTTGAAATTTGACAGCTTTAAGGTACAAGAAGGCATTGAGAAGATGAGCTTGGAGAAGTGGGCATGCTTATAAGGTCATTTCTAGGTGGTAGTGGCTTAGTTTTACTAAGGCGACATCTAAAACTGAAGTTGGCAAGGAGTTAGTAAGGTGTTCTACGGAAATGGAAAAGGGCAACCAATTCTGACTTACTGCAGGAGTTCAGTTGAGTATCTGCTTTATTTTTCTTTTCTTTGTTGTTTTTTTTTTTTTTGAGACGGAGTCTCGCTCTGGAGTGCAGTGGCGCAATCTCAGCTCATTGCAACCTCCACATCCCAGGTTCAAGTGATTGTCTTGCTTCAGCCTCCCGAGTAGTTGGGACTACAGATATGCGCCACCACGCCCGGCTAATTTTTTGTGATTTTGGTAGAGACAGGGTTTCACCATGTTGGCCAGACTGGTCTTGAACTGCTGGCCCCAAGTGATCCACCTGCCTTGGCCTCCCAAAGTGTTGGGATTATAGGCGTGAACCACCACGCCTGACCCGGTTTCTGCTTTCTGTTTCCATTTAAGAAAACTTTTTGGCCGGGTATGGTGGCTCACACCTGTGATCCCAGCACTTTGGGAGGCTGAGGCAGGTGGATCATCTAAGGTTGGGAGTTTGAGACCAGCCTGACCAGCATGGTGAAACCCCGTCTCTACTAAAAATACAAAAATTAGCTGGGCGTGGTGGCGCATACCTGTAATCCCAACTACTCGGGAGGCTGAGGCAGGAGAATCGCTAGAACCCGGGAAGCGGAGGTTGTGGTGAGCCCAGATCGTGCCATTGCACTCCAGCCTGGGCAACAAGAGCGAAACTCCATCTCAAAAAAAAAACAAAAAAAACAAAACTTTTTAACAAATATGTACAACTTCATTAAAATCTTGGAAAATTTGTTATGCTGCCACATATTGGAAAATGCTGTTTTAGACACAGACGGAATTCCAGAGAGGTATGGCTATAGAGCACATCTAGAAAGTCAGACCATGGGCACCTGAGTTTTTAGTCCACCCACCTCACGTATGCTATCAAAGAAGCAGAGAGCCACGAATTGGATAGAAACTTTCTTTAAGAAAATTCGTAGGCTGGGCACGGTGTCTCACACCTGTAATCCCAGCATTTTGAGAGGCTAAAGGCAGGTGGACCATTTGAGGTCAGGAGTTCGAGATGAGCCTGGCCAACATGGCGAAACCGTGTCTCTACCAAAAATACAAAAAATGAGCTGGGTGTGGTGGCGCACAACTGTAATCCCAGCTACTCGGGAGGCTGAGGTATGCCAATGACTTGAACCCAGGGGGCAGAGGTTGCAGTGAACCTAGATCACACCCCTGCATTCCAGCCTGGGTGACAGAATGAGACCCCGTCCCCCCCCCAAAAAAAAGTAAGTAGCAGCAGTCAGTGCTTCAGTTATATTAATTGAATGATGAATGAATAGTGTATCCATCTCGATGTATTAAAAAGAAAAAACTTTGAGTGCCTACTCTGTGTGCCAGACACTGTTGTAGCAGATAATGGGACAAAGATGAGTAGCATATAAAAATTTCACCTGAAAATTCACTTTTATTTTTTAAAATTGAAGGACAGTCGTCACAGTGAACACACTTTAAGTAATTGGGGAGTTTTACATAATTTAGTTAATAATCTTTTGGAATGTTTACATATTTCCTTGTGTTGATGGGCCTTCATTTAATGTAAATCTTGCACTTTTGGGCTGCTTGTGTCCCTGGCACCCCAGGCCCCATTCACCACCCAGTCCCAGGGTTGCTGGTAGCACAGATCTCTCGTTCTGGTATTCTTTTTCAGGTATTTTGAGTTCTTTTTTTTTTTTTTTTTCTTATTAAATATACAGATTGGGTCTCACTATGTTGCCCAGGTTGGTCTTAAACTCCTGCACTCAACTGATCACCCCGCCTCAGCCTCCTGAGTAGCTGGGACTACGGCATGTGCCACCATGCCTGGGTAACTTTAAAAATTTTTTGTAGAGATGTGGTCTCACTATGTTGCACAGGCTGGCCTTGAACTCCTAGGCTCAAGCGATCCTCTCGCTTCAGCCTGAGTGCTGGAAATACAGACGTGAGCCACTGTTTTAATTTCTTAAAACATAAACACATAGTCCGGGCGGCTCGGTGGCTCACGCCTGTAATCCCAGCACTTTGGGAGGCCGAGGCAGGTGGATCACGAGGTCAGGAGTTTGAGACCAGCCTGACCAACATGGTGAAGCCCCATCTCTACTAAAATACAAAAATTAGCTGGGCGTGGTAGTGCGCACCTGTAATCCTAGCTACCCAGGAGACTGAGTCAGGAGAATCCCTTGAACCTGGGAGGCGGAGGTTGCAGTGAGTGAAGATCACGCCACTGTACTCCAGCCTGGGCGACAGAACGAGACTCCGTCTCAAACAAAACAAAACAAAAAACCAACATATATACATATTATAAATACTCCGTTTTTGTCTGTGGCTGGTATTTCAAATATTTAAAGTCTTTGATTTTTCAATTTATGTTTCTTTTACCTCTCACTCATGGTGATGTGGATGTTTAAATTTTGGGCTCATTTCCTTGGATACATACTGTCTGGAGAATCTTTGAGGGCTGTGTTTGAGTATAATCTCTGGAGAGGATTCGTATCTGCCTCTGTGTACCTGGTGGTATGGCCAGTGCAGAACCCCAGTAGGCATGAGTGTTTGGCAGGGGGTGGTCACATCTGTAATATGAATGCCCAAACCTGTGTGAATACAGGTCTGTTGATAGAAATTCTCCAGGGTTTTATTTTTAGTTATTTCCACTCTACCCATAGCCAAGGATGAGACAATCACTGCATCTCCATCTGTGTGCTGGTATTTTTTTCCCCTAATAGATCCACCCAGACCTGATCTCCCACCCTGTTTGGATCCCCAGCCGCCTCTAAATGCCTGCTTCAGTGCTGGCTTATCTCTGTGGTTCTGAGTGTTCTTGGCATTTCTAGCTTTCTCACAGGCAGCCTGCATTTAATGGATTATTATTTTTAAAATGTTACCACCAGTTTTAGTTTTTTCTGGATACCTACTTTGGAATATTGTCAGAGATGGAAGTCCCAGTGGTCCATTTATGAAGACATTGATCTTTCATACCCAGTGATACAGATGGAGAAAAAGTCAAAAGATCCTGCAGATCACCCAATTGGGCATACCCTATGATAAGGCTAAGGATATTTTTAGACATAAACATGCAGAAAACTTGCCTACGAGGTCATCTTTGACAGGAAGAGGGGGAGAATGATTTAAAAAAAAAGAATCTATTTGAAACTAGATATTTTTAAAGGGTTTTATGATGACAATGTTTTGGAATAGTGATAACAAAAGGACTCAGCACTTAACATTCCGTTCTTTTTAGGGTCTGTCTCTCACTGTGTATTTCACTTACCTTTCAAGTATTGTTTCTAGTTTCATTTCATTGACGGAGAGTGTGTTTGAAAATAGGTAGCATAATGAACAAATATTAACTCTTTTTGGTATAGAAAGTGTGAGCTGGACTTTATGTCGAGGCATTTTGAATGATAATTTTATTTCTAGCATTGAAAAGGTTGTGGTTTTCATCAGATTGGTTTTGTTCTTTTAAAACAGGCCCCAGGCATGGAAGAGCTGATATGGGAACAGTACACTGTGACCCTGCAAAAGGTGAGTTCTGCACATTTTATATACTCTACAGTCATGTTCTTGATTTTATGGATCATGGATCTTATTTATTTTTGCCTACACACAGTTTTGGCTTTTTTTTCCCTTGAGGTGCATAATGCATTATAGATACTAACTGGCAATAATTGCTGTGTTAACAGAGATTTGCATGCTGTTGTATTTTTTGATTAAGGACTGTTTAATATAGAACATTTTAGAGGTTATTTAGTGTATACTCTTATCTCCAGATAGAACAGGTTATGAAAGAGAGAAAAGAAAGGGAAGAATGAAAACGACCTGTACTGTTTAAGGATGTTGAGGGAGCTTTTTACAACTTCTGTAATTTTAATTATGACATATTATACATACCTTATAACTCTTAAAAAGTGTAGCATCCAAGAGACTGTAAGTCATTTGTGTGAGGCTGAGCTGGAGAACTGCACTCGTGGTTCCGCATTTTTTTTTTTTTTTTTTTTTTGAGACAGAATTGCACTCTTGTCGCCCAGGCTGGAGTGCAGTGGTGCAATCTCGGCTCAGTGCAACCTCCGCCTCCCCGGTTCAAGCAATTTTCCTGCCTCAGCCTCCCAAGTAGCTGGGATAACAGGTGCCTGTCACTACGCCCGGCTAATTTTGTGTTTTTAATAGAGACGGGGTTTCTCCATGTTGGTCAGGCTGGTCTCGAACTCCTGACCTCAGGTGATCCACCTGCCTCGGCCCCCAAAGTGCTGGGGTTACAGGCGTGAGCCACCGCGCCCAGACAGTTCCGCATTTTTATTCCATCAAGCTGCCTTCCAGTCATCATCACTGTGTTTTTCCTGGTTTTTCTGCAGGGTTTCTTCTTCTGGCTCTGAATTCCTCCAAGGTCTGTCATCTCCTAGAGGGACCATAAGTTCCTCATAGGAAGAGTTTTCCTTTGACCCTCAGAACTGTGAGCTTCCAGCTTTGTCTTCTATGAAAATTAAAGACATTCCTGAATTTAATGTTTATTGAATTAATCCAGGTAGAAAAAAATGTCTGCAGGCCAGTGCCCAGGTGCCCAGACTTCCAGATCAGTAATCACAATTTCTTCATTTGGGGGGTTTTGTCTGCTTAGGTCTTATTTTTCAAGTCTCCTCATCTTTCTGACTCTCTTCTGCCCTTTCCCTGAGCATTTCATGCATTCCTTGAGTTGTGGACCCAAAATTGGCAGAGGTCAGAGATTTTTTTAGGCTTGGCATAGAGGATGGAGCTGCCTCTGTCTAAAACCAGGTGCCGGCTGGTGGTGCTGCCAAATCCAAAGCCGTGTGATTAATAGACAACACCCCCAACCTGTTTTGAGTTTGTAATTGTGTATAATCAGTCAGCATAGTGGGCCTCACGTGGGAAACTTTCCTTGGAAAGGAAGATTTTCTTTTAGTCTCGGAGTAAATTTTTATATAATTGAACCTAGATTTAAGAATATACAGTCACATATACTCATATTATCTGGATGTAACTGGGCTTAGATATATTTTTTTTTTTTGAAATGGAGTCTCATTCAGTCGCCCAGGCTGGAGTGTAATTGCATGATTTCAGCTCACTGCAACCTTCACCTCCTAGGTTCAAGTGATTTTCCTGCTCCAGCCTCCTAAGTAGCTGGGATTACAGGGGTGTGCCACCACGCCTGGCTAATTTTTGTATTTTTAGTAGAGATGGGGTTTTGCCATGTTGGCCAGGCTGATCTCGAACTCCTGGACTCAAGCAATTCACCCTCCTTGGCCTCCTTGGCCTCCCAAAGTGCTGGGATTACAGGTGTAACCGCACCTGGCCCAGGCTTAGCTTTTTAAAACACAAATGAATTAGGATTATGTATTATCTATGCTCACCATTGTGCATTGCTAGACCGATCATGGATGTAGTAAATCTTATTTCCGATCTTCCATGCATGTAGAAAAGGGTTTAGTGCTTTGCTTTCTCATGAGAGCTCAACACACATTTTATGTTCAAATTTTATCTTTAAAATCCATTTATGGGCCAGGCGCAGTAGCTCACGCCTGTAATCCTCACATTTTGGGAGGCGGAGACAGGCGAATCACAAGGTCAGGAGATCGAGACCATCCTGGCCTACATGGTGAAACCCTGTCTCTACTAAAAATACAAAAATTAGCTGGGCGTGGTGGCCCATGCCTGTAGTCCCAGCTACTTAGGAGGCTGAGGCAGGAGAATCACTTGAACCTGGGAGGCAGGGGGTTGCAGTGAGCCAGCACCACTGCACTCCAGCCTGGCAACAGAGCAAGACTCCGTCTCAAAAAAAACAAAAACAAACAAATCCATTTACTTCTTTTTCACTGTATGTTGAAATGAAACTACCAACTCATCTACTTTGAAGTTAAAGGTATACTTTAAAAATAAAATTTTAGGCAGCCATAAGAAAGAACGAAATCATGTCCTTTGCAGCAACACGAATGCACCTGGAGGCCATTATCCTAAGCAAATTAATGCTGAAACAGAAAACCAAATACTGCATGTTCTCACTTAGACGTGGGAGCTAAACATTGGGTACACACGGACACAAAGATAGGAACAGTAAACACTGGGAATTCCAAAAGTAGGGAGGGAGGGAGAGGAGCAAAGTTTGAAAAACTACTTCTTGGGTACTGTGTTCGGTACTTGGGTGACAGGATCATTAGAAGCCCAAACCTCAGCATCAGACAATACCCATATATAACAAAACTGCACATGTACTCCTGAATCTAAAATAAAAATAAAGAAAAATAAAAAGGATTGGCTAGCACTGTTGTGGTTTTTTTTGTTTTTTAGAGACTTCTCCAGTTGCCCGGTTTAAAGTGCAGAAGCTGCCTTGGCTTGTTGCAGCCTTGACCTCACAGGCTCAGGTGATTCTCCCACCTCAGCCTCCCAAGTAGCTGGGACTACAGACGTGCACCACCATGATCAGCTAATTTTTTGTATTTCTAGTAAAGACAGGGTTTTGCCATGTTGTCCAGTCTGGTCTTGAGCTGCTGGACTCAAGCAATCTGCCTGCATTGGCCTCCCAAAGTGCTGGGATTATAGACATGAGCCATGAGCCTAGGCAGAAGGTTTTTTTTTTTTTTTCTTTTTAAATATGTCAAAACATCATAATATACAGAAGAATTAAAAATATTTACAGTACAGGCCAGGCACAATGGCTCCGTGTTGTAATACCAGTGCTTTGGGAGGTTGGGGCAGGAGGCTCATTTGAGCCCAGAAATTTGAGGCTGCAGTGAGTAGTGATCACACTGCTGCACTTCAGCCTAGCAACAGATCAAAACTCTGTGTCTTAAAAAAAAATACAATAAGGAAATCTGAAAATTAAAAAATACAGTTTTAGTACAGATTCAGTTTTTACTGAAGTTGTTACAGCTCAGGCCAGCAAGATGCAAAGAGGTACAACTGGTGCTTCAAACAGTACATCCCTATTTGGACTGAAGACATTGTTTCCTATCCCTGCCAGCTTCTAGTGATAACTCCAGTCTGCACTATCAATCTTTTCCAGCCTCCACAGGCTGTTTCTTTCAGATAAGGAATTTCCCTTTATAAACCTGTCAGCTGACTATGACTATGCTTTATTTTGTTTCTCATTTGTTTCTGTAAGCCCATCTGTTCCTGAACAGTCTCTGGTTATTGATTTGACCTTTATTTTATTGAGTGCTTGTAATAAATCCTGAAAGCCACTTATTGAAGGATTTTTAATATTTCTCCTCTCTGATGTACAGGATTCCAAAAGAGGATTTGGAATTGCAGTGTCCGGAGGCAGAGACAACCCCCACTTTGAAAATGGAGAAACGTCAATTGTCATTTCTGATGTGCTCCCGGGTGGGCCTGCTGATGGGCTGCTCCAGTGAGTGTCCTCCCTCGCCCCGCAGCCCCTACCAGCCCTACTGGTTGGCCCTAGACAGGGTATTTTGGTTGGTATCCACTTTATTAACAAAAAAAGAAAAAATAACAAACTTTTATATAATATTTGAAAAGTCTTCAAGCTGGAATGGAAACCATAACACACCATGTTTGAGTAATGCCCAAACCTTGGGAACACCCCAGCTTTGGAGCGAGGAGGGCAGTTGTTTCCATAAGAAGATAGTTCCAAACATCCTTCCTAGGTTTAGGAATCATTTCTGAACATGGGAGTTTTAAATTGGTATGCTTCTCAACCCCAGTGCTTAACCAACACTGTTTATGTTTGTTTTAATTTATATTCTTTTAAGAATTTAATGAGGAGACTTTGGTTTATTGATTATCTTATTTGTAAGAGTGAGGTGGAAGTTGGGACGATTTACTATAGGAAAACCACAAGTTTTCCAACTGCCAGCTTTCTGACCTGAAGAGGTAACACCATTTTATTTTAATTTTTAATAGTTTTTTTTTTTTTTTTTTTTTTTGAGACAGAATCTTGCTCTGTCACCCAGTCTGGATTGCAGTGGTGCGATCTCAGCTCACTGCAACCATCACCTTCTGAGTTCAAGCAATTCTCTGCTGCCTCAGCCACCTGAGTAGCTGGGATTACAGGTGCCTGCCACCACACCCAGCTAATTTTTGTACTTTTAGGAGAGACGGGTTTTCGCCATGTTGGCCAGGCTGGTGTCAAACTCCTGACCTGAAGTGATCTGCCCACCTCGGCCTCCCAAAGTGCTGGGATTACAGGCATGAGCCACCGTACCCAGCTGGTAACACCATTTTAAATGATGCATGCCTGATTCCCACAGGATAACGTCTCAGTACGAAATCTAAAGTTAACTGTATGGCTGCATTGGCTAAATAGCTCAAAAGTTTAGGTTCTGTTGGTGTTTAAAGCCTTTGTGGACTAAGCACAGTGGCTCACGCCTACAGTCCTGCACTTTGGGAGGCTGAGGTGGCAGGAACGCTTGAGGTCAGGTGTTCAAGATCAGCCTGGGCAACATAGTGAGACCCTGTTGGGATGGCATGCACCTACTCGGATCCCAGCTGAGAGAATCCTTTGAGCTCGGGAAGTTGAGATTGCAGTGAGCTATCATCAGTCACACTACTGCAGTCCTTCCTGGGTGAGAGAGGGAAACCATGCCTCTTAAAAAATAAAATTATAATTAAAAAAGCCTCTATAGTTTTATCAAAGTTAGTAGTCTTTCATATGGAGAAATGCGAAATTTTAAAGTAATATTTGGGATGAACTGGAGCAATAGGATTCTGTGATCTCAAAATTTCTTTAAGAATCCGAGGCAAGCTCTTGGCCCTTTTCCTGCACAAAAGCACAAATGGATATATACCTACTTGGAGGGAGTGTTTTTAGACTTTTCTGAAGCCCACTGTGCACCTCAGGCAATAGGGGACTGATAGAGAAATTCCTTTTGGTGTCCAGACCTCACCATCATCAAGTACCTCCTAGGTGACCCTGTGGTTTGGGGAGATCAGGCCTCTCTTCCCAGATGATTTCCTTTTAGACACTCAGAATTGAGCTGTATGGCCCCCAGTTCCTTTCTTTGGAAGATCTCAGGCCAAGTTGACTGGGCCTTGGGCGCCACCAGACACTGAGCCCTTTAGAAAGTCTTTCAAGTCGATTTGCTGCTTCTATTTGTTCCTAAATAAATAATTTACAATGAATAGATGGGAGTTTTTCATGACCCATTTTTTTTTTCTTGTTTACAGAGAAAATGACAGAGTGGTCATGGTCAATGGCACCCCCATGGAGGATGTGCTTCATTCGTTTGCAGTTCAGCAGCTCAGAAAAAGTGGGAAGGTCGCTGCTATTGTAAGTACTGGGTTTGCTTTCAGCTTGCCTCAATAGCATTTTGTTTTTTTGCCCAGAAGAAAATTACCCCTTGCTTTTAAGCATTTGACAGAATTACATAACCTAGGGACCGCTGTTCTTGGATCCTCAGTACTTTTGGAGGGGTGTGAAGATGTGTGTAAGTTACCCTTCCTACCTTTCCTTGTGTCTTCTCCTGAGGCCGGTGATTGTCTGATCTGAGTTAGTTTGCCTTAGGAACCAAGTTAGGCAATTATTCCCTAAGAGAATTAGCTACATTCAGAATACTGGTAAAACAGTATTAATTTAGAAAAAAACTTTCAGCACAAAAACTCACTTGTAAAGGCCCAAGCAAGGTATATTATATCTTCGTAGACTAAGAGTTTCATTAGAAGACTGTCTATAATCTTCATTCATCTATTCATTCATTCATTCACTGGCTGAGAATCAACTATGAGCTGGATGCCATTAGGCCCTGGGGCCAGTCTGTGTTGCAAGGTGTGTTCACTCCAGTGGGGCAGGTAGACACAGAAAGTGAGAATGGTAATAAAGTGTGCTTAGGGGCAATGCTAGTAGGGATATACCCACATATATGGTTGTGTGTGTGTGTGTGTGTGTGTGTGTGTATATATATATGTGTATATATATATATATATATATGTGTATATATATATATATATATATGTGTATATATATATATATATATATATTTTTTTTTTTTTTTTTTTTTTTTGAGACAGAGTTTTGCTCTTGTTGCCCAGGCTGGAGTGCAGTGGCACGATCTTGTCTCACCACAACCTCCGCCTCCCGGGCTCAAGCGATTCTCCTGCCTCAGCCTCCCGAGTAGCTGGGATTACAGGCATGCGCCACCACACCCATCTAATTTTGTATTTTTAGTAGAGACGGGGTTTCACCATGTTGGTCAGGCTGGTCCCGAACTCCCAACTTCAGGTGATGTGCCAGCCTTGGCCTCCCAAAGTGCTGGGATTACAGGCGTGAGCCACCTCACCTGGCCACATATATGGTATTTAATGTTTTTCAACTTTATATTATGAAGATTTTCAAACAAAAAGGAAAGTTGAAAGATCAGTGTAATAAACATTTATCTTCTAAAATATTATGATTCTGCCATCTTTACTTGGTCTCTGTATGTATATAAACACTCATGTCTTTCTGGCCAACCATTCGAAGGAAAGTTACAGACATGGCAGTTCATTTCTACTTACTTCACATGCATTTCCTATGAATGAGGACATTCATCTATATAATACTATTATCCGATCTAAGAATAGTAATAATTTTACAGTATTATCTAAAATCCAGTCCATATCTCAAGATGTCTTTTTCATTTTTAGATATGGGATCTTGTTGTGTTTCCCAGGCTGATCTTGATCTCCTGGGTTCAAGCGATCCTTCTACCTCAGCCTCCCAAGGTGCTGGGATTACAGGTGTGAGCCACCATACGCAGCTCTCAAAATGTCTTTGATATATGTTTTCTTCCCTATCCAGGATCCAAAGTTCACTCATTGCATTTAATCATTATCTCTTTAGTTTCTTTTAATCTAGAAGGGTTCCTCTTTCCCCTTGCCCCTCTACCCCATCCCCCACTTTAAAAATGGCATTGGGCCAGGCTCAGTGGTTCATGCCAGCACTTTGGGAGATGGAGGCAGGCAGATCACCTGAGGTCAGGAGTTCAAGACCAGCCTGGCCAACATGGTGAAACCCCATCTCTACTAAAAATGCAAAAATTAGCCAGGCATGGTGGTGTGCACCTGTAATCCCAGCCATCGGGAGGGTGAGGCACGAGAATCACTTGAACATGGGAGGCGGAGGTTGCGGTGACCAGAGTACAGTCCAGCCTGGGCAACAGAGCGAGACTTTGTCTTAATAATAAATAAATAAGGCATTGACTTTTCTTCCTTAAAATTTTAAAAATTTATGCATAATGCATAGTTATAGGGTATGTGTGATTAATACATTAATATCGTTTGTAAAATTCAGACGAGATCAGGCGTGTTCAGGATGGTATGGCTGTAGACATGATTTGTAAAATTCAAATCAGTGTATTTGGAATATCCATCACCTTAAATAATTGTCTTTTCTTTATGGTAGAAACGTTCAGATTATTCTCTTCCAGTTATTTTGGAATGTACAGTAGATTCCTGTAAGCTGTAGTCACTCTACCGATCTAACATTAGGTCTTATTTCTTCTATCAGACCATATATTTGTACCCATCAATCAACTTCTCTTCATCCCCCTTTGTCCCCTAGGCAGCTATGTATAGAATGTCACACTTTCTGGATTTTTGTTTGAGTTTTATAACTTAGTGATTTGGGCCTCTGAGACTTTTCAAACTTCAGTAGAAGCAGATTTTGGAGGTACTATTTTATTATTACCTTAATTCAAGGCACTGTACTCAGAGCTTCACCATCATTGTCTCATTCTAACCCTGTAAGATTTTTATTGTCCGTTTCCCGATGAGGAACCTGAACCTTAGTGAGTTGGCGGGGATACAGTTTTCCTGAAACCAGAACCAGGGCTCTTAACCACTGCCTTCTCCACGTTCAGTTGTGATTGTCCTGCGTCGACACTGAGTTTGTTTTGACAACAGGTGGTCAAGAGGCCCCGGAAGGTCCAGGTGGCCCCGCTTCAGGCCAGCCCTTCCCTGGATCAGGATGACCAGGCTTTTGAGGTGATGGACGAGTTTGATGGCAGAAGTTTCCGGAGTGGGTACAGCGAGAGGAGCCATGGGGGGCGCAGCCGCAGCTGGGAGGACAGCCCGGAAAGGGGGCGTCCCCACCAGCGGGCCCGGAGCCGGGAGCGGGACCTCAGCCAGGACCGGAGCCGCGGCCGGAGCCTGGAGCGAGGCCTGGACCAAGACCATGCGCGCGCCCGAGACCGCAGCCGTGGCCGGAGCCTGGAGCGGGGCCTGGACCACGACTTTGGGCCATCCCGGGACCGGGACCGCGACCGCAGCCGCGGCCAGAGCATTGACCAGGACTACGAGCGGGCCTATCACCAGGCCTACGACCCAGACTACGAGCGGGCCTACAGCCCGGAGTACAGGCGCGGGGCCCGCCACGACGCCCGCTCTTGGGGGCCCCGAAGCCGCAGCCGCGAGCACCCGCACTCACGCAGCCCCAGCCCCGAGCCGAGGGGGCGGCCGGGGCCCATCGGGGTCCTCCTGACGAAAAGCAGAGCGAACGAAGGTAGGCATGCTTGATGTAGGAAGAAAAGCACTGTTGTGATATGAATAACTAACTTTTTTTCTTTCTTTCTTTTTTCCCAAAAGAGTTGCTTTGTCGTCCAGGCTGGAGGGCAGTGGCCTGATCTCGGCTCACTGCAACCTCCACCTCCCGGGTTCAAGCGATTCTCCTGCCTCAGCCTCCTGAGTAGCTGGGTGTACAGGCACCCGCCACCACGCCCAGCTAATTTTGTATTTTTAGTGGAGACAGGTTTCAACATGTTGGCCAGGCTGGACTTGAACTCCCAACTTCAGGTGATCCGTCCACCTCGGTCTCTCACAGTGCTGGGATTACAGGCATGAGCCACCGCGCCTGGCCAGGAATAGCTACCTTTTTTTTTTTTTTTTTTTGAGACGGAGTCTTGAGTCCTGCTCTGTCACCTAGGCTGGAGTGCAGTGGCGTAATCTGGGCTCACTGCAACCTCCGCCTCCCGGGTTCAAGTAGTTCTCCTGCCTCAGCCTCCCTAGTAGCTGGGATTACAGGCACACACCAACACGCCTGGCTGATTTTTTTTTATTTTTAGTAGAGACAGGGTTTCACCGTGTTGGCCAGGCTGGTCTTGAACTCTTGACCTCAGGTGATATGCCCACCTCAGCCTCCCAAAGTGCTGGGATTATAGGCATGAGCCACTGCACCCGGCCAGCTGTTTTTTTTTTTTTTTTTTTTTTGAGAAAAGAGTCTCACTGAGACTCCAGCTGTCACCCTGGCTGGAGAGTGCAGTGGCATGATCTCGGCTCACTGCAACCTCTGCCTCCTGGGTTCAAGTGATTCTCCTGCCTCAGCCTCCCAAGTAGGTGGGATTATAGGTGCCTGCCGCCACGCCCGGCTAATTTTTGTATTTTCAGTAGAGACAGGGTTTTGCCAGGTTGGCCAGGCTGGTCTCAAACTCCTGACCTCAGGTGATCTGCCCGCCTTGGCCTCCCAAAGTGCTGGGATTACAGGTGTGAGCCACTGCGTCTGGCTGAGCTATCTCTTAATTGCACTTAACCAGCATTGTACCCAGCACTGACCTAAATGCCTAACACCAATTAGTTCGTTTAATCCTCAGAACTACCTCATGAGGGAGGACTCTTGTATCTCCATTTTATAGACAAGGAAACTGAGGCACAAAAGGTTCATTGACATACACAAAGTTGTGTCATCAGTGGAAGAGCCAGGCTCCAGAATTTTGGCTTTAAACTAGGAAACCAGTGGTTCTCAAAGCAGTGCATCACCTGCACCTGTTAGAAATGCAGACTCTCAGGCCCAGCCCAGTCCCACTGGATCAGAAACCATGGGGTGGGGCCGGGTGCAGTGGCTCACACCTGTAATCCCAGCACTATAGGAGGCCGAGGTGGGCAGATCATTTGAGGTCAGGAGTTGGAGACCAGCCTGGCCAACATGATGAAACCCCATCTCTACTAAAAATGCAAAAATTAGCTGGGCATGGTGGTGGGTGCCTGTAATCCCCACTTCTCCGGAGGCTGAGGCAGGAGAATAGCTTGAACCCCGAGGGGCGGAGGTTGCAGTGAGCAGAGATCATGTCACTGCACTCCAGCCTGGGTGACAGAGCGAGACTAGGTCTTGAAAAAAAAAAAAAAAATAGAAACCATGGGGTGGGCCCTCAGAGTCTCTGTGTTAATAAGCTCTCCTAGTGGTGGTGCTGGATCTCAAGTGGAAAACCACAGTGGAGGACAGCACTCCGCCTAATCATTGTTGAGTTTCTGCTCTATGCAAGGGGCTATGTTGAATATTCTTTTACACAGTCCTCACGAGAACCCTGTGTGTTAGGAGGCTTTGTTTCTGTTTTACAAGTGAGGAATACCACGACAGAGAGGGGTTTTATTTATTTATTTTTGATATGATGTCTCACTCTGTCACCCAGGCTGGAGTGCAGTGGCATGATCTTGGCTCACTGCAACCTCTGCCTCCTGGGCTCAAGCAGTCCTCCCACCTCAGCTTCCCTGACCCACAGTAGCTAGCTGGGATTACAGGTGTGTGCTGCCACGCCTGGCTATTTTTTTTTTTTTTTTTTTTTTTTTTGGTATACACGGGGTTTCACCATGTTGCCCAATCTGGGATCCACGTGCCTTGGTTGGGATTACAAAGTGCTGAGATTACAGATATGAGCCACTGTGCCAAGCCATACAGAGGAGTTTATAGGGGACATTGATAGGTGAGGATTCTGAAACTCAGACTGGGGAAGTGACTTGCCCGTGTCTGGAAGCCAGTAAGTAAAGGTGGAGCTGGAACTCAACTCCATCCTCTGGAAATAGGTGATTGGAAACAAGTAGGTAAGTGAACAGGGCTTTTGAGCCTAGTGTTGAGATACGCCTAACACTATATCTTGTCTTCTGACTTACGATTTTCCTTGTAGCATGTAACGTCTTTAATTTCCTTTTGTTCTCTTAATTGTTCTCATTTTAAGAGGAAAAAAGTTAAAGAGCACCTGAGAATGCAAAGGAAAAGACTTGCGTTTTAGGTTTGGGATTTGCATTTTGATAGCCTATCAGATGAGAGGGTTTGTTTTCTTTAGTTTTTTGTGAAGAGTTGAATTATGTAACTAAGTGCCTATTGAAATAACTGAAGAATAATGCAAAGATGTGAATAGTGAGATACCTGGAGTCCAGTCCATGAAAATAAATGGGAACGTTGAGATTGCAATATCTCCCTGAGGAGTGTGCATCTTAGGAAGTGTAAGGATTTCACAGTGTTATTTATTTATTTATTTATTTTTTTGAGACAGAGTCTCACTCTGTTGCCCAGGCTGGAGTGTAATGGTGCGACCTCGGCTCACTGTAACCTCCATCTCCCGGGTTCAAGTGATTTTCCTGCCTCAGCCTCCTGAGTAGCTGGGACTACAGGCGCCCGCCATCATGCCCAGCTAATTTTTGCACTTTTAGTAGAGATGGGGTTTCACTATGTGGGCCAGACTGGTCTCAAACCCCTGACCTCAGGTGATCTGCCTGCCTCAGCCTCCCAAAGTGTTAGGATTACAGGTGTGAGCCACTGCACCTGGCCAGTTCCACTTTGTAAAAGAAAAATTTTTGCTACCTTTTGTTAAGATTGCATAATAATTTGGCTATCATTGGCTAGGGTTGTGTAAGAATTAATCTTTAAAGAAATTCCACAGTAGGTAAGACCTACATTTGATTAAGAAAAAATATGATCCAGCTATTACATTTCACGGCACCAGTTGTCTTTCTTAGAAGCTGGTCAACTGATTTTTGTATCTTCATTTGTGAAATGCCCACATACACACCAGTAGATCTATTTGCAAAATTATAATGAGTGCATTTTTTAAGAGGATTGAGGAATTGTTGAAAAATGCCAGAGAGACGTTATCACTCAAGCTTGTCTCACTCAGCCTTCTGTTCTGGGCTGTGAGGCTGTTTGACCACTAGGGGGTCGCCATCCATGGAAGTAGCTTTGCCCTTCCCTTTTTCCATTCTTGACTGTCAGCTTCCTAAAGGACTAGGGCATGGGCCACAACGCTTCTAATCTTTGTGGTAAGATCTGGCTGACAAGTTTACTGTAAATCATTTAAAACTTATTTTAAAATTGACTTCATACCTTTCCTGAAGTGTAGAAAGTTACTTAGTTTTGTAATTATAAGATTTTTAGTTTGAACAATAATAAAAAATTTTGTGCCTGTTTTAAAACCTGCTCTGTTGTGGTAGTTTCCTAAAATGTGAAAATTTATTCTTAAAATAATGTATTTTTACAAGTTTATTAAGTAAAACCAGAGTAGTCTAAGTAGCATTGAAAGTATTTAAAAATATGCATACTTAGTAATTACAATGTTTTTGCTTTTGATAGCAATTCAGAGTCCATAAACTCCCAAAGCTATGCTGGTTTTAGTTAAATGCTTTATTAATTACTTTGCCTGACTTCTTTACGCCTTTTCTTCACCCACTGAATTCCTTTCAATGCCAAGCTTCATATAATCTAAAATGCTAGATTTTTTGCAGTGCCTTCCTGTAGAGAGCCTCATTGTCAGCAGAACATGCGTATTAAGGTGTGCTGAATTGTTTTTTTTTCTCCCCAACATTTTATTTGAAAAGTGTTTAATTTGGCCAGGCGCGGTGGCTCACACTTGTAATCCCAGCACTTTGGGAGGCCGAGGCGGGTGGATCACCTGAGGTCAGGAGTTAGAGACTAGCCTTGCCTACATGGTGAAACCCTGTCTCTACTAAAATACAAAAATTAGCTGGGCTTGGTGGTGGGCACCTGTAATCCCAGCTACTTGGGAGGCTGAGGCAGGAGAATCACTTGAACCTGGGAGGTGGAGGTTGCAGTGAGCTGAGATCATGCCCCTGCACTCCAGCCTGGGTGACAAAGCAAGATTCTGTCTCAAAAAAAGAAAAAGAAAAATGTTAATTTTATAGCAAATACACATGTAACCTTCATCTAGTTTTACCAATTGTTAACATTTTGCCACACTTACTTTTGTTTTCCTCCTCCTCCTTTTTTTTTTTTCTTTCCTTCTACTCCATCACCCTTCCTGTTACCTCTCTCAGTGGGTTTTTTGGTACTATTTAAGAAAGTTGCAGGCAACTCACCATTACCCATAAATATTTCAGAGGTATCTTCCAAGGATAAGAACATTCGCCTACATCAGTCACCGTAATACCATTATAACACTTAAGAAAGTTAACATTAATATCCCTTTCATATATTATAGTTCATTTTCAAATTGCTCCAAATGATGTAACTCATTCTGCTCCCACCCTAGAACAGTTTCTCTACCTTTTTTGTTTTTTATGGCATTGACTTTTTTGAAGAGTTCAGGCCAGTCATCTTACAGAATTTCCCATATACAAAATTAAGTTTTTAATACATATTTTAAAATAGTCCTATAAACCAGACTAAGTTTTTTGAACAAATTGATGACATACGTATATGTTTATGTGTTTGTCTCCTAGAGTATGGTCTCCGGCTTGGGAGTCAGATCTTCATAAAGGAAATGACCCAAACGGGTCTGGCAACTAAAGATGGCAACCTTCACGAAGGAGACATAATTCTCAAGGTGGGTAGATGAGGGCAGAGAACGGTAGTGTGCATATTGCTGTTCATAGCCTGCATGACCACATGCAGCACCAACACAGTGAGACTTAGATCCAATGAGAGTCAGTGGTAAGACAGAGGTGGCAAGAGCAGCATGAGATGATTTTTATCAGAAAAACTGGACATCGAGGGTTGTAACAGTTTAATGTCAGTTTAGAAAACAAAAACAAAAAACTCCATGAATATTGTCTTCTTTCCTGTTTAAAGTTTAGATCCCTATTCCCTAAACTAAGGAAAGATGAGAAGGAAAGTTGGTGGTATATGAATGCTGAATATTTAATAGGTCTTGTAAACCTCTCCAGTCAGGAAACACGTTCCAGTAGTAAACCAAACCGTTGTCTTGAGCTTGGAAGTTAAATAAATTAGCAGAGTAACTTACCACCTGTATTTGGGATCCAGCATGCAGGATTATATTTAATTTAAAGGACAATTCATTTTTATTGAGTCATCCTAAAGCCAATATCTGTTTGAATATCTGAGCAAAGCCTTTACATTTTTAGAAGGGGAAAATATGAATTTTCTACTGTGAATAATTTTATTGCATTTAACGTTACCATTCTTTATAAACACAGATCAATGGGACTGTAACTGAGAACATGTCTTTAACGGATGCTCGAAAATTGATAGAAAAGTCAAGAGGAAAACTACAGCTAGTGGTGTTGAGAGACAGCCAGCAAACCCTCATCAACATCCCATCGTTAAATGACAGTGACTCAGAAATAGAAGGTAAAGGAAGAGGAGGCTGTGAGCTTAGCTGGAAGTAAGGAAGGCCGTTGCTTCCCCATTCTTCTATTTAGTGTAGCTATCCAGCTGGAAGTTAAATTTCTAAGGAAAGACCCCTTGAAACCTTAATCCCCAAAGGTCACTGGTTGGTTGTTATTTGCTTATTAAAGTGCCTATTGAAATTCGGTTCCCAATATAAAATTCTGGTGCACTTGCAAACTCTCAGAGAACTATTCATTAGGCAATTGAAAGCAAAAGTTGTCAGTAAGAAAATGTGTGTTTGAGTGGTTCGAAGAACTAACCATATCATTTATATATTTGCTAATTGCTTATTGTTTGTTTTTTGAGACAGAGTCTCCCTCTGTTGCCCAAGCTGGAGTGCAGTGGTACAATCTTGGCTCACTCTGCCTTCCAGGTTCAAGTGATCCTTCTGCCTCAGCCTCCTGAGTAGCTGGGATTACAGATGCCTGCCACCACACCTGGCTAATTTTTGTATTTTTAGTAGAGACGGGGTTTCGCCATGTTGGCCAGGCTGGTCTCGAACTCCTGACCTCGTGATCTGCCCGTCTTGTCCTCCCAAAGTGCTGGGATTACAGGCGTGAGCCACCAGGCCCAGCCTTAATTGCTCATTCTTTAAAAGTGGCTATTAATATTTCTAATAGAGAAGACAATTTGGAGGATAGCTAAAACAAGTAGATGCTCAAAAAGAATCAAAATGGCTAATATTGTGGCATTCTGCATCACCTCTTCCCTTTTAAAGAGCTGTATTCATTATTTGAATATGATTATACATAGGATAACATTTTAACATTGTAAAAATTGCCAGTAAAAATAGTTAATCACAGTATATCCTACTGAACCATCTACTGTTGCTTTTATGCAGAGAAGTTTAGAAAATATTAAGTTACCAAGTTGTAAAGCAGACTTTTGTTGATTTTTTTTTTTTTTTAAGGAATTGCTTTATAAAACCTTAAAACTAATTGAGTTTCCAGTGTATCAGAAGTTGTTGATGACTGTTATGGGTGCAGTGCAGGAAAATAAAAGGAGCATGAGAAATAATGCCAGCATGTTAGGGGGTTTGCAGTTTATTTCCTTGCTACTCAGTATGTGGTCCTCATCCCCCCAACCTCTGACCCCAATAGCATCTGCATAATCAGGGAACTGGATAGAATTGCAGAATCTCAGTCTCCCCTCAACTGCCCCACAACAACTGCATCCTGACAAGATTTGTATGCACCTTAAAGTTTGAGAAGCACTGGGCTGCTTGGGAAGAATTAGTGTATACATCTATGATCCAATAATAGAATTTTGACTCTTCTGTAGCAGCTTTGATGGAAAATGAGACAAAAGAGAAATACACAATTCTAAATTTGCCTTCCCCTTTATTAATTAATGCCTTTCCCTTAAAACGAGCAAGTTTTTCTCCAGGGGAGGACTATTAGACTAATAGCACATTTCCTGCCTACCTCGCTTCCATTTTCATGTTTCCTACCCAGAGAATAGTGCAATTTCTCTGGGTAGGAGAATATTTTAAGTATTTTATTTAAAAGTCTTTTCTTATTTTTGAAACTAGATATCTCAGAAATAGAGTCAAACCGATCATTTTCTCCAGAGGAGAGACGTCAGCAGTATTCTGATTATGATTATCATTCTTCAAGTGAGAAGCTGAAGGAAAGGCCAAGGTAAGGTGACATGCATTTTCTCTTGTACATGTCATTGTGAATGTGCACACGTATGTGTTTATGAAACTGTTATCTGTTGAGACATTAACATATGACATGTGCTTCAGTTCCAGGGAGGACACGCCAAGCAGATTGTCCAGGATGGGTGCGACGCCCACTCCCTTTAAGTCCACAGGGGATATTGCAGGCACAGTTGTCCCAGAGACCAACAAGGAATCCAGATACCAAGAGGACCCCCCAGGTGAGCCTTTTAAAACCACTCAGTTTCAACAGTTGTATTCAGAAGTGTGTGCTCGCACAGCCGTAAGAAAGAGTGAAATCATGTCCTTTGCAGCCACGTGGATGCACCTGGAGGCCATTATCCTAAGCTAATTAACATGGGAACAGAAAACCACATAGCACATGTTCTCACTTTTAAGTGGGACTAAACACTGGGTACAAATGGACGTAAAGGTGGCAATAACAGAAACTGGGGACTAGTAGGTGGGAAACTACTGAAGGAGGAGATGGAAAGGGTTGAAAAACTATTAGGTACCATGCTCACACCTTGGTGACAGGATCAGTTGTACCCCAAACCTCAGCATCATGCAGTATACGCATGTAACAGACCTGCATGTGCACCCACTGAACCTAAAATAAAAGTTGAAATTATACACATATGTGTAAATACATATATATGTATACTTATATGTATGTGTGTATATATGTATGCATATATACGTATATATGTGTATACAGATATGTATGTACATGTATATGTGTATGTATAAATAAGTGTGTACTTAATTCCAGAGGGTGGCTGAAAGGGAAGAAGGAAATAAAAAATTATGTATGGAAGAGGTCCTCCTTTCTCTCTCTCTTTTGACGTTGACAAAATATAAAATAATAGCCTTGTCTAAATGCCATTAGAATTG
The DNA here is from genome assembly GCF_028885655.2 of Pongo abelii. Lineage (NCBI taxonomy): Eukaryota > Metazoa > Chordata > Mammalia > Primates > Hominidae > Pongo > Pongo abelii. Next base: position 59,632,084 of record NC_071998.2, read on the forward strand.
GTCACACTTTGTCATATTTGATGAGTTGAGGTCATTGTTTTCTCCCATCCTCGATCCTGACCTCTTCCCCCAACCCTTCCCCACCACCCTACAATCATCATCGTAATTTTATATTCATAAATATTTAAGGGGAAACAGTATCATTATTATATGTTTTTTAAGTTATTAAAAATTCGATGTTCTTGTACACGTGATCGTACACCTTGCATTTTAGAGGTTCATTTTTTAATCTCTTGTATTTTGAGAAACCATTGGCACCTGCTAACGCTTCAGAGTTAAACTGCACCTTAGAGACTTCTTTTTGTTTGTGATGACATATATGTGGCATAGACTTAATTTTTTTGTGGATTTTGTGATTTTTCTATTTAGAAACGCACTCTTGTTAGTCCAGATTGATAACAATAGATGTTTTTTAACCTACAGCTCCTCAACCAAAAGCAGCCCCGAGAACTTTTCTTCGTCCTAGTCCTGAAGATGAAGCAATATATGGGTATGTATGTATTTCCATCTCTCTTTGTTTTCCCTTCTTCCTTACAGCTCTGTCTCTGTAACTGAAATCCAGAAGAGTGGTGGTTTTTGCCTAGATGGTGATTTTGTACACTATCAGCCACCTTTAAACAACCCCCATTGGTAGTGCTTATGAGAAAGAGGAATTATTTGTAGGAACAGCAAAATGTGGAAGTGGGTGAACTTTGTGATGTTAATGTTGTCTGTTTGCCTACCTATCTAGCTACCTTTCCAGAGTGTTACCCTGAGTATCTGCGTTTGTCAGATAAATTCACTCCCAAATAGGTGAAGTATTGCTAAACTATGGTGCCCCGTGGTGACTGCACTGATGTGATGGTCCCAGTGTCAGTCCATGTGGGGGAGGGAGGAGGAGTGCTGCTGCGCTCTTCACTTGATAATCAGAACCCCTAGTTCAGCAGGGATCAAGGGCAGCAGCCTCCTGGATTAGGATTCTGCTTCTTTGTACCCAGACTGTGTCTTTATTTGACAAGAATGCAGTGCAAGCAGGCCTTCCTTTGGAAGAATTTTAGCCCTAACTCTGCCCTTTATTTGCTTTCTCATCTTGAAAGAGTTGCTGTAAAGATTCTATATGTCTTCACCAGTAACAGGGACCTACTGATACTCATCTCATGGTCCCAAGAAAGATAAAATTGTAGGATATATGAGATAGATGAGAAAAATGAGAGGGCTTTGTAAACTATAAATCACTCTGTAGCTAGAAGAAATTAAATCTCTCATTTGCTAATGTTGTTCTCCCCTTAAAAAAATATCTCCCATCTTTCCTTTCTGAAACGGAACCTATTGCAGCCCTAATACCAAAATGGTAAGGTTCAAGAAGGGAGACAGCGTGGGCCTCCGGTTGGCTGGTGGCAATGATGTCGGGATATTTGTTGCTGGCATTCAAGAAGGGACCTCGGCGGAGCAGGAGGGCCTTCAAGAAGGAGACCAGATTCTGAAGGTAAGAACAGCCCAGCTCTGTTTCTAGAAGTTACTTGTAAGGAGTGCGCTTTTCTGGGTGTTCTTTCTGTAACGGAAGACAAAGTGGTTCAGCTGGTGAAATAGAGCAGCTGCGAGTTTGTTGATGCCCAGCATTGAAGTCTCTGTATTCCTGAAATGGGTCCTGTCTTCTCAGTCTTGGAACCCAGAACTCATCCGTGTATCCGTGAGAACTGATCGTGTTTCTACCCTTGCCAAGATTTTATTAGTCTGATTAATGTGAAAATATTGAGACTCTAAGTAAGCACTTACAGGAAAGATTTTTCAAAAAGATCTTTCTGATTTTTGCTTTTTTCACTGTGTTCCCCCTGCCTGCCATCTTTCTTAAGGCAGTGTCCTGTAATTGAACAAAGGTGAGTGTTGGCATCAGACTGGGTGATTGGAATTTTGTCCCAGCCTCTCATTAGTTCTGTGACCCTGGTTCACCCTGAGACTCACGTTTCTGTATCTGTTTAATGGGGATGAGAATACCTGCCTCGCAGGGACCGTGGGAAGATTAGACCAGGTAATACTTATAAGGCACCTAGCAGAGTTCCCTGGCACAGAATAGGAAGGTCAGTGTCCATTCTTTTTTCTTATTGGAAGATAACAAATAGCTGCTGCTCAATGTTATTTACATCTAAAATTGTCCAGGAAAGGGAATTCCTGGTTAACCAAATATTGATACTTTTAAAATTACTATGTGTTTGTATAATCTGTTAAGGAATTAAAAAATAACTTGACATTTGTGTGTGTGTGTGTGTGTAGCATTCTTTGTTGACTTCGGAATAAATTTCAAGAACACCGTATATCTTCTTACAATAAAAATATAGAGTACTAGGGAACTGTTTTTTTTTTTGACAGTCTCGCTTTGTCACCCAGGCTGGAGTGCAGTGGTGCTATCTCAGATCACCGCAACCTCCGCCTCCTGGGTTCAAGCAATTCTTAGTCCTCAGCCTCCCCAGTAGCTGGGATTACAGGTGAACTCTTAATTTTTGTCTTTTTAGTAGAAACAGGGTTTCACTATGTTGCTCAGGCTGGTCTCGAGCTCCTGAACTCAAGCAATCCACCCGCCTTGGCCTCCCAAAGTGCTGGGATTACAGGCGTGAGCCACTGCGCCCAGCTGGGAACTGTCTTCATTGGAATTTCTTTCTGCTTCTGCAAACTTGCAGTTCATATATGTGAGTTTTTTTTTTCTTGTTAATGTTAGTAAAAAATCCATATATAGTAAACTAAGGGGTCTGGTAGGGGCTTCTAGGCTCCAAGGAGAGGGGAGAAAAAAGTTCTAGAATTCTCAAGGAAGCAGGCAGCAAAGTACAAAAGCAGGTGGCCCCCTTTCTGCTTGGCCCCATTGCAGTAGTTCAGATTTCATTTCTGGAGCAGATGAAGGGCAAACCTTGATCAGGAGCTTTGCAAAAGCTTTCCAGTGAAATTCTAGACCCTCCTTGGCCCTGGTCAGGATCTAGAAGACTATGTACCTGCACGAACCTCATGTTGCTGTATGATCCTAGGAAATACCACTGACCAAATGTTACTGATGAAAACCCATCTGAGTGCCAGCTGATACCAGTTTACTCTTTGCATATATGCTAATGAAGGAAAAAGGTATTTTTTCTAACTATTGTGAGGCCATAGGATGATAGCTAGAAATGTGGAGCTTTTGCTCATTAAGGTTCAATGATAAAATATTTTCGTACATTGAGGGGCTGGGAGATTTTCTAAATTTCCATGAAGAAAACTAGTGAATTCACCTAGAGGCTTGGCAGTCAGATCTCTCTGTAAGTTGTCGTTAGATGGGGAGAGTCGCTTTGGTAGATAAAAAGTCATGGTATCCGCATTTATACTTAAGGTGTTTTGTTTCTTGTTATCACCCTGGCAACATGGAAGGAACTCTGGGAACTGGCTTCTTTTGCAGTCATCCCATATGGAGGTCAGGCAATAGGTGGTCCTCATTTCTTGGGTGCGAATAAATTTTCTGTTGACTACAAAAGAAGCTTTCAGTTCTAGAAAGGGGTGGAAAAGATTGAGTTTGCCTACGAGGGCGGAGAAGCTGCTGCACAATACTAAGCTGTGGCTGATACAGGATCCTCTTCAGGCTCACAGCAGACACTGCTAGACCCTGTAGACTACTAAATAGCTAATCAAAGAGGATATTTATTGGAAAGGACTGTTCAGTGTAACCTTCAAGTAGAAAAGTGCTGCCCTAGCCTTTTTTCACTTTAATTTGTTTCAATGCTCCTTTTCATGGCCAAATTGAATATATAAAGTGAGCCTTATACACATGCTAATCACTTTCTTCTGTTGTGGGGTTTTTAAGTGTGGCTCTTTGTTTTGCAAAGGTGACAGACAGCCTGATGTGTGGAATGAAGACGTGAGCCGGATATGTATATTCCTTATCGATAATGGGGATATATGTGCTTTTGCTTATTCCTGCTTGGCTTAACTACATCTTTGCTTGTTATTTATCTGATACAGTTGTCATTTCTCTTTCAGAAACTTTTATGGGATGGAAAAGAGAAAAAAGACTTCTAAGTTTGGTTATTAACCATGTAGATTTTTAAAATGTAACTACCGTGTGTGCTTTAATTTTGACCATTATAGTTTTTGGCTATCGAAGACTGTGATCGAGACTGATCTGAGGTTAATCTCTTGTGGCCAGAGAGATGGACTGAAGGACTCCCAAGGTCCTCCCACGGCCTTGTGGCCCTGTCTATTTAAGTAAACAAATATAAGCATATATAGTACATGTGAAAATATACATATGGCTATATGTAGATACAGATGTAGATAAACAAATGGCACAAGAAAGGGTACCAAAATGGGATGATCCCTAATTGGGGGACAGAAGGGTACAAATGACAGTACCTTAAATACTAAACACTGTTTCAAAGGAAAAAATAACTCAATTGCTTTAGCACATCACTTTATTTTAAAAGCACCAAATTAGTTTTAGTCTAATGCCGACTTTCACTTAATCATAAATTTTGGCCTTAATTAAGGCCCACCCAACTAAGGATAAGTTTCTTCTTTAATAAAGCATTACCCCTGTGATTAAAAGGATTCTGTAATTGTCAATGACTGAAGAAAATATTTCACAGGAATTTTATATCTTTATTTCTATAAAATATTATTAACATATCAGGTACTTTAATATGGTTTTTGCATTTTACTTATTTATAATTCTGTTTTAAAATAGGCTTAAAGATATAGAACTATGGGCCAGGTGTGGTGGCTCACGCATGTAATCCCAGCACTTTGGGAGGCCTAGGTGGGCGGATCACCTGAGGTCAAGAGTTCGAGACCAGCCTGGCCAACATGGTGAAACCTTGTCTCTACTAAAAATACAAAAAAAAAAAAAATTAGCTGGGTGTGGTGGCGCATGCCTGTACTTCCAGCTACTTGGGGAGGCTGAGGCAGAAGAATTGCTTGAACCCAGGAGGCGGAGGTTGCAGTGAGCCAAGATTGCGCCATTGCACTCCGGCCTGGGCGACAGAGGGAGACTACATCTCAAAAAAAAAAAAAAAAAAAGATACAGCACTATGATTTCAAAATGTCTTGTTCTTTGTGCTACATTTCAGTTTTCCTTGCTTTGTAACTATAAGGCTGGTGCTCTTTAATTTGATTTTATAAACACATGTTAAACACTTTTAGGTGATAGAAGCTATAGGAGAAGGGTAGAATTGGTCAGAGTCTTTATTTGCACACTTTTATTTGAACCAGTTTAAAATTAGTGTGAATGCTGGGCCAGCATGCTCAATTGTCAAAGACCCCAACACTCCCCATTGCGTTATAGTTATCTGTTTCATGCTTGTGTATTACCTTCTTGGCCACCTCTGTGAGAGACTCACAGAAGGGAGATGGATAGAAACAACCACAAGAAATTCTAATCTGATCTGGTGACAGATCCTTGCTTCAATGGCTTATCTCTAAGGTACGGTTGGCAGTATGGGGAGGCAGAAAGGTATAGTGTGCAGGCCCATAGCAAGGTGCTGGGCGGGAGGACTTGAATAGTGACATTAAGGACTCATTTACGTCTTGGCTTTGCTCTGGGCAGGCCCTGATGAAAACAAACAAAAGGGTCAGTGGCATCTTACTATAAACTTCTCTGTTTTTTTCCTTTTTTTTTTTTTTCTTTTTCTGTTTTTCCTTCCTAATAGGTGAACACGCAGGATTTCAGAGGACTAGTGCGGGAGGATGCCGTTCTCTACCTGTTAGAAATCCCTAAAGGTGAAATGGTGACCATTTTAGCTCAGAGCCGAGCCGATGGTGAGCAAGTTTGGTCATTTAGTTTCGTTGGGGTTGGGGGTGGGGAGTGGGAAGGATGAGAGAGGTGTCTTGGTACCAGAATAGGCAAATCTGGGTGTTAAAAAATTGAGATGGATCTCAACACCTAATCCTTGGGTCCTAGGTGTGTGAAGAAAATGTGAGTGCTGTTTAACTTTCCATAAAAATGTTTTCTATGCATGCACTGAAATAATTTTACTAGTTGTGTCAATTTGGAATAAAACTGCCTTCCTGAACAGTGATGCAGCCTTACATTCTGCGTGGAGTTATTAGTGAGTTTACATATGACAGGTGCAAAGGCCATGGCTGCTGGCTGGTGTGCCTGTTACCCCTGGCCAGTCTGACAAGTTGTTTCACCTTTCCAGGCCTTGTTCCCATCTGTGAAGTGGGGGTTGAGAGTATCTTCCTTGTCTGCTTCAGAGCTCGATTGGCAACTGTGTTAATCAATGTTCTCCAGAGAAACAGAACCGATAGGAGATATTGGAATCAATAGGAGAGGAAGAGATTTATTATAAAGAATTGGCTCACATAATTACGGACACTGGCAAGTGCCAAGATCTGCAGTGAAAATGGGCAAGGTAGAGACTCGAGAGCCAGTGATTTAGTTCTATCTCTGTCTGAAGGCCTGAGAACCAGGAGAGCCAATGGTGTAGTTCCAGTACAAAGTCAGGGAAGAGAGCTGATGTTGCCTTTTGAAGGCCATCAGGCAGGAAGAGTAGTTTCCTCTTAGTTGAGAAGGGGTCCAATTGTTATTCTCTTCAGGCCCTCAACTGATTGGATGAGGCCCACCTGCATTGGGGAGGGCGATCTTCTTTGCTCGGTCTACCCATTTATACGTGACTGTCATTCAAAAACACCCTCAGAGAAAGACATAGAAGAAAGTCTGACCAAATACCTGGTTATTTCATGGCCCGGTCAAGTTGAAATAAAATTAACCATTGCAGCAAGCCATGAAGCTGGTTATTTGTCCTTGTTCCTACTGGAGCTGTGACTACCATAGGACCTGTGCACTGAATGGAAGGAAGGTAAAGGGGAGATCAGAGATAGGAGAAGCTGTGTTGAGTGTCTAATACTTTAACTTCTACTAAGCTGAATGCAACAAACGATGCTTTTGTCTTGCAGTGTATAGAGACATCCTGGCTTGTGGCAGAGGGGATTCGTTTTTTATAAGAAGCCACTTTGAATGTGAGAAGGAAACTCCACAGAGCCTGGCCTTCACCAGAGGGGAAGTCTTCCGAGTGGTAGACACACTGTATGACGGCAAGCTGGGCAACTGGCTGGCTGTGAGGATTGGGAACGAGTTGGAGAAAGGCTTAATTCCCAACAAGAGCAGGTAACAGAGATCACATTCTCACATACCCCTTTTAATCTTTCCCCCTGCAGAAAACTACAGAGATCCCCCCACCCTCGTAAAAGGAAACCCCACATGATGAGTTCATTACTTGTCATCATCTATTTCTTGTTTATGGAGAGTGGCCTGAACTGTAAATAGCCACCAGCCAGTTTGTTGCGAGTAAATTTAGCATCATGTGGTTGGTTGTTGAATGTGGCTGTTTGAACAAGTTCCTAAGGAGCATCCACTGCCTTGTACCATGTACAAGAGATATACTGAATGGCCGTAGCACGCCAGCACACCTCTTAAAGACAAGGTACCCTTGTCTGGTGCCCAGTCTCCATCCTTGGAGAAGTTTATGCACCCCAGTGAATACTTGGTATTTGGCTGACAGTGCAGGAACCTAGAAAAGAGGCGTGTATTTGAGCAGAAGTTCCAGGTGTGTGTACTGTGTACCTGCATATGAGAATGAGCCAAATTTCACATGTTTATTGCTGAGCCACTTCTGGGAGATTTCGTAGAGACCCAGCCTTTTTCTGCTCCCATTTGGAAGTGAAGGTCCCCACATTTCCCACCCTCTGAAACTTCTTCATTGTCAAGCGGAATTTTCTCTGAGCTCAGAAGTAAAATTGACTGGATTTGATTAATGAAATGCATGTTTGCTGCGTTTTCTGGCTTTAGAGATTTACTTCGCATGGTTTCTTCTCAGAGCTGAACAAATGGCCAGTGTTCAAAATGCCCAGAGAGACAACGCTGGGGACCGGGCAGATTTCTGGAGAATGCGTGGCCAGAGGTCTGGGGTGAAGAAGAATGTGAGGAAAAGTCGGGAAGACCTCACAGCCGTTGTGTCTGTCAGCACCAAGTTCCCGGCTTATGAGAGAGTTTTGCTGCGAGAAGGTGAGGAAGTCACATGGGGCCTGGAAATGAACTGACTGGGCTCTGAGCCTGTTCACCTTTATTTTCAGACCGTATGGTCAAGTTCTAACTTATGTATGTCAGTTATGCCAAAGGCAGTTCATAGAGTTGAAATCAAATTCTAACAAGGAGCATGATTTATAAAAAGCTATTTCAGTTCCTAAATTGAGGCTTATTTCTGCAGCTTAAAAAATGTTTTAATACCACTGTTAAAAAGTTTCGGTATATTGGCTGGGCACTGTACCTTACACCTACAATCCTAGCACTTTGGGAGGCCAAGGTGGGAGGATCACTTGAGCTCAGAAGTTCAAGACTAGCCTGGGTGATATAGTAAGACCTCATCTCTGCAAAAAATAAAAAAAGTTTCCATATATTATCAATGGGAAAGTTTGTGTTTAAAAATGATAAGGAGCTAGGCAGTGTAGTCCCAGCTACTCAGGAGGCTTGAGGTAGGAGGATTGCTTGAGCCTAGGAGTTTGAGTTTAGTCTGGGCAACATAGTGAGATCTTGTCTCCTAAAAAAAAATCTAGGTTAGCGTGTGGTTGAATGAAAAGAAAAAAATTGTTTTAAATGGTGAGGATAGTGAAGGCATATTCTTCAGAACAGAGCCAAGCTGAGATGGGGAGAAACCACAGTTTCTTTCGTTTAGTTACGTTATCAAAAGCCCATACAATACTTTTACTGCTTATCATAACAGCTAGGCAAGTGTGTGTGCTTTAACGGCCTTTCTTGTCATTTCAGCTGGTTTTAAGAGACCTGTGGTCTTATTCGGCCCCATAGCTGATATAGCAATGGAAAAATTGGCAAATGAGTTACCTGACTTCTTTCAAACTGCTAGTAAGTCTGTCAGTGTTTTTTTTTCCCCCAAATTTTTATTTTGAAAAATTTCTAACAGATAGAGGAGTTGGAAGAATCATGAACACCCACGTACCCTTCACCTGGAATCACCAGTTGCTAACATTTTGTCACGCACTTTCTCTCACCCACTGCCTGCACCATAGAGACACACACACACACACACACACACACACACACACACACACACACACACACACACACACACACACACACACACACACACACACACAGATAGAGGAGTTGGAAGAATCATGAACACCCACATACCCTTCACCTGGAATCACCAGTTGCTAACATTTTGTCACGCACTTTCTCTCACCCACTGCCTGCACCATAGAGACACACACACACACACACACACACACACACACACACACACACACACACACACACACACACACACACACACACACGGAATCACCAGTTGCTAACATTTTGTCACGCACTTTCTCTCACCCACTGCCTGCACCATAGAGACACACACACACACACACACACACACGGAATCACCAGTTGCTAACATTTTGTCACGCACTTTCTCTCACCCACTGCCTGCACCATAGACACACACACACACACACACACACACACTCTTTGAAAAATTACTGCAGAATCATTTATAACACTTAATCCCTGAATACTTGTGTGAATTTCCTAAGAACAAGGACTTTCTCCCACATAACTGCAATACCATTATCACAGTCAAGAAAGGTAACATTGATACAGTGTGATTTTGTATATAGTCCATTTTCCACGTTTTCTCAATTGTCCTAGTTACGTGCTTCATAGCTTTTTTTTTTAAATTGAGAATACAACCAAGGGTCATTCATGACATTTGATTTTTACGTCTTTTTGTGATTTTTATGTCTTTCCAGTCCCCTCTTTTTTTCTAAATAATTTTGTTACACTGATATTTTGAAGAATCCAAGCTGGTTGTCTCCTAGAATGCTTCCTGTTGGACTGGCCTAACCATTTCTTCACGATTAGATTTCCACTAAGCAGGTTATGTGGGTCCTTCCCACTGAATCTTGTTAGGAGACACTTAATGTCAGGTGTGCCATCATTGCTGATGCTAGGTGAGAGTATTTGGTTGTCACTGTTTTCTAAACAATTATTTAGCTCCTTGTTTTTGCTTTTGCAGAAACGGAACCAAAAGATGCAGGATCTGAGAAATCCACTGGAGTGGTCCGGTTAAATACCGTGAGGCAAATTATTGAACAGGTGAGAAAATTCATCCACAGACCGTTTTTTCAGAAAGAATTAGATTATGGTTTGCTGCAGTCACTTTTAGGATAGTATCTGTACTTTAATCATTGAATGTTAATAATAAAAAATTGGCCGGGCACAGTGGCTCACACCTGTAATCCCAACACTTTTGAGAGGCTGAGGCAGGTGGATCACCTGAGGTCAGGAGTTCGAGACCAACCTGGCCAACATGGTGAAACCCTGTCTCTACTAAAAATATAAAAAATTAGCCCGGCACAGTGGCAGGTACCTGTAGTCCCAGCCACTCGGGAGGCTGAGGCAGGAGAATCACTTGAACTCAGGAGGCGGAGTTTGCAGTGAGCAGAGATTGCACCATTGCACTCCACACTGGGTGACAAGAGTGAAACTCCATCTCAAAAAAAAAAAAAAAAAATTTAATGTAAATGCAAACCATTTCACTGTGTGGAAACCAGTCACTGTTCTCTGGCAGTAACATACTGTTTTTTTTCAGAGTTCCCAGCATTATACCAAATAATGTGTTAAGTCATTTTATCAGAAGTTCTAACACATTGGTAATATTGAAGTGGGCATTAGGTAGAAGGAAATGTGTTCTGCTTCTTGATTTAAATTTACAAGATAGGCTGGGCACGGTGGCTCATGCCTGTAATCCCAGCACTTTGAGAGGCAGAGGCGGGTGGATCACCTGAAGTCAGGAGTTTGAGACCAGCCTGGCCAACATGGTGAAACCCTGTCTCTACTAAAAATACAAAAATTAGCTGGCCATGGTGGTGGCGGGCACCTGTAATCCCAGCTACTCAGGAGGCTGAGACAGGATAATTGCTTGAACCCGGGAGGCGGAGGTCACAGTGAGCCAAGATTGTGCCACTGCACTGCAGCCTGGGCAACAGAGCAAGAATCTATCTCAAATAAGTAAATAAACAAACAAGATATATCTCATACAGCCTTTACTTATTAAAACAAAGTATTTGATGCTATATTACTTTATATATCCATTTCTCTAACTTTTCCCCTTTTCTAATAGGATAAGCATGCACTACTGGATGTGACTCCGAAAGCTGTGGACCTATTGAATTACACCCAGTGGTTCCCAATTGTGATTTTTTTCAACCCAGACTCCAGACAAGGTGTCAAAACCATGAGACAAAGGTTAAATCCAACATCCAACAAAAGTTCTCGAAAGTTATTTGATCAAGCCAACAAGCTTAAAAAAACGTGTGCACACCTTTTTACAGGTAAGTGAAATGTAAATGTAGTCATTTTGCTAAAAAATGAGAAATAGAGAATTGAAGAATAGATGAAATAATTAATCTGAATAGAGAATTTGAAATCGTGTTCATGACTCCTTGAAAAATAGTTAATCCTATAAAATGGGATATTAGGCCAATGGCATTTATATATTGAACTTTGTAATTTTGTCTATTTGAAAATGATCATAAAGATCCATGATGTGGCAATAATTAGTCATTTTGATGAAGTTCATATTTTCCTGTGAGACGATAAGGCTAGTGATTGAGCCAGGCCGAACACCTACGTCTCTCTAGAGATTGTGTCATTGTTCTCTACTCACCATCAATACATGCATTAACTTACAAAGCGAAAGGAACTTGGTTTCGTTATTTAAAAATATTCCTGTCCAGCACGGTGGATAACACTTGTAATCCTCCCACTTTGGGAGGCCAAGGCAGGAGGATCACTTGAGCCCAGGAGTTGGAGACCAGCCTGAGCAACATGGTGAGATCCCGTCTCTACTAAAAGGCCGAGCATGGTGGTGCATGCCTATGGCTGAGGTTGGAGGATCGCTTGAGCCAGGAGTTCAAAGCTGCATTGAGCTATGATGGCACTGCTGCACTCCTGCCTGGTGACTGAGTGAGACCCTGTCTCTTCAAAAAAAAAAAAAAAAATCTAGAAACTTGGACACTCTGAATATTGGATGATTTAAAGATTTATTACTTCTCTTTGTTAGGTGTGATAATAATGTGATTTTTTAAAAACAAAATTCTTTTAGGAATGCATACTATTAAAATATTTATGGTTGACCTAATATAATGTTGAGAATTTGCCTAAATAGTCTGCAGTGAGGGGAGTAGATGGGATTATAGACAGGACAAGACTGGCCAAGACTTGGTAGTTGTTAGTTGTTGAACTGGTTGATATGTACATGGGAGTTCATTAAACTGCTATCTGTACTTTTGTACATATTTAAAGATTTACCTAATAGAATATATTTTTAAGTCCATGAAATAAAAAGCCATTGCTATTACTCATGAAAGTAAAATGGTCTAAGAACATGACATATTTTAGTAACAATATATGTATTGTCTATATAAATGATTAATTCTGTGCATATGGGATTATTGAGAGTTTTAAAGGGTTACATAAATTTTGTGGTCATGCAGGGCATTATTTTGTCAGGGCAACATGAGGAGACTGCAAGGATATGATACCCTCAGGATGAGGATGGCTCATTGAGTTCATTGCCCATCATCATCCACCCATGTCATTTTTAGCATATCTCTGATACTGGAGAGGAAGGGGGTGAATGATTGTGTTCACATTAGATGCTTGTTTTAGTGTAACTTGGTTTTTCTTGTTAAAGAGAGGTGCACTACTTACCACTGTGGCCAAATGAGAGAGAGTTTAACCAAATGCAGAGGAGGAAGTGGTCCATCATAAACTAGATTTCTGTGAATGTAGTCTTAAGTACTCATACTCTTGGTATATTTATGAATATCCTTTCTGTCCTTTTTACTACTAGTATTATAATTATTATGATTATTACTATTATAGCAACAGTGAAGAGTGGTACAGCCTTCCATCTGTGCCGTCTTATTAGGTCATAAGAAAGGCCAGCACTTTTGCATGATCACAATTCTGGTGTATGACTGAGCCCAGACTAAACTATGGTGTCCCTAACTGTCCAATATTGTACATATGTTACAACACAGACATATTCTAATCCCAAAAGGGGTCACGTAATGTAGCCCTTCCTTTTGACAGATTAAAAAACTGAGGCCGAAGTGATTATAAATGAAGTTAAAACTATCTCCACTTTATTTCCCCCCTGCCTTTGTCTGAGTACACTGAATAGCGAGCGTCTTCCCTCAGAGAGTTAAATTTGGGGTTCGCGTGAGGATGTAGGAAATCGGGAAGGGAAATACAGTGCATTGTAGAGGAAGAACTAGGCTGAACGCGGCTGGACGAGGAGAGCAAGGCAGAAGAAGGCAGCCAGTGACTGTGGGGCTCTCCCTTGACCTAACCTGAGTCCGCATCATTTGCTCTTGGGAGCACAGGCCACGGTAGCTGGTTGAGTCTGAGTGAGGATCTGGAGGGGTCCACGTGTGTAGAAGGGGTTAGCAACACCTCTGTTAGCTCCATAGATGGATTTCAAGATCCTTGAAGGCAGAGCCTGAACATTTCCCAGCGTTGTGTGCCTGAGGTCAGCATCAGGACTAGCACATGGGCAAGGCATAAATGTTTGTAACTTACATTAGAACTGCCCCTGGCACACCAAGCCATTTCTTGCCTAAACTCATCAGGAAGTTGAAAGTTTTAGAATAACTCAAGTCAGAGATTGGAATGGAAGCACACACTGTAAGCGTTGAGTTTCATCTAGAACATTGAAGTGATCTTATCTCACCAGAAATTGCCAATCTCTTATGTAGAATTGTGCAGTCTTCAGGATAGATGGTGCAGGGTGTCGAGCAACTTTGACCAGCAAGCTCCGATTTTCTAGCAAGTGGTCTTTTACAGTACTCTTCCAGACTTCAAAGTTTGACTCCCTACAGCTGTGTGGATGACTGCACTAATTGCTTTTATTCCTCATCTCACCCTTGTCCCTCTTAGCTTGACCAGGTTTTGACTTGAGGCTGTGTGCCATGGCCAGAAACACTAGTCTTTACATTTGAGCAGTAGAACTTTCAGGCAGAATTAGAATTTTATAGTTTTTGTTTGTTTGTTTGTTTTTGAGACATAGTCTCCCTCTGTCGCCCAAGCTAGAGTGCAATGGCACGATCTCGGCTCACTGCAGCCTCTGCTTCCTGGGCTCAAGGCACCTTCCCTCCTCAGCCTCCCGAGTAGCCGGGATTACAGGCACACACCACCATGCCCGGCTAATTTTTGTATTTTTTCTGGCAACGGGGTTTAACCATGTTGCCCAAGCTGGTCTCAAACCCCTGGGCTCAAGCAATCTGCCCGTGTTGGCCTCCTAAAGTGTTGGGGTTACAGGCATGAGCCACCATGCCTGGCCTATTTTGTAGGCTTTTAAAATGATTTTAAGTGTATGGCATTTTTGTGAGTTAATAGTTGAGAATAATAGAGTGCTTTGATGAACACAGTAATTTGAAGTCAAGCTTTATGTTGCATTAGTCTCTTTAGGCTCAATATCCTTTTGTTTTCCTTTTTGCAAAGTAATAAGAAAGCTCCTCTTCCTCACGAATATTTATGACAATATGAAAATGGTTCTCCTTACAAGTCTTACAGTACTTCTCAGTTAAACAAGAGAAGCTTTATTCTGAGATTTGCCCAAAGGCGAGTTGACTTGTCATAATAAGTTTAAGTGTTAGGTTTGCCTCCCCCACTACCAATTTTTAAAAATTTTCTATAAAATACATTTGCATATCACAAAATTTTTTTTTTTTTAAACAAAATTTGAGTTACATGTTTTCTTGGAGTCTTCAAAGCACTCAGTGCATGGTTCCAAGATCATTTAAGTTGAATTATGGATTTAGAGACCCAAATGGGGCTACCCTTTTATGCTAATTGTAGAATTTTGATTCCTGATTTCTCAAAAGATTATATAGACTAGCTAGTTGACCACAGAAAAGAGAAGGAAAATGCTGGGCCCCCTAGCTGGATACCTTTGCTGTTGCATGCCCATTTAGAGGGGGTCTAGCATGCCACTGTTAACCCAGCCACATGAAAAGCTTAATTGAGTTTTGACTTACATACCATATAATCCACCCGTTGAAAGTATACGGTTCAGCTGGGCATGGTGGCTCACGCCTGTAATCCCAGCACATTGGGAGGCCAAGGTGGGCAGGTCACTTGAGCTCAGGAGTTTGAGACCATCCTGGGCAACATGATGAAACCCTGTCTCTACTAAAAATAAAAAAAATTAGCTGGGCGTGGTGGTGGGTGCCGGTAGTCCCAGCTACTCGGGAGGCTGAGGTGGGAGGATCACTTGAGCGCCCGGGAGCTGGAGGTTGCAGTGAGCCAAGAGATTGCACTACGGCCCTCCAGCCTGGGCGACAATGAGACCCTGTCTCAGAAAAAAAAAAAAAAAAAAAAATGCAATTCAGTGGGTTTCAGTATATTCAGAGTTGTACAGCTGTCATCACAACCAATCAATCAATCTTAGAACATTTTTATCATCCCCAAAAGATACCCCATACCCATTAGCAGTCATTCCCCATTTGTCCCTTTCCCTAAACCCTCTAGTCTTAGATGTTACCTTTGCTGTTGCTCTTGGTGCTTCCAAACCTCCTTGGCTGGGGAGGGGGAAGTAGCACTGACCATACATGTCAGGGCTGGGCACACGTGCCCTCAGAACCTCAGTACTCCCAACTAAGGCAGTGGCTGAGTCAGCATCCTTTCAGTATTTCACTTTCTTGAGCTCAAAAGATAGAGTAAGTCTATCCAAGGGGATATAGGCATAGCCCAGAGGTTGGGAGCAACAGATAATTAACTACTATTGCTCTAAGGCAAAGAATCTGAGAAGCGGAATGAGAGAATCCAATAATAAGCTAAAGGTACTTAATTCAGCAGAGTCAAGGGAAGGCAGCCTCATGTCTGTGCACCTGCCTGTTAAAAAGAGGTCAAGTGCATGAGTTGGATGTTACCTTTGTATGCAGCTTAGGAAGTTAGCTGCTGTGAAGCTCTCAATTTTTATTCATAAACTTGACTGTTAATGTGAATTCAGTAAGAGGTTTTGTGATTTTCTTTATTTTATCAAGGGGCAAGAACATATTTCCTGCATCTCACAAAATGCCGTTTTAACTTTAGATTTTCTTTATGATGAACACAGATCATACTTATCTCAGACAGCTGCAACATAAAGCTTTAAAAGACTGCTTAACATTTTGTATCTATTTAGTGTAAATCACTCATTTTGTCTCTGGGGTACAAAATCTCACTTCTATTTTTAAGTATCATATTTTAGCTATGAGATGATCACAGTAATCTTTGCAGAGTACCATAATAGGAATACAGAAGTCCGTGGAATCAAAGTTAATTTTCTTCGGGTTGTCCAATGGATCAGTTTATTTCAGTGCTGTAAATAATTAATAACCAAGGAAATTGTAAGCTCATTCAGGATATTCTAAGGTCACTGTTAGAACTTCTTAAACAGAGGAAAGCTATGTTACTTGGAGGAAAACCTGAAGCACCATTGCTCACAAAATCTGCTTAATGGTTCTTTTTGGCTTTAGAAGTGATAGTACAATAAGAGGCCATGGCAATGTAGTTTAAAAGAAATCCTAATTTACCTGCAGTCTGATAATTTTAGGGGTACAATTTAATTTGTTATTTTGGACCAACTTGCTTGTCTAATTTATCTCCATTAGGTCCATAATACATATTGCTGAAGAAATGGCATATGTTTTACTTTGTTGGTATTTTATATCTGTGCTCTAAATTTCT
This sequence comes from Pongo abelii, assembly GCF_028885655.2. NCBI lineage: Eukaryota > Metazoa > Chordata > Mammalia > Primates > Hominidae > Pongo > Pongo abelii. The sequence goes on from NC_071998.2 coordinate 59,648,819, forward strand.
GTTTTTAGATGGGCCATGTAGTGTGGTGGCTGAGGCCATAGGCTCTGAAAGCAATCTTCTGAGCTTGCATCCAAGCTTCACACTTGCTTGGTGTGTGGCCTTGGGCTAGTTAATTTCACTACTCTGCCTTGGTTTCTCATCTATAAGATGGGCATCATAGCAGTACCTACCTTGCAAAGTTTGTGTAATCATGAAATAAACTAATCCAGGTAAGGTACTTGGAAAGTAACTGATTGATGCATAGTAAGTGCTATTATGTAAGATACACTTTGTTCTGAGTAGAAAATGTATATTCTTTGAATACACACTGGTTGGGTTTATTTAATCCATATGTATATTCTAAAATGTGTAAGTCTATCAAAGTGATATACAGTCAGCTCTTCATATCTGTGGTTTCCACATCCATGAATTCAGCTAACCATGTATAGGAAATATTTGAAGGGTAAAATGGATGGTTACATCTAAACATGTGCAGGTGTTTTTTCTTGTCATTATTCCCCAAAAAATATAGTATAACAATGATTTGCGTAGCATTTACATTGTATTAGGAATTATAAGTAATCCAGAGATGATTTAAAGTATATAAGAGGATGTACATAAGTCATATGCAAATACTGTGTCATTTTGTATCAGGTACTTGGCATCTGTGGATTTTGGTATCCAAGTGGGAGATGTCCTGGAACCAATCCTCTACAGATACCAAGGGACAACTTTATGTTTAAGTGTTACTTTTAGTATTTTATTGGAGGTAGCCAACAGTATATTAGTGTATATTTTTCTTATTTATAATATACATGTCTGTGTAAATGATCTTTAGAGTCTTGCTCTGTTACCCAGGCTGGAGTGCAGTGGTGTGATCTTGGCTAACTGCAACCTGCACCTCCTGGGTTCAAGCAATTCTCGTGCCTCAGCCTCCTGAGTAGCTGGAACCACAGTTGTGCATCACCACACCCCGCTAATTTTGATATTTTTAGTAGAGACCGGGTTGGTCAGGCTGATCTCAAACTCCTGGCCTCAAGTGATCCACCCACCTAGGCCTCCCAAAGTGCTGGAATTACAGGCATGAGCCATGGCAGCTTGCCTATATTTGTTTTAGATGTTTCTTTGTTCCTGAAAACACACTATTTTTTTTTTTTTTTTTTTTTTGAGAAAGAGTCTTGCTCTGTCACCCAGGCTGGAGTGCAGTGGTGCAATATTGGCTCACTGCAACCTCTGCCTCCCAAGTTCAAGGGATTATCCTGCCTCAGCCTCCCTAGTAGCTGGGATTATAGGCACCTGCCATTATGCCTGGCTAATTTTTGTATTTTTGTAGAGATGGGGTTTCACCATGTGATGGGGCTGGTCTTGAACTCCTGACCTCAGGCAATCTGCCCACTTTAGCCTCCCAAAGTGCTGAGATTATAGGCGTGAGCCACCACACCTGGCAGAAAACACACTTTTTAAAAACATTTTTTAAAGTTAGCCTTTCTGAAAATAAACATTCTAAAAATCTATTTTTAGCTGTATCACATCCACCTATAATGTGAACTCAAACAGCTACATGATTAATAGTTTTAATTGCATTCATTAAAAGGATTTTAATATTCAAAGATGTGTAAACATTTTCTTGCATCTGCCAAAGTCTTAAATATCACAGAAATGAGTATAAGTTATGTCAAATAGCATCCTTAATAAACATGCCTCTGGAAATTAATGCAGACCTTTTTGTTTGTATTTCTATAGCTACAATCAACCTAAATTCAGCCAATGATAGCTGGTTTGGCAGCTTAAAGGACACTATTCAGCATCAGCAAGGAGAAGCGGTTTGGGTCTCTGAAGGAAAGGTATGTGGCATAGATATGCTGCTATGAGGTGAGAGTCCCTGTTCTGAAACTTTTCTCAAGAGGGCAGTGAATGTAGTCAGTCAAGCCATGCCCGTTTGAAGTGATGCTCACATGTGTGCTAATCAAGTTTGAAATTTCATAAATTCTCTGACCAAGTAATAAAAATGAAGGGACTTTTAAAATAAGAGCGGAATGTGACGTGCGCAGCCCTACATTCACTTCCCTTTCACTTTTAACGTAGTAACTAGTGTTATATTCCAAGTACACTAATCAGAGCTTACAAGATCTCATGCTGAGCTCCACAGCTTACTAAGGACGTGGGAAACTTAGAGTGCAGATGAGAGGTGAGGTTGAGCAACTTGGAGAATACGGCTAAACATTAATAAAAAGAAGAGAAGCTAATGGAGTTGGAATTACTTAGAAAAAAAGGTTGGTTGAGAATGTGCCATTGTTCTGGGAGTTTGAATGGGTGATATGAGAGCGTTAGGGAATTTGTCTAGGCCTCTAGAATTGGATCGCTTCTCCCTCGGGGAGATAGCTCACACACGGCTCTGCTGCAGGGAGGAAAGAGGGAGATTCTATTACCTGTGGCCCCTTTTATTTTAGAAGCTTTTGGTGCTAGTATCCTGTACACCAGCTGAACTAAGTAGTTTTGTGAGACTTTACAGTGACTATTTTGTTGCAGAATTGACTAAGTTTTGCTCTTTGAGAACTAGATGTGTAGTCAAAGTATCTGGCATCTATGGAGCACTTCCAGTTTGGAAGGCTCTATGCAAGCTTCCCTGGGGAGGACAGGTTGAACAGGACATAGCTTCTGCCTTGAGGGTCTGAGAATCTTGTAGAGGCATGGATGTGAGTGTAGCACAAGGCAATGTGCATGTGTTGATATTACTAGGAGAGTGGTACCAGGAGAACAGGCTGCAGAGGAGCTGGATTCAGAAGAAAAGCAAGACAGTCTGAGAAAGTGTGGCTCAGCCGCGGTATGGAGGATGGATGGTAGCACAGATAGGCTGCAGGGCCCCTAATTTGAGTTCCTGCCCAAAAATGACCATAATATCAACATTGTACCAAAGCCAAGTGATTTCAGGGAGAAAAATAAAAGATGCCTTCCCTGGCGAGCACATCAAGGTTTCAGTCGCTTGGCTGTGTCCTTGGGAATTTTCTTGAGTCCCCACTCCCAGGAGCCACATCAGACCCCACTGACCCTCCAACACAAATTCCTCTAGATGGAAGGGATGGATGATGACCCTGAAGACCGCATGTCCTACTTAACCGCCATGGGCGCGGACTATCTGAGTTGCGACAGCCGCCTCATCAGTGACTTTGAAGACACGGACGGCGAAGGAGGCGCCTACACTGACAATGAGCTGGATGAGCCAGCCGAGGAGCCGCTGGTGTCGTCCATCACCCGCTCCTCAGAGCCGGTGCAGCACGAGGAGGTGAGGCGAGGCAGGCCACGGGCAGGAGCAGGAGAGCCTGGTGTTTTCCTTGCACTCTCGTGGACAGCTGTGTGTTCAGGATGCTGTGGAAGGCATTCCTAAGGGTTGGAGCAGATGACTTCCAGGGAGTCTCTCGCTTTGAGTCCACGCTGGCATGGTTGCAGTCTGTGGGAAAGTGGGACAGGCAGGTGGACTTCAGAAGAGCTTGAGGGGTCAGCACTCTGCAAACCCATGCCCTCAGGTGTGATGGATAAACAGAATGGCTTTATGTGCCGGCTGTCCAAATTACCAGTGGAATATTCCTTCCCATGCAGTATTGTTGTATGTACTTGTAACCTTTGATTAGGTTTCTCTCTGTACTCTTAGATGTCCTTGCTTTTCTTCCCCATCCTGCCTCTAACCTTTCTAATCTTGCCAAAGCTCTTGAGTGTTTCCCCATCAGTTTCCTTCTCTTATATTTCAGTTTTTTAATTGAGTTCATGATCAAACCTCCATCTGATCACATGTACTGTGCATCCACTGTGATTAGATAGCTTATGGGATCCTTGAAATCACATTGACAGGCACTGTAAAGTCACAGCTAAGTTAGCAATTATTAGTTGCACCTCAGAGAATGTTGGAATAATGATCTTTGAAGATGGGATTGTTCATATATTTGGATAATTATTGCTGTGGATTTCTCTCTAGCATTTTAGCTCATTCCAGTAAATGATTTTTTTCTTTATGAAATAGAACTACCAAAAAAAAAAAGAAAAAAAAAACATTCAACAACAACCTGAAGGGGGAGAAAAATACACCATTACCACAGCAACAAATTAGTTTATGCTAGACAAGTTGTAAAGAATAAATTAACTCCCAAATGCCTATAGACATGGATATTAGTGACACAGGAGATTTTAGACTTTTGGAGGGTTCTTAAAAAATTGTACTTTAAAGGAAGAGACTCTACATTGGATGCAGCCAGTTTTTAAAAATGTGTCTGAAGCATTTGGTGATGGTTTCTGCCTGTTCAGTAAAGAAGCACCGGCTCAGAACCTCAACTTCTGGACTTACTCAAGTTTGCAGAACTCCTCCAAAGCAGTCGAGTGCTCTGTTCTCTCTGCTTGGATGTTCTTGTTGTGAATGAACCTTTATGTCTTGTAGAGCATAAGGAAACCCAGCCCAGAGCCACGAGCTCAGATGAGGAGGGCTGCTAGCAGTGATCAACTTAGGGACAATAGCCCGCCCCCAGCATTCAAGCCAGAGCCGCCCAAGGTACGTGGCTGGGAAGCCCAGGATGGGAAGGAAGAGGAAGCAGATGCCTCTGAAGCCTCCTGGACGGCCAGGGAGGAGCATGCACACTGAGATGGTGTTTAATTACGGTTCTGACTCACTGTGTTCTCTATTAGAGCCTATCTTTTGGCCTGTTGGGTGAACTCCCAAATAAGGGAAGGGCAAAAAGGAAGGAAAAGCAATATTAGGAGAGCATATAATTTAGGACTGTTAGTGTTTATTTAATTTACTTTTTTTGTTAAAAAAAAAATTGTAAAGAAAAAGATTGAAAAATACTGTACCGTGTACCCAGAATCACCAGTCGCAGAACATGTTTTTCTTTTGCTGTCCAGCTAAAGTTTTCTGCCCGCAATCTGATTTAGATGCACCAGATAATTCTTACTGGTGATTTGTTAAAGAGAATAATCATCACCACTGCTTACAATGCTTCTCATTAAGAGAGCTGCTTATTTGTTTAATAAATCATTATCCAGAACAGAATCAATATAAAGACACAAGGGCTTATATCAAAAGATTATTTACCTCCAGTCAGAATCAGAGCTGTGACTCTATGTTTTTTCCTTATACCCGAATAAAATCTATTTAACGTAATAATTTATTATTTATTATTACTATTTTTTGAGACAGAGTCTCACTCTGTTGCCCAGGCTGGAGTGCAGTGGTGCAATCTCGGCTTACTGCAACCTCCACCTCCTGGGTTCAAGTGATTCTCCTGCCTCAGCCTCCCGAGTAGCTGGGACTTAGAGGCGTGCACCACTATATTCAGCTAATTTTTGTATTTTTAGTAGAGATGGGGTTTCGACATGTTGGCCAGGCTGGTCTCGAACTCCTGGCCTCAGGTAATCCACCCACTTCGGCCTCCCACAGTGCTGGGATTACAGGCGTGAGCCACTGCGCCCAGCCTAACTCAATAATTTAGATGAGAAGAAAGCCATAATTGATTGAGCCATCAGAAGTAGTAAATGTGATAGGTACTAAGTAATAATAATAATAAGTGACATCATGAAATACATCAGCGAAAATTTGCAAGCCGAGCAAGACTGGAAGTGTGAAGGAAAAGTGGCTGTTAGCGTGAAGCAGTGCTCTCCTCGCTCCCCACCCCAGTCTCATTCCTCAGCTGGACAAGGGTCTCACCTGGGCCGGCTCATGTACCCTCAGTGCAGCAGTGACCTCAGAAGCCCACTCTTCCAGTCCCAAAGCCTGAGTTGTTCTGAGATCTTCTCCAAGATGCTAATCTCCTCTAGAACAAAATTATTCCAGGTCTGATCTTACCTCCAGCAATCACAGCCCTCCCAGCACTTTCCCTACTCCTTTTTGGCTTCCTGGCATTCCTAATAGACTAGTATAGGAAGGGAGGTAGGGCTCAGGAAGCCTGGCCAGTGGCTGTTTGCCCTGGTGTATTACATTCCTTGTCAGAATGGTATTTGTGGACCACCTTTGGAAACTGATCAGGAAATGGAGTGTATTAAATCACTAATACAGATTTGAAAATAAACCTAAAAGCCCAAGGTGAAAACGTGTCATTGCTCTCCGCAGGCCAAAACCCAGAACAAAGAAGAATCCTATGACTTCTCCAAATCCTATGAATATAAGTCAAACCCCTCTGCTGTTGCTGGTAATGAAACTCCTGGGGCATCTACCAAAGGTTATCCTCCTCCTGTTGCAGCAAAACCTACCTTTGGGCGGTCTATACTGAAGCCCTCCACTCCCGTCCCTCCTCAAGAGGGTGAGGAGGTGGGAGAGAGCAGTGAGGAGCAAGATAATGCTCCCAAATCAGTCCTGGGCAAAGTCAAAATATTTGAGAAGATGGATCACAAGGCCAGGTTACAGAGAATACAGGAGCTCCAGGAAGCACAGAATGCAAGGGTAATTGTTTTTAAACTACACATCATCAATAAGGTTTTAAATAAGTTTGATTTCAGTATAACAGCGAACAACCCCTTTTCCACTGCTGCAGATGTGACAGAGATGTTCACATGCACTGCACCAAAGGCAGGTGCTGTGTATGTCACTTCAGATTGCCAGCTCCCAGCATGTCCCTTGTTCTTCCAATGAAGAAAACTTGACAATATAGGGGAAGAAGATTCTGCTCTTTATACACGGAACTTTGTATAGGGCTCTGGAATGAGGAAGTGTGAGGAGAGAATCAGTGCCTCTCAGAAGTCATTTTAATTAGAATGTGATTTTTTTTTCTTTTCTCTTAAATGTGTCTTCACTGGCTCCCAGATTTGCCATAGAAACCAAGCAAACTGGTGCTAAAACAGAAAGGCCCATAGATTGTACTTATTGAGCTGTTTGAATTTGTACACCATATGCACATAGAACTTTTCAAACAAAGAAGAATTTAACTAAAGGTCTGTGGAGTATAGTTGCCCAGTAGATGTGGGAGTTTTCTTTCAGGTCTAGCACAACAGCAGCAGTACATCTGAGCATTTTTCTTTTCTTGTGGTAAAATATACATAACATAAAATTTACCATTTCAACCACTTTTTTCTTTTGTTTTATTTATTTTGTTTTGTTTTGTTTTGAGACAGGGTCTCCCTCTGTCACCAGGCTGGAGTGTAGCGGTGTGATCACAGCTCACAGCAGCCTCAACCTCTCAGGCTCAGGAGATATTCCCACCTCAGCCTCCTGAATATCTGTGACCACAGGCACATGCCACTGCACCCAGCTAATTTTTCATATTTTTTGAAGAGACAAGGTTTTGTCATGTTGCTAGGCTGGTCTCGAACTCCTGGGCTCAAGCAATCCACCCTCCTCAGCCTCCCAAAGTGCTAGGATTACAGTCATGAGTCACTGCACCCAGCCTCAACCATTTTAAAACGTTCAGTTCAGCGGCATTAAGTACCTTCACATCGCTGTTCAGCCATCACCACCATCCATCCCCAAACTTTTTTATCCTCCCCATGTGAAACTCCGTACGTACCCATAAAATACTAACCCACCACTCTCCTCTCCCTGCAGTCCCTGGCGCCCACCCCTCTACTTTCTGTTTTTTTGTGAATTGGACAGTGTAGGAACCTCCTATAAGTAGAATCATACACTATTTGTCTTTTTGTGATTGGCTTATTTCCCTTAGCATGATGTCCTCAAGGTTCATCCAGGTTGTAGCATGTGTCAGAGTTTCATTCCTTTTAAATAGTTTTCCTGTCTGACGTGTACTGCACATAACCATGGAAATGAGGAAGCCGCTTCTGTGTTTCCTCTTCTTGAAATGGGATGGGAAAATAAGTAGGATATGGGGAAAGGGTGGGACCGGCAGGAAACCAGCAAGCAGAGTGCCCAGTGGTTCATTCTTTCACTCTTATTCTTTTCTTTTTTAATTACCACAGATCGAAATTGCCCAGAAGCATCCTGATATCTATGCAGTTCCAATCAAAACGCACAAGCCAGACCCCGGCCTGCCCCAGCACACAAGGTAAGGGCTGCCTAGTGGGTGGTGCAGGTCTAAGGCAGGGACTTCTCAAGGACTGGGACTTGAAGAAAGAATTTCCTTTACCCAAACTTCAGAGTAACAGAAGGATTTTTTTTCCCACAGATTGACTGTTTGCCTTACTCATTCCATCAAATTTAATTGTAAAGATTACAGAGTCAAAACTTAAGCATAGTTTGCTTGTGTGCTAAAACCCTGACAAAGTGTAATCATTGATGTTTCAAGCCAATACATTTGACACATTGGAGCCTAGTTATGTTACATTGCACATGGTTAGCACGTGAGCAGAATTCCTAGGGCTTAGACCTGTTTTGTCTTGTTTGCTGACTCTCAGCCAAGCTTCTTAATTCCTTTGCATCATCCAGCAAAGTCAGACCACTTGTGCTGCCCTGGGGTCTAAAGGGACCGTGACAAGCAAATGAGCAGTCTTGGTAAATGCCACACAAACAGTAGGAGTGTTCACAGTGTCTTCCTGTTGAAGTTTTATACTGGATTGCTTCCTGCTTCCGAGAATAGAAAAAAAAAAAAAAGTCACATTTTCTTGTGGCCATTCTTTTTTTTTTTGGAGACAGAGTGACTGTCGCCCAGGCTGAAGTGCACTGGTGCAATCTCGGCTCACTGCAACCTCCGTCTCCCAGGTTCAAGTGATTCTCGTGCCTCAGCCTCCCGGGTAGCTGGGATTACAGGTGTGTGCCACCATATCCAGCTAGTTTTTGCATTTTTAATAGAGACGGGATTTCACCATGTTGGCCAGGCTGGTCTCAAACTCCTAACCTCCGCCTGCCTTGGCCTCCCAAAGTGCTAGGATTACAGGTGTGAACCACTGTACCTGGCCTCTTGCGGCCATTCTAACTGGAAGCTGAGGTCTAGTTTTCCAGCGATAGAAAACTGGAAACAAATTTCTTCTTTACCAGTTGAGTGGTAACACAGTCAACCAGGTTGCCTCTGGCAACAAAGAGTTCTTGCTTATGATGGACTGAAACTGGCAGAGACCTCTCACTGCTGGGTGGGACTAGCCAGGGAGCTTAGGGGGTAAGGAGGGCACCCCCTGTCCAACAGGGAGATTCTTAGGTCAGGGATCACCTGGCTGGCTTCCTCACTCACCGCCCAAGTGGGCATCGGATTTGACCTATTAGGAACCTGAAGCAGGACCAGGGATGCCCTGGTTGCTCTGCAGAATGTGGCTCAGAGGTAAGTGATCTGCTCGGGATGCTCAGTCACTGTGCTCAGAGCCATGCCTCCCCGGGCAGACGGAGGACATGGATGTGCTCTGGAATGTCTTTAACACCCTTTTTTTGTTAGTTCCAGACCCCCTGAGCCACAGAAAGCTCCTTCCAGACCTTATCAGGATACCAGAGGAAGTTATGGTAGTGACGCCGAGGAGGAGGAGTACCGCCAGCAGTTGTCGGAACACTCCAAGCGTGGGTACTATGGCCAGGCTGCCCGATACCGGGACACAGAATTATAGATGTCTGAGCACGGACTCTCCCAGGCCTGCCTGCACGGCATCAGACTAGCCACTCCTGCCAGGCCGCCGGGATGGTTCTTCTCCAGTTAGAATGCGCCATGGAGACGTGGTGGGACTCCAGCTCGTGTGTCCTTATGGAGAACCCAGGGGACAGCTGGTGCAAATTCAGAACTGAGGGCTCTGTTTGTGGGACTGGGTTAGAGGAGTCTGTGGCTTTTTGTTCAGAATTAAGCAGAACACTACAGTCAGATCCTGTTACTTGCTTCAGTGGACCAAAATCTGTATTCTGTTTGCGTACTTTTAATATGTATATTAAGAAGCAATAACTATTTTTCCTCATTCATAGCTGCCCTTAAGGACTGTTTCAGTGTGAGTCAGAATGTGAAAAAGGAATAAAAAATACTGTTGGGCTCAAACTAAATTCAAAGAAGTACTTTATTGCAACTCTTTTAAGTGCCTTGGATGAGAAGTGTCTTAAATTTTCTTCCTTTGAAGTTTTAGGCAGAGCCATAATGGACTAAAACATTTTGACTAAGTTTTTATACCAGCTTAATAGCTGTAGTTTTCCCTGCACTGTGTCATCTTTTCAAGGCATTTGTCTTTGTAATATTTTCCATAAATTCGGACTGTATATATCATAGCTATACTTGATAGTTTGGCTATAAGTGCTCAATAGCTTGAAGCCCAAGAAATTTGTTGTTTGTTTAAAACCAAGTGCTGCACAAAAGCAGATACTTGAGGAAAACACTATTTCCAAAAGCACGTGTATTGACAACAGTTTTATAATTTAATAAAAAGGAATACATTGCAATCCATAATTTTCTTTGTGGTGGATTTGTATGCTACTTCCTATTTTTAAATGCAACTTTTATTTCAGTTACTAATCATAGAAGTGAGTACTAACCTCCTTGTCGAACATTGGAAAATGGAAACATGTGAAAAAGAAAATTATACCCATAATCCCATCCCTCAGATAATTTTGGTGTATTTTCTCCAATTACGTATTTGTGGATGTCTGTGTGTATGATACTTGAGGATGTACTGTGTTTGTAGTTCTATTTCCTATTTTTTCTGTTTATCATTCTATCACTAACGTTTCTCAGGTGGTTACAACTGTGCAGCAAGGTAGTTAAAGCGTGGTGTACACATCATCGTTAACAACCACAGAGCAATATATCCCATGACTGCTTCATAAGTGAACAATTCTGTTGTTGGCTGTTCGGATTATTTCCAGTTTTTTGCCTTTTTTTTTTTTTTTTTTTTTAACATGAAATGCACCTCTTTGTATGTAATCCAGTTTTGTGTATCATTGATGAGCATTTCAGTATTTTTCTGCAGGCAAGTTCTCAGAAGTAGAATTACTGAGTAAAAGTACAGGAACATTTTTAAGGCCCTTGATGTTTACTGCCAAATGGCTTCCTAGAAAAGTTGCATCAATTTACACCCCCACATCTACTCTTCCTCTTCCTCTTCTTCCTCCTCCTCCTCCTCCTCTTCTTTGTTTTCTTTTCCTTTCTTTTCTCCTCCCTTCCTCTCTCCCTCTCTTCTTTCCTTCTTTCCTTCCTCCTTCCCTCCCTCCTCTCTCTCTCTCTGTCTCTTTCCCTTTTTTTTCTTTTTTTTTTTTTTTGACAGGGTCTTGCTTTGCTGCCCCCAGGCTGGTCCTGGTCTTGAACTCCTTTAGCAATCCTCCCACCTCAGCCTCCCAAAGTGCTGGGATTACAGGCGTGAGCCACCATGCCAAACACCACTTCAATTCTTGAAGTACTAAAATAAATTTAGAACTTAAGCAAGACAGATTAGGAATTTAGGCTTGTATTAATAAAAAGAACAATGAATTTGGAAAAGGAGAAAAGAGTCTTGGTTCCATTAAGGGTCTTTTATGTTATGAATTGACACAAAGGAGTTAGGCTTGTGTTTTAGTGGTGGTAGAAATTTGGCTTACTGGTAACTGAGTTATACTATAAAGGTGTCCTTGTTTATGTCTCTTCCAATATGCGTGCTGTCACTTATAAATAATTTAATGTATCTTGAATTTCTGAACACTCCTCAGGGCACTGACTAAAATTTGCATATTCTATAAATAAAAGCCACCTTTTGTGAACAGGAGAAAAATGTACTAGTTAACTATATGATAATACTGTTTGCTTGTGTTCTTTAAATCCAGGAATGAGCCCTTTGCAAACATAGGTGGGGAGGGGAGGAGGCTTTCAGCAGGAGCTGGGTTGTCATCTGGTTCCAGCAATTTTGTGATGCGGGTAGTGCCACTGTTCCTGAGAATGTCCAGCATTGTGCCTGATGGACCCCTAGTGGCTTCGCCACCCCTTTTTATTCATATCCTTTGTTCTGGGAAAGATTTAAAGCTGCCTACAGTATACATGGAACATAATGAAAAAAAATGATGCTAAGCAAATGAAGAAACAGGGAGAAGAGTATCAGGAGAGGGAAGATAGAGCCATGAGTGAGAGCCATGTTCACTTTCTGCACCGCCAGGACTCTGCAGCTCTCCAGAAGCCAGTGTGGCCCTGGTGGCACCTGCATCTATGATAGAATTATGCCTGTGCTTTTAGCCCAGTGAGACAGATGAGCGATAGGTCTTCCAAAGTGACATCAGATGCTACTGATGTCACTAACATCAGTAGTAATTTGACACTAACAAATTCTTTATGTGAAGAAAAGTTGGTTAGGAACAGTCCATTTAAGCAATTGCAGCTGTCTTTTAAGAGAAAGGTTCCCAGTCAATCTTCCCCCTCCTTTTCAAATCTCTTTTCAGTTGGGGTCATTTTGCCAGTTCTAGCTTTCATATACATATGTGAAGAGAAAGATTTACTTTAATGAATTGGTATACAGGATTGTAGGGGATCGGTAAGTCTAAAATCTGAAGGGTAGACCAGCAGGCTGGAGACCCAGGAGAGAGATGTAATGCAATCCTCCTAGCTAGTGTGAGGTCAGTCTTTGTTCTGTTTTAAGGCCTTCTCAACTGACTGGATGAGGCCGACCTACATTTCAGAGGGCAGTCTGCTTTACTCAGAGTCCACCAATTTGAGTGTTAATCTCCTAAATAAAACAACAACAACAACAAAACTTTTACTGAAACAACCATAATAATGTTTGACCAAATATTTGGGCATTATGGCCCGGCCAAGTTGATGCATCAAAATTAACCATCGCAGTCCCTCATCCTGTTTACCATGTAGGCCACCCTGCAGCCGTCCTTTTTGTTTAGTGTAAAAGCGTGAGTGAATGAATGAAGCAGAAAAAGGGAGAATTATTTACATATATTTATACATATGTATAGGTTTTATACAATATATATACTCTGGATATACATATATTATAAATTTTGTTTTTGTTTTATTATTTTTTGAGACACAGTCTCACTCACCCGGGCTTAAGTGCAGTGGTACAGTCACAGTTCACTGCAGCTTCGATCTCCTGGATTCAAGCAATCCTCTCACCTCAGCCTCCCAAGTAGCTGGGACTACAGGTGTGTGCCAGCATGCCCAGCTAATTTTTGTATTTTTTGTAGAGAAGAGGTTTCACCATGTTGCCCAGACTGGTCTTGAACTCCTGGGCTCAAGTGATCCATCCACTTTGGCCTCCCAAAGTGCTGGAACTACAGACTACAGAACTACAGAGCCACCACACCTGGCCTATATTTTGTTTTAAATAAAGATAAGCAAATTTGATGAATAGAAAAGCATTAAAAATGGGCCGGCGTGGTGGCTCATACCTGTAATCCCAGCATTTTGGGATGCCGAGGCAGGTGGATCGTCTGAGGTTAGAAGTTCGAGACCAGCCTGGCCAACATGGTGAACCACCGTCTCTACTAAAAATACAAAAAATTAGCTGGGCTTGGTGGCAGATGCCTGTAATCCCAGCTACTCGAGAGGCTGAAGCAGGAGAATCGCTTGAACTCGAGGGGCAGAGGTTGCAGTGAGCTGAAATGGCACCATTGTACTCCAGCCTGGACAACAAGAGCAAAACTGTCTCAAAAAAAAAAAAAAGAAAAGCCTTAATTAAAAATGAAGAAACGAAATGAATGAAATTTGAATAATAGAGCGGAAACTCCAATAAAAATAAAATACTTCATATTTAAAAATAATAGTGAAATAAATGAGACAAAAGGCTGAATGGCAAATAATACGTATATATGTTTGTGTATATATACAGAGACAGATAAAACATATTTCCATCCTGCCTTTTATTTTAAACCTCATTTATATATACATAGATAGAAAATTGGCACATTTTATATTCCCCACACTAGTGACTGCAAAGGCAATTATAGCACTTTGGCATTTATTTTGTGCAATAAGAAGTGAAATGTGGTTTGATTGCTTCTGCACTGTCCTCGGATGCCGTTCCACCTTCAAGAGTCCAGGTTGCTCTGTCCTTCTGAGTTTGAGTCTCTCTAGGAAGGATAACTGGGGAAGAAGATCCTGACTGAAAGTATCCTGGGGCCAGGTGCGGTGGCTCATGCCTGTAATCCCACCACTTTGAGAGGCTGAGGCAGGTGGATCACTTGAGGCCAAGAGTTTGAGACCAGCCTGGCCAACACGGTGAAACCCTATCTCTAAGTAAAATACAAAAATTAGCTGGGCGTGGTGGCAAGCACCTGTAATCCCAGCTACTCAGGAGGCTGAGGCAGGAGAATCCCTTGAACCCAGGAGGCAGAGGCTGCAGTAAGCTGAGATCACACCACTGCACTCCACCCTGGGCAACAGAGCGAGACTCTGTCTCAAAAAAAAAAATACCAAAAAGAGGCCGGGCACGGTGACTCACGCCTGTAGTCCCAACACTTTGGGAGGCCGAGGGGTGTGAATCACCTGAGGTCAGGAGTTCAAGACCAGCCTGGCTAACATGGCAAAACCCCATCTCTACTAAAAATACAAAAATTAGCCAGGTATAGTGGTGCTTGCCTGTAATCCCAGCTACTCAGGAGACTGAGGCTGGAGAATCGCTTGAACCTGAGAGGTGGAGGTTGCAGTGAGCCGAGATCGCACCATTGCACTCCAGTCTGGGTGAGAAAAGCGAAACTCCATCTCGAAAAACATAAAAACAGAAAGAAAGTATCCCGAGAGACATGGGTTGAGCTTTGAAAATGCAGCTGTCCCTTGGTATCTGTGGAGGATGTTTCCTATGACCTCCCATGGATACCAAAATCCAGCCATGCCCGGGTCTCTGATGTAATGGTGTGGTAGGCCGAGTACAATGGCTCATGCATGTAATGCCAGCATTTTGGGATTTGGGAGGCTGAGGGGGAAGGATCGCTTGAGACCAGGAGTTCACCTGGGCAACATAGTGAGACACCACCTCTAAAATAAATAAATAAATAAATTAGCTCAGCATGGTGGCGCGTGTCTGTGGTCCCAGCTACTCTGGAGACTGAGGTGGAAAGATGGCTTGAGTTCAAGAGTGTGAGGCTGCAGTGAGCTATGATCACACCACTGCACTCCAGCCTGGGTGGCAGAGCTAGACGCTGTCTCAAAAAAATAAATAAAATAAAATGGTGTGGTATTTGCATATAACCTACATACATCCTCCTGTATACTTTAAATCATCTCCAGATTACTTATAGTAGCCAATACAGTATAAATACTGTGTAAATTTTTATCTTGTATTGTTTTTCTATTTGTATTTTTTATTTTTTTCCCCCCTGGGAATATTTTTGGTCTGAGGTTGGTTGAATCCGAGGATGCAGAACCTGCAGGTATAGAGGGTCCAGTGTCCAGGAGACCCATCTCTGAGGTTCAGGGGAGAGAGGAATGGAGAGAACCCGGACCTGGAAGAAACGAGGGGAGGGCTGGAGCAGGGCAGGAGCTTCCCCTCCCTCCTCCTCCCCCTCCTTCCTCCTCCCCCTCCTTCCCTAATCTCCCACCACATGCTCTTTCTTTTCTGCTTTAATTCCCTGCCGTCTGCCCCCCTTCCATTCTCACACATTTCCATTAGGAAGCACAGAAGGGCCCACCATAGGATCTGTGGGAAATGGAAATGGTGACTCCACATAGGAAACACGGCTCCACCTCATGAGAAGCCTGGGAAACGGGCATGACAGCAAGACAGTTTGGAAGGGTATTAAACAGGGAACGGCTAGATCCTGAATGCTGTCCAAATGAATGCACCTTTGAGTCCCAATGAAACATATGATTCTCTGGGCAAATCTAATATGTAAATTATTCACACTAGATATTTTAAAATATTAAAATGATGTTATACATCTATAAATACACTGGCATTTTATTACTCAAAATAATATGGTGAGTCAGAATATAAAAATCACGAATGAAGTGCCTATCCCAAATCAGATGTTAGTTCCTCCCCAAAGCTGGTTTCTTTATTATCCCCATCCTCCTGAGGCAGCCCACAAAAATTATGAACTCAGATTCTGAAATCAAAGTGACTTTCATTCAAACTCCAGCTCTGTCAGGTACAAGCTGTAAAACCTTGGGCAACTTACTTAAATGTTTTAAGCCTCAGTTTTCTCATTTATAGACTAGGAATGGAAAACTGTAACTAACATGATGCCCTAAGTTTTTTGTGGCATGTTAATAAGATCGCATATATAAAATGTTTGCAATAGTGGCTGGCACAAAGTAAGTGCTCAATAAAAGCAGCTAGTATTATTATCACTGTCCATGGTTTTGCCATATCAATTTAGAAACCTGAGTGGTGTCTTTGATTTTCTTACTCTTCCTCCAAATGATGACCTACTTTATTATACTTAATAACTATTTTTAACTTGTCCCTCTGTCCCTTTTCCCACAGCCACTACCCTAGTTCAGATGGTTGTAAACTTTCTAATCCTCCACTCAGCTAGCAGGCAGAATCATCTTTCTAACTTAGATCTGAGAATGTCTCCCTCCTGCTTGAAAAACAGTGATGACTTGACTTCCCCTTGCTTAGAACCAATTTCTTTTTCTCTTTTTTTTTTTGAGATGGAGTCTCACCCTGTCACCCAGGCTGGAGTGCAATGGCGCCATCTCAGCTCACTGCAACCTCTGCCTCCTGGGTTCAAGCGATTCTCCTGCCTCAGACTCCCGAGTAGCTGGGGCTACAGGTGCGTGCCACCACACCCAGCTAATTTTTTGTATTTTTAGTAGAGACGGGGTTTCACTGTGTTAGCCAGGATGGTCTTGATCTCCTGACCTCATGATCCACCCGCCTGGGCCTCCCAAAGTGCTGGGATTATAGGCGTGAGCCACCGTGCCCAGCCTCAATTTAATTTTATTACAGCATTCAAAATGATTTTCCACACCATCTGTCCCTATAGTAGATTGCATCACTGGCTTCAGTTCTTCATCCCTCTCTGTCCTCTATGTATCTGTGTCCTCTGTCCTGTGACTTTATAGCTCCTCCCACTAAAGGTCAGAAGATATTTCCTTGATCCTTGAGTTTGGATTGGCCATATGACTTGTTCTCTTGCACCTCTGCCACCCATGAGAGGTGCTGTGTGCCCAGGGCGGCACGAGAGAGATGTAAACAGAAGCACTCTAGCTGAGTCCAGCCTAGATCAGCCAACCCACAGATGTATGAGAAATAATAAACAAGGGTTGTTTTGAGCCACTGAGTTTGGGAGTGAGTTGTTATGTAACAATAAACCTCCAAATCCTTTCCATGTAACTTTGTCCTGCAAAACTCATGTATGCTCTGATTCTATGGAAGCACTCCCTGAATTCTCTGTGGCTCCCTCCACTGGAGGATATCCTTCCTCTTTCTTTACCATCTTTTAAAACCCTATCATCCTTCTAGGTCCAGTTACTATGTCACATTTTCTGTCAAGCCTTCTCTGATGCCCCCAATCAAATTTGTCATTGACTTCTTCAAAAAGCTCCCATATCCCTTTATCTATATCCTCTGGCATTCTAGTTATTGATGCACAAATCTGCTTCCCACTAGCTGCTTCTCCTCCTCCTCCTTTTCCTCCTCCTCCTTCTCCTCCTTCTCCTCCTTTCCTCCTCCTCCTCCTCCTCCTCTTCCTCTTCCTCCTCTTCCTCCTCCTCCTCTTCCTCATGGAGTTTTGGTCTTGTTGCCCCGGCTGGAGTGCAATGGCACGATCTCGGCTCACTGCAACCTCCGCCTCCCAGGTTCAAGCAATTCTCTGGCCTCAGCCTCCCGAGTAGCTGGGATTACAGGCACCTGCCACCATACCCAGCCAATTTTTATATTTTTAGTAGAGATGGCATTTCACCATGTGGGCCAGGCTGGTCTCAAACTCCTGACCTCAGGTGATCTACCCGCCTCGACCTCCCAAAGTGTTGGGATTACAGGCGTGAGCTACCATGCCTGGCCCCCACTTGCTTCTAAGTTCCATTAAGGGAGGTGTATCTGTATTCACCTATGTATTCTTATCAGTGCCGTATATGAAAAATGGAGTGAATTAATAGGGAGAGAAATAAATTGAAATCCACTATTTGCTTTTATGACAAAAGAGGGTTGATGACATAATGATTTTCTCACATCATGCCTGGTTTAAACTTCACACTGACACAAACTGGAGAACATTAGTAGAAGTGGAGAAAATCAGCTAAGATCTTAATTTGACCAGACTAATGTTAAAGTGTAATTTTCAAAGGGGTGAAATTATTCTCATGCAAGTATAAAATGAACTCAGTACTAAAAGAGGGAACCAATAAGATGTTAAGACTCATTTAAAGAGCATTTGAGGAACTAGGTAATATTAATACATGCAATTTAAGAAATATTCGGATAAGGACTTTGAGTTGACACAAAATTGATTAATTACCTACAGAACAGTAAATGATAACCTTTGTAAATATCTTTTCCACTAGACAGAAATTATTTGCATCTCTACTAGACAAAAATTTACACACTAACATGTAATTTCACTAAGTCTGGGAATTTTGATCAATAGTTTTAGCACTAATTTGTTATTATGGCATTATTATGCTTAGTAATCACCTAAACTATTTTGTTGGTCATTTAATTCTCTAGATTTGGATTATAGCAGGAAGGCATGTTAAGTCAATTAAATATTTATTGACTGCCTCTGTGTGCAGATAAACATAGGCATTATGGACTAAATATGACTTATTCTCTGCCTTCACGTTTAACATTGTAAATTTTTTAGTTTGCTTTATTCTTTAGAGTTTATGATAAAATTTCCTGAATAGTTTGATTTGTTCTTTGTAACAGCCCTGCATAGTAAGAATGGCAGGTGTGACTATGTCCATTTTATTAGTAATCCATACCTTAGTTCTGTAACTTGGTTGGAGTCCTTCAGATTATAAGTCACACATACAGTCTAGATTCAAAACAGTTTCGTGCTTTTGAGTCAGTGTCCCTCTCTTTCCATCTAGAGCTCCCTTCTGGAGGATCTCTTGAAACAGTTTGTTGATCACGTCTTATGGTTTTCTATTTACATTTTTAAAAAGCACTTTAGAGCTGAGTCTGCAAACTGACAGAACCCATGGAACTAACCTAGCTCAAAATACGATTTATTTGGCCTGCGTGAGATGATGACATTTTTAAATTTAAAAATTAAGTCAAGATTTGGGACTTTTCTTTTTCTTACTTTTCTTTCTTTCTTTCTTTCTTTTTTTTTTTTTTTTTTTGAGATGGAGTCTATCTAGCTCTGTTGCCCAGGCTGGAGTGCAGTGGCGTGATCTCAGCTCACTGCAACCTCCGCCTCCCGGGTTCAAGCGATTCTCCTGCCTCAGCCTCCCAAGTAGCTGGGATTACAGGCAGACGCCACCAGGCCCAGCTAATTTTTTGAATTTTTAGTAGAGACAGGGTTTCACCGTGTTGGTCAGGCTAGTCTCAAACTCCCGACCTCGTTATCCACCCGCCTTGGCCTCCCAAAGTGCTAGAATTACAAACGTGAGCCACTGCGCCCGGCTGGGACTTTTCTTTTTAAAAATGGTAAGTTTTGGCTGGGCACAGTGGCTCATGCCTATAATCCCAGCACTTTGGGAGGCCGAGGCAGGCTGATCACCTGAGGTCAGGAGTTTGAGACCAGCCGGGCCAACATGGTGAAACCCCGTCTCTACTAAAAATTTAAAAAGCCAGGCATGGTGGTGCATGCCTGTAATCCCAGCTATTTGGGAGGCTGAGGCATGAGAATCGTTTGAACCCAGGAGGCCAAGGTTGCAGTGAGCTGAAATCACACCACTGCACTCCAGCCTGGGCAACAGAGATAGATTCCGTATCAAAAAAAGAAAAACAAAAAAAAAGGTAAGTTTGGTGGTGCTGGGTATCCATCCTTGCATGACAACCGTAGGCTGGAGCTGGGTGGCTGCTGCTCCGTACAGACAGCACTCACCCAGACTGACTCACTCATAAGGCCCTCCTACTGTCTCTGGGCATTGAGTTTGCAACCCTTGCTCACCTCTTTGCTGCTTCCTCTTTCCCCTTTGAGTCCCATGCAACATGCAGCACCCACACAGCCTTAAGGAGAGCCAGCATTTTGAACGCACATGCAGAAGGAACTCCGCAGCTCCCTGCGTGGGTCTGCGGCTTCCTCTGGAAGACAGGCTCTGTCACCAGGCTCTGGTGGGAACTAATGAGCATATGTTTTCAGGTCCTGTTCTCTGTGGCTATTACAGTTTGAATGGGTTGAAATAAGACATAGAGATTCGGGGGAACATGGGGAATTTATTTTTGTGGTTTAGAATTTTATTTCCCAAAGCTGTGCTTTCTGAAAGATTGCTGTTCACCTGTGTTAGCAAAGGTTAGGTTAGGCTAGATTAGGTTAGGTTTGGCAAAGGTTAGGTTTAGCAAAGGTTAGGTTTAGCAAAGGTTAGTTAGGTTAGAGTTGTGGACATGGTCTTGGAAAAAGCATTCTGATAATTCTCTAAAGAAATAGAATGTTCTCTAGCACATAAACAGGAAGATTAGATAATAATTTTAAGTGCAGCTGCAGGGCTCCCTGTGCCTAGCCCTAACCCAAACCCCTAACCCCTAACCCTAACCCTAACCCTAACCCTAACCCTAACCCTTTAAAACTAAGTTAATTAACATCTCCTAAATTGAACACTAGTTATTCATCAATAGATACGCATGTGACAGAGGCAAAAGGAAATTAATTGGTCTTCCCCATTTGGACTAACTTGTCTGAGAGGAGTCGATAGAGGTTTATTTAGCCAAAGTCTGAGGATGCACCCAGGAAAAAAACCTGCAACCTGTGCTTTCCTAAGAGAGTTTTGGGAACTCAGTATTTAAAGGGAAAAGGACAAGCAGGAGGGAAATAAAGGAGGAAGGGTGGGAAGTCAGGCAAATGGTTATGTTCTCCTGAGGCTCTGATTAGTGCTCAGTAAATCTACATTTTACATATGATAAAGTAAACGTGGAGAGGGAGTAGCTGGAAAGTCAATTATGCATTTGTCTCAGGGTAGGTGGAGGGATGATTTCTGGTCTCATCCTTGATAAGCTGGGCAATTGACATTGTCAGGGTGTGATTGAACAGAACTTGGTTTTAGGGCTAGTTTATAGGGGGTGATATTTATCTGGAAAGATTTAGGGGCTCACAAGAAATTTCCTTGTGAGCAAATTCTGAGAGAGGCCATCTGAAGAGATACGTGGCCTCCTATCCTTGTGGGAGCCTGGCTTATGGATGAGGCTATGACACAGGTCTTGAAATGACACCTATCTGAGAACAAACGGAAGGGCAGTATTGTGTGACTCAGTTCCCAGGCTTATCTTTCCCTTTGGCCTAGTGAGTTTGCGGTTCCCGAGATTTGATTTACTTTCACATCCCAAGGGATAGCAATGCTCAGTGGGACGGGAAGGGGAGGGGGGTGCCTCGTCCCTATTCACCACTTTGTTACTTGCTGCACAAATGGTTGCTGTGTGCGAGGAAAAGGGCCTTGTGAGAGGGAGCCTGGGAGGCTGCGAGGCTGGTAGACAGCTAGTCACCTCATCCTGGGTTCAGAGCAAGGGCCGACATCTCAGCAGATCTGGCTTCAGCTCCTCACGGGTCCTGTGCCCTGTCAGTTGCCTACCCTTTCGGGGCGTCAGGCTTTTCATCAGCAAAATGAGGAAAGCAGAATTTCTTTCCACAAAGTGTGGTTGTGAGAATTCAGTGAGGAACCTGGGTGAGTGACTGGCTAGAGTAGACACTACAGAAATAGTAGCCCCGCCCCTCCCGCCAATATACATTAGCTTCCTTTCTTCTCAATGCTTAGAGCGTGGAATCCCTCCGAGGGCAGTGAATGGACAAAGTACAGCGATGGAGAATGTTGGCCCTGGAGCAGACTGCCTGTGCTTGAGCCCCTCCCTGAAAATTGGTGATGATGCGACCTTGAGCTAACTGTACAACCTCTTTGTGCCTCAGTTTATACTTATATACTAGGTATAAAAATTGTACCTATCTCAAAGGGTTGATTGTGAGGATTATATACTATATTGCAGGTAAGCACTGAGCACAGGGCCAGGCATATAGTAGAGGCTCAACAAACATCAGTCTTTTTTTTTTTTAAAAAACAAAAAACAAAACTAGTTGCAGCCAGGTGCTGTGGCTCGCACCTGTAATCCCAGCACTTTGGGAGGCTGACGCGGGCAGATCACCTGAGGTCAGGAGTTTGAGACCAGCCTGACCAACATGGAGAAACCCTATCTCTACTAAAAATACAAAATTAGCTGGGCATGGTGGCTCATGCCTGTAATCCCAGCTACTCGGGAGGCTGAGGCAGGAGAATTACTTGAACCTGGGAGGTGGAGTTTGTGGTGAGCCGAGATTGCACTCCAGCCTGGGCAACAAGAGCAGAACTCCGTAAACAAACAAACAAACAAAAAAACTGGATGCAAAAGTTCATCTCTTTTTTTGAAAACTGAAGTAAAAATTACATAATATAAGTAACTATTATCCATTTATTTATTTATTTACTTATTTTTGAGACAGCGTCTTACTCTGTCATCTAGGTTGGAGTTCAGTGGCACGATCTCGGCTCACCGCAACCTCCGCCTCCCAAGTTCAAGCGATTCCTCACCTCAGCTTCCTGAGTAGCTGGGACTAAAGGCATGTGCCACCACGCCTGGCTGATTTTTGTATTTTTAATAAGGACGGGGTTTCATCACATTGGCCAGGCTGGTCTCGAACTCCTGACCTCAAGTCACCCACCTGCCTCAGCCTCCTAAAATGCTGGCATTATAGGCGTGAGCCACTGTACCTGGCCTATTATCCATTTTAAAGTGTGCAGTTCAGTGAAATTTAGTGGGTTGACAATATTGGGCAAACATCACCTCTATTTAATTTGAAGACATTTTAATCATCCAAGAGGAAACCCTTTACCCATTAAGCAGTCACTTCCTATGCACCCCTCCCCCAGCCTTGGCAACTACTGATCTACTTCCCGTCTCTATAGATTTGCCTACTCTGTATATTTTATATAAAATGATGCATACAATATGTAACCTTTTAAGACAGGCTTCTATGGTTCACCATAATATTTTTGAGGTTCAAAAGCCATTATTTCGATTATTGCTATCCTCTGAACTCCTCTGGCTAATATCCCAGAATTATTAGCTTACTTTTGGGGGGTGAAGATACTTTTAAAAAAACAAACAAGTTAATGGTTAAAACGCTCTTTCTGGACAAATGGAGCCTCTTTCTGTGCATGTTTAAGTGTCAGACACCTTGGGGTAAGTGGGAGAGAAAGCTATCCCTGGGTCACTGAAGCCCCACAGTGGCACAAGTGACAGGGCGGGATGTGCCTGCCTTGCTAGTGGGAAGACCCAAAGGAACAGGTTAGGGCTGAATTGTTCCTTACCCACAGCTACAGTTTATGAGGCTGGAGAGCAAATACCAACATTTAGGGAGCAGAATGCTGAAGACCAGCATGAAGAACTGTGTCCACATTTCTCCATGTCACTGGGCCTTAGGCAGGTGTTGAGCATTGAGGTAGCAGGCAAAGGGGTCGACAAACAATGCCTCACACTAGGAGCAGGAGAGAGAAACTCCAGGGATGGTAGCCCAAAGCCCTTGCCCAGGGAGAAGTTCCTTTTAAAAGAAAGTCATCAACCTGACAAACCAGTCATAGGTTCTCTCCTGTAACATGCACTTACTGAGTGCCTGGCTACCAGGGTCATGAAAATTAACAAAATGAGGTCGTAGGAATGTCAGTGTCATGAGGAGCAAATAAGTGAATCCACATAAAGGGCTTAGAGCAGGGTCTGGCATATAGTACTCAATGAGTGTTAGCTGGTACTATTGCTGTTATCATGGTGGCTGGATTGATGGATTATTTTCTGATTATTAATTAGTAGTAGTAGCAGTAGCAGTAAGACAGGGAAATAAATGGGTAGATAGATACATACACAGATAGACAAATAAATAAATATCAATTCAGTCCTTTGGGGATGGGGGATTCTGTCAGTTGCCGTGTAGATCTTGTGTTAGGCCATTCTTGCATCGCTACAAAGAAATATCTGAGACTGGGTAATTTATAAAGAAAAGAGGTTTAATTAGCTCCCAGTTCTGCAGGCTGTACAAGCATGGCACCAGCATCTGCTTAGCTTCTGGTGAGGCCTCAGGGAGCTTTTACTCATGGCAAAAGATGAATTGAGAGCAAGAGCATCACATGGCTAGAGCAGGAGGAAGGAATAGAGAGTAGGGAAAAGTGACACACACTTTTAAAGAGCCAGATCATTTGGGCGCAGTGGCTCATGCATGTAGTCCCAGCACTTTGGAGGTCGAGGTGCGTGGATCAACCTGAGGTTAAGAATTTGAAACCAACCTGGCCAACATGGTGAAACCCCGTCTCTACTAAAAATACAAAAATCAGCCAGACGCTAAAATTAGGTGGTATAAACCTGTAGTCCCAGCTACTTTGGAGGCCGAGGCATGAGAATCACTTGAACCTGGGTGGCTGGGGTTGCAGTGAGCTGACATTGCGCCAGTGCACTCCAGTTTGGGCGACAGAGCGAGACTCCATCTCAAAAATAAATAAATAGCCAGATTTTGCAAGAACTCACTATCGCGAGGAAGGTACCAAGTCATTCACGAGAGATCCGTCTCTATGACACAAACACCTCCCACCAGGCCCCACCACCAACACTGGGGATAACATCTCGACATGAGATTTGGAGGGGACACATATCTAAACTATATCAGATCTATTCCAATTATGCGTTTCCAAAATGGGAAAATAACCACAGATGACTTCAGGGACCCACCACCATTACTGTGAGCAAACCTGAGCTCCATAGATCACGGACCTCCATAGGTCCTCTCTAACTGGTGGGCAACAGTGGCATTTGGGTCTCCAGAAATTAGTGTCCATTCAAAGCCAGTGACTAGTAATCCCTCCCAAAGTCTGGTTACTCCCCCTTTTCCAATCCAAAGTCACTTAGTAGGTGACCTCAGGTGCCTTGGGGGAAGGCTAGGAGGTGTAAATTTCTGGTGGTTTAGCAAGTTTTTTCCTCAAGGGGCCCTGGTTCTAAGAACTGGTGCAAGTGTGGAAATTGACTAAGGGACCATGTGTCTCCATTTTGATGATTCTAATCCGACTTCTCTTGACCAAACTTAGAGCTTTTTAGCTTACACAAACAAGTAAGACTTCAGAAAGCAAGTCATGTATATCAATTCTAGGGACAGCCTAATCAACTAACCCATTACTAAATCACCGCCAGTCTGGCTACAGATTACTGTTCCACTCTACGGCCTATCCTTGTAACCACACCCATCCCTGTAACCATGCTCACCATGTCTTTGGCAATCAGGTATAGCCACGTGGCCTCTACCATCCAGAGTTCCCATCACTTCCCTATCAGAGAAGCCCACCAACAGGGAAAGGATCAGAAATTGCAGCCGGACTTTTTAACTCCAAATGAATGTTTGAAGGCTCAGGTCTAAATTTCTGGTTATTGATATAATATAAATGTGTGGTTAATACCTTGATTTATTCTTTAAAAAAAAAAACCAACTTCCTTCAAATCGATAAGGAAAGCTGAAAGCCCAATAGTAATATGGGTAAGGAATAAAATTTTTGAAAAAGCAATACAAATAGCAAATGAATATATGAAAAAATATTCAGCTCCACTAATAACAATATGAAAATAAGAAAACAATGAAATAATATTTTTCATCTGTGAGGAAGGATACAGAGAAAGAACCCTAGAGTCTCATGTTTTGTTGTTGGAAGTATAAGTTGGCACAAATTTTCTGCAGGACAACATAGCAATATACATCAAAACCCCTAAAATAGATTCACCTTTGATCCACACTTCCTTTTTGTGATATAATAGATTAAATATATAAGTGTATTAAAATGGCCGGGGACAGAGGCTTACTCCTGTAATTCCAGCACTTTGGGAGGCTGAAGCAGGCAGATCACCTGAGGTTAGGAGTTCGAGACCCGCCTGGCCAACATGGCAAAACCCCATCTCTACTAAAAATACAAAAATTAGCTGGGCATGGTGGTGCATACCTGTAATCCCAGCTACTGGGGAGGCTGAGGCACGAGAATCACTTGAACCTGCAAGACGGAGGTTGCAGTGAGCCAAGATCATGCCACTGCACTCCAGCCTGGGTGACAGAGTGAGACTCTGTCTCAAAAAATAAAAGTAAAAATAAAAATAAATGTATACATGTATAAAGATGCCACAGAAATGTTTTTATGAGAAAAAACTTGGAAACAACCTAAATGTTCAACAATAGGGATTTGTTTTTAATAAATTATGGTAAATCTATGGAATATTCAGATATTCATTCATTCATTCAACAAGCATTTAATGAGCACCTACCTTGTACCAAATACTGTTGTAAAATTATCTGTTTTTATGGAGAGTTTGGAGACACAGAATAAATAGATAAATGTTTAAAGTTTAGGTCATATGAGTGCTGTGATGAGAATTAAAAGGGTGATGTGATAAAGAGTGACTGGGGGTGGAGTTACCTTAGGTAGGTAAGGAAAAGTCTGAAGAAGTGTCACTTAAGGAGAGATGAAGATGGCAAGAGGGATTATTAGAAATCATTATGTATATAAGCTTGTATTTTTTTTTTTTTTTTTTTTTGAGACGGAGTCTCACTCTTTGCCCAGGCTGGAGTGTGGAGTGCAGTGGTGCTATCTCGGCTCACTACAACCTCTGTCTCATGGGTTCAAGAGATTCTCCTGCCTCAGCCTCCTGAGTAGCTGGGACTACAGGTGTGCACCACCACACCTGACTAATTTTTGTATTTTTAGTAAAGGCAGAGTTTCACCATGTTGGCCAAGCTGATCTCAAACTCCTGACCTAAGGTGATCAGCCCACCTCGGCCTCCCAAAGTGCTGGGATTACAGGTGTGAGCCATCATGCCTGGCCAAGCCTGTATTTCTTGACATGAAAATATATTAGAAAACCTACTTTTCAGCACTTTGGAGGCCAAGGCAGGCAGATCACTTTAGGTCAGGAGTTGGAGACCAGCCTGGCCAACATGGCAAAATCCCATCTCTACTAAAAATACCAAAATTAGCTAGGAGTGGTATTGGGCACTTGTAATCTCAGCTACTCAGGAGGATGGGGCATGAGAATCACTTGAACCCGGGAGGCAGAGGCTGCAGTGAGCTCAGATTGCACCACTGCACTCCAGCCTGGGTGACAGAGCAACAGTCTGTTTCAAAAAAAAAAAGAAAACCTATTTTTTTTTTCATGAAACCGTAAATATGAGGGTAAGATGGGGTGGGAGGTGGGGAATATGCTGTAAAGATGTCTGAAGGAACTGACTATGGTTAGACTGCTTTCCCAGCTGCTAGTACCTGAAAACCCGTCTCAAAGCTCATTTAATAATATAGGAAGTTATTGATCATGAAACTGAAAAGTTGAGGCTTCCAGGGGCTCAATAATGTCTCAGAGGGGCTGGTTTCTTTCTGTCTCTTCTGCATGCTGGGGAGTTGCTTCACCTCTCATGATCCCAAGGTGGTGGTCAACAGTTCCTAGGGCTACATATTTCCTCATTCAGGGGGAGTAGAGAATATCTTTGCTTCAACATCCTAGAAACAGACATGAATGTCACTTTGATTGGACTGGCTTGGGTGGCATGACTGATCCCAAACCAAATTCCTCAGCCGGGGCAGTGGGCTATGATGATTGACTTAAACCATTGAGGACCCAACCACAGAGCTGAGAGTGAGGCAATCTCTGCACCACCAGCCTGAGCACTGGCAGGGAGAGGACATTTCCCAAAGGAAGGGTGGGGAAACCCTTCCTAGATGAAAGGGGGAAGGAGCTGCATAGCAAATACTAGTAGTTGAGTATAAAAAAATCACCAAAAAACAAATAATGGTTGTATCTGAGCTGTGGGTCATAGGATAACTAGAGATTTTCATTTCCTTTTCTATACTTTACAATATGTCTGAATCTCTCTCTCTCTCTCTTTTTTTTTTTTTTTTTTTGAGATGGAGTTTCACTATTGTTGCCCAGGCTGGAGTGCAATGGCATGATCTTAGCTCACTGCAACCTCTGCCTCCCAGGTTCAAGCGATTCTCCTGCCTCAGCCTCCTGAGTAGCTAGGATTACAGGTACCTGCCACCATGCCCAGATAATTTTTTGTATTTTTAATAGAGATGGGGTTTCACCATGTTGGCCAGGCTGGTCTCTAACTCCTGACCTCAGGTGACCCACCCCTCTCGGCCTCCCAAAGTGCTGGGATTACAGGCGTGAGCCACTGTGCCCGGCCATCTGAATTCTTAACAATGAAAATATATTAATTTTATAACTACAAGACAACATAGTTACTTCCACTTTTTAAATCTAGCAAAATGAATGGCGTGCAATAAGTGGGTGAAGATATGTTTTTTGGTTTGAACTTGCCTCTCCTCCCCTAAAGTATTGTCCTCGGAGCAAAACCGGCTATTCCGGTCTTTTCCCTAAGTTAAAAAAAAAAAAAAAAAGGACCTGGTCACTTCTGGGCTTAAGGATCTTCACTGTTCAAGAATCTCCCTCCTATCCGCTCTGTCTCACTTAACAATTTAGCAGTGCCTGCGCTTGTTCTTCCCCGCTTCACTGTGCTATTCTGGGCCACGGTAATTATTCAGCCAGTGGAGAGTTCTCTTCTGTGACAACTGAGATACCTCAGGCTAAGAATAGGATTCTGACTGATGAAGGAAGGTGACAGCCGTGGGCTGGGAGGAACTTTGCTCTTTGCCAGGGCTTCATTAAAAGGCCGAAAACTCAGTTTAATTCTTTGCTCTTCGGTTTGCCATCAGCCTGTGGTTTTGCTGTTCCATGTATTTCTGTGAAATCTTGTCAGCTGTGTAATCACACAAATAATATGGGCTGGAGATGCTTATGGAGAGTTGCAGGGAATGTTTCTTCTCAGTAGGCTTCCAGCTTGGGACCCTGGGTCTAAGTTTGCCAGACAATTCTCTATTTCACCTTTGCGAGTCTTTCCTCAGAGGCATTTTGGTTTGAGGCCCAAAGGATATTTTTGCATTTTCTAAAAGCTTCTAAGAAAAACCAGTGAAGTTCTCTGCCCCCTTTGCGCAGTAGGTGCTGTTGTAAAGCAGCAAATTATCTTGAATTTAGAGGATGGGGCTCCCTCACTGCCTCACTCTGTAGCTTTGGACAGTGTAAGCTTTTAGAACCTCAGCTTTCTCATCTGTGAAATGGGGGTTATTTAAACCCCACTCTTGGTGTTGTTGTGATGATTAAATGAGTGTTTGGAGCATATCTAACACAATAAGTGCCCAAAGAATGTCAGCCAATAGTCTCCTACAGAGAAGAATATCCACGTGTTTCTCAAGAAGTCCCTTGGGCTTAAGCTCCAAGGCCCAGTGTAGCAACCTCAAAAATGCACCCTTAGACAGTACTGGTTTCTCCTTCTTCGGGATCTCATGCTCCTTCCTCCCTCTGACTTCCTTGGATCACCTCTCACGTAGGCTAACCTGTATGAAGATCCTTGTCTTGGCCTCTGCTTCAATGAACCCAAGGCGAGATGGCCATAAATGAACAAAAAACAGCAGAGTATTCTGAAGTTGTTCGTAGCTACACTTCACAGGAGTTAGCATCATTTGGTCACATGAAAGATGATGATAACAACAATGTTGACAAGAATTAGGATGATTTGGTATTCCACTCATTAGATTCTACAAATCTTGATTTTAGCAAACCAAGGAAGAAAGACTGGATGTGCATGAGTTGCAGGAGGCCTTAAGGGAAGCCAAAAGCTGGAGGTGATAAAGCACAGAGGTATGGACTGATTCAAACTCCCCATACCCCAAATACCTTCTGTTCTTTCTTTAAAAAAAAAAGTGTGTGTGTGCGTGTGTGTGTTTGTGTATGTTAGGGGGATTATAAAATACCAATGCCCAAAACAGAGTCCTAGTAAACATAACATCAGGATAAGAGATGGTCTGTGTCTCAGTCCGTTTTCTGCTGCTATAAGAATACCACTGACTGGGTAATTTATGTAAAAAGGAATTTTATTTGGTTCATGGTTCTGGAGGCTGGGAAGTCCAAGAGCATGATGCCAGCTTCATGCAAGGGTCACCCCATGGCCAAAGGCATCATGTGCCCAGGAAGCGCAAGTGAGAGACAGAGAGAGGAAGTTGGGTAGAATTGAGCCTTTTTTTCAGGAGTCCGTTCCCAAGCCAACTAACCCAGAACCTAGATAACAGCATTAGTCCATTCAAATAGCCTTCACAACCTAATCACTTTTTATTTACTTTACTTATTTATTTATTTTGAGAGAGAGTCTCACTCTATTGCCCAGGCTGGAGTGGAATGGCACAATCTTGGCTCACTGCAACCTCCGCCTCCTGGGTTCAAGTGATTCTCCTGCCTCAGCCTTCCAAGTAGCTGGGATTACAGGCATGTGCCACCATGGCCAGCTAATTTTGTATTTTTAGTAGTGACGGGATTTCACCATGTTGTCCAGCCTGGTCTCAAACTCCTGACCTCAGATGATTCGCCCGTTTCGGCCTCCCAAAGTGCTGGGATTACAGGCATGAACCACCACACCTGGCCCCTAATTACTTCTTAAAGGTGCCACCTCCTAATTCTGCACAATGGCAATTTCAACATGAGTTTTAGAGGGAACATTCAAACCATAGCAGTCAGTGTTGGGCAAATTACATTTTATTTACTGTAGAGTCAATTCCCAATTACTCTTATGATTCTGCAAGTCTCTGTCCATTTTCCACGTCTTTGCTTCCCACATGGCTGAGCTGGCTGTGGCAGCAGAAGTATACCCTTGGTTATTCAGACAGTATCCCTGCATTGCTACAGTGCCACAGTGAGTATGACAAGGAGTCTACAGATGTTGAGATAATGAAGGCACCTGGGAAGGCTCAATAACATTGTATGCTTGTTTTGCTGTTCTAGTTACTATGGCTGTCTAACAAATTACCTCAAAGTTGCATGATAGAAATGACCATTTATTATGCTCATGCATTCCCTGGGTCAAGAATTGGGACATGGTGCAGAATAGCTTGTCTCTGCTCCACCTTGATGTCTGGGGCCTCGGCTAGGAGACTCAAAGGCTGGGAGCTGGAATCATCTGAAGACCACTTTGCTTATCTGCCTAGCAGTTGATGCTACTGTTGGCTGAAATCCCAGTTCTTCTCCCCTCTTTTTTTTTTTTTTTTTTTTGAGATGGAGTCTCACTCTGTCACCCAGGCTGGAGTGCAGTGGCGCCATCTCGGCTCACTGCAACCTCCGTCTCTGGAGTTCAAGCGATTCTCGTGCCTCAGCCTCGGAGTAGCTGGGATTACAGGTGTGCACCACCATGCCTGGCTAATTTTCGTATTTTTGGTAGAGACAGGGTTTCACCATGTGGCCCAGGCTGGTCTCGAACTCGACTCAAGTGATCCTCCCACCTCGGCCTTCCAAAGTGCTGGGATTACAGGTGTAAGCCACCACACCCAGCCCCATGAACTTTCTCATGTGGTTTATCTGTAGGGGCTTCCTCACAGAGCAGTGGCTGGGTTCTGAAGGTCAGCCTTCCACAATAGGGAAGCAGCAGGAAACTGTGTTTCCTTCTATGACCCAGCCTCACAAATCATACATCGTTATTTCCACTACCTTACATTCACTGAAGCAGTCACAAAGTCCCACCCAGGTTGAAGAGGAGAGGAAACAGAATCTGTGTCTTGATGGAGAGAGGTAAGGTTCTGGAAGGATGTGGGACTGGAAATACGGCTGTAACCAATTTTGGAAAATGCTATCTTCCACATTTCCACGTTCCTAAGGGAATGCCCCACTGTGCTTCCAAGACTCTGGATAATGATTATTTGAAATAGAGCAAGGGTGATGGTGTTGGAAAGGAACAATGGCTGGCTCTACTGTGACAAACAAGGGTAGATGTTTGATCTAGCTTCCTTCCACCATCCCTGAGAGAAACTCCAAGAAAAAGGAAGGTCAAAGAAGGATCCTAAGTAAAAAGTGGACACCCGGTAGGTTAAAACACTCCCTCACAACAGAGTTGTTAAGTTTAAATAGTGAATCTTCTGACAAAGTTGAAGAACAGAGCTCCATAAAGGCAGGGACCAAGTCTGCCTCTTTCTAATGTGTGTTCAAAGAGCCTCCCACCTACAGCTCCAGCAACGTGTGAACAAGAGGGCCATAGAGAGGGCTGGGTACTGTCAAAGATCTGAGAATAAAGACTGTGTCCCTAACTTGCCCAGTAGGGTTACATTCCAAGTGTCCTAAGGGAGGGCTTACGCTCTCAACATGTTGACATTCCACAGGCAGCGCAAGGATTGCAAACCTCTGGGGAGCCCTGTGAAGAGGACCCTTGAGACTTGTATGTGCCTTTTGGCCCAGTTCTTCCTTCATCCTGTGTCTTCAGGAAGGGGCCTGAAAGTTGCAGATGATTCCATTAGAAATTCTGTCTCTGCTGAGAGGGAACATTATTATTATTATTATACTTTAAGTTCTGGGATACATGTGCAGAACGTGCAGGTTTGTTACATAGGTATACATGTGCCATAGTGTTTTGCTGCACCGACGAACCCATCATCTACATTAGGTATTTATCCTAATGCTATCCCTCCCCTTGCTCCCCAACCCCCTGACAGGC
Source organism: Pongo abelii (assembly GCF_028885655.2). Lineage (NCBI taxonomy): Eukaryota > Metazoa > Chordata > Mammalia > Primates > Hominidae > Pongo > Pongo abelii. The sequence continues at coordinate 59,681,205 of NC_071998.2, forward strand.
CCCAGTGTGGGATGTTCCTCTCCCTGTGCCCATATGTTCTCATTGTTCAGCTCCCACTTATGAGTGAGAACGTGCAGTGTTTGGTTTTCTGTTCCCCTGTTAGTTTGCTGAGAATGATGGTTTCCAGCTTCATCCATGTTCCTGCAAAGGACATGAACTCATCCTTTTTTATGGCTGCATAGTATTCCATGGTGTATATGTGCCACATTTTCTTTATCCAGTCTACCACTGATGGGCATTTGGGTTGGTTCCAAGTCTTTTCTAGGGAACATTATTAATCATGTGGATTTGCGTGCATGTATTGAGTGACTATTTGGCACCAGACATTGAATAGGGTAGGAATGTGTCTTGCTGACTCCATAGCCCCAGCAGTTGTTCAGAATTGATGGGGAAATGCTAACACAATGAAGGAAGAACCAGAGACGAGCAAGGTTGGGAGAGGCAACCTAAAGAAAAGGAAGAGAAGAGTGGGGCTGAAGCCTCAGCATCCTTCCTCTCACTGCAACTTCTGGGCTACCCTTTAACAATGAAGTCAAATAGAAGTTAGCATCCAGTAGAAGAATGATAGGCTGGGGAGGGGGTGCTTCTCTTCCAGAAGGAAACCCAGGCTTTACAGACTCTTTCTTGTCTTTTCTTTCTTTCTTTTTTTTTTTTTTTCTTGAGACAGAGTCTTGCTCTGTTGCCCAGGCTGGAGTGCAATGGTGCAATCTCGGCTCACTGCAACCTCTGCCTCCCAGGTTCAAGCGATTCTCCTGCCTCAGCCCCCTGAGTAGCTGGGATTACAGGCACCTGCCACCATGCTCAGCTAATTTTTGTATTTTTTGGTAAAGACAGAGTTTTGCCATGTTGTCCAGGCTAGTCTCGAACTCCTGACCTCAGGTGATCTGCCCACCTCGGCCTTCCAAAGTCTTGGGATTACATGTGTGAGTCACCGCGCCCAGCCCCACTTCCTCTTTCAATATGACCAGTTTTGTTTTTCAGAAGTGCTTCCAACTGGATTCATTAGTGCTGTTCTCTCTTCTTTAAGTATTATCTTAAATGTCACCTCCTCCAGGAGGCCTTCCAAGGCTGAGTTAAAAGTCCCCACCATGGGATCCCACAGTAGCTTGTGCTTCTCCATAATAAATAATTGATCAAATTGCTGAAAATGCCGATTACTGCCCCTATTTTGGACTGTAAGCTCTGTGAGAGAAGAAAATCCATTTTCTTCCATTTTAACTTCAGCACAGGGCATGTGGAGGGTGTTCAATAAGTACGTGTTGGGTTCAAAACAGGAAAAGAGATACGTATTCATTTTCTTCCCTTTAGACTTTCCTGGAGCAAAAGAGAATGGGGAGAAATGCTGGAGAACTTTCGTAAGGAAAATACACATCCTACAATATTTTGTTTCTATTAAATAACATTTGCACCAGGATTGGGGCTATTATGTTGTAGTGAAATATAGTTGTATTAGTCTGTTTTCACACTGCTGATAAAGACATACCCGAGACTGGGTAATTTACAAAGAAAAAGAGGTTTAATGAACGCACAGTTTCATGTGGCTGGGGAAGCCTCACAATCATGGTGGAAAGTGAAAGGCACATCTTACATGGCGGCAGGCAAGAAAGAATGACAGCCAAGTGAAAGGTGAAAGGGGAAACCCCTTATAAAACCATCAGATCTCATGACACTTATTCATTACCATAAGAACAGCTTGGAGGGAACCACCCCTATGATTCAATTATCTCCCAGTGGGTCCCTCCCACAACATGTGGGAATTATGGGAGCTACAATTCAAGATGAGATTTGGGTGGGGACACAATCAAACCATATCAGTAGTTAAACGTTGGCAGTCCCCAAGATTTGAGACATCAGGGTCTGAGAACACGGAGTGGGTCATTCTAGACAGGTAAGCAGTCATGCTATGTGTTCTTCCATCGGGGAATAGTCAGGTGCACAGCAAGGATAGAAACTGACAGGACTGGTCCTTATTTGGGGAGACTTTCTTGCCTAGATGTTGAGTGCTGAGTTTTCTAGATATGATTCCTAGAGAAAATGTTTTGGTTTTGGTTTGACCTTTTTTAATAAGAACTTAATTTTGATTGTTGTTAAAGTAATGCATATCTATGGCTTTTTTAAATCAAATGTTTTGTAAAAACATCTATAACAAAATTAAGCAGCCTTTATCTCACCTGTCCCCATCCCCAGTTCTGCTCTCTGAGCCAATCACTTTCAAACTCAGTTAGCTGGGGTTTTTTTGGTGGTTGTTGTTGTTATTTACCCCCCTATTTCTAAAGATTATGCTGATGCTGCTATTTTTTATTTATGTATTTTGACACTATCTATCTGATGATTTATTTTTATGCAGGATGTGCCTCACTTAATCTCATTCCTACGTAAATTCCCTTATCCCATCTTCTCAGTAGGGTTATTTTTATCAGAGATGATAAGATTCCATTGCGTATAACAGGAAATGCAAAACGACAGTGGTTTTAGCAGAATTTTCTTCTCTTTTGAGTAAAAGCAGTTGGGAAGTAGGCCTTCCAGGCCTGGGATGGTGCATCCACAGGTACCTGGAAGGAGGCTTCCCCAGTCTTCCCCACTCTGACTTCCATCTTCCAGGAGAAGGAAGGGGGAAGGGGCTGCATTAACGAGGATAAGGTAGGTTACACTGCTGTAATGAACAGGCCCAAATCTCTGGCTTACAAGAAGCAGTAATTCTGTCACATGACACACCTGTCACTGGTTGGCAGCTGCTCTGCTTCTCTGGCCTTCCCTCTGGGACCCAGGATGATGGAGCAGTTTCTCTCTGGGACTTTATGGATCATCATGGCAGATCAAAAACCAACATATACTGTGCACTACCTGTTAGTACTTTCTAATTGGAAGTGACTTGTGTCATCTCTGCTCGTATATCACTATACAAAATGAGACACATGGCCAAGCCTGAGTTGATGGGGTAGGGAATGATAATTTTCTCCTAGGGAGGGCCAGTGAATATTTGTGAGCACCATCTCAGACAGGAGGTAAGGGGAAAGGCAGCTCATCTCTCAGCAAAATCGGCGCCTATAAGGAGCCTTCTCAGCAGTCCTACACAGTATCCTCAGTATCCTCACTTACATCTCAGTGGCAAAACTTGGCCTACTTAACTGCCAGGGAAGCTGGAACATGTTGTATTTTTAGCTTGGGACATTTTACCTAAATAAAAGTTGGGGTTCACATACTACAGAAGGTGGGGGAAATGTATATTAGGTAGGCGGCTAATAATCTCTGGTAAATCTCTATCACAGTTTTGAGTTAAATCATGTTTACGTGATGATGCTCATGCCATTTTTATGATACGTTGACTCAGAGAGCATTCATATTGCTTATCCTTTATCCTTAATTATTCATTTATTCCTGGAGTTAGTAATTACTTCATTTTTTCCACTTGTTTAGTTGTCTATATGTTTCCTAATTCTCTGATAAGTCTCTTAATGGGCCTATCAGTCATTTCCCAAGTGCTGAAACACTCTGCCAGCTCATTTCCCCCCCAGAGTCCTACCTCCTGTAGCTCTTTGTGATGGTGCCCTGATGGACTGCTTCTTCCCGAGGCCTGATTCACAGCTGTCATCTGGATTTTCCCTTTCTGGGTACCCATGTTAATTCTCCCATGTCTTTCATTCTTGGTTTACTTACTTGTTTTTTGCTTATTTTTGTGAGAATATTACCTTCCAGTAGCTTCTTGAGACAGTGCAAGGCAGATACATGTTTAAAGACTTTGCACGTCTCAAAATAATTTTGCTCTGTCTTTACACTTCATTTTTATTTTTATTATTATTATTATTTTTTGAGACAGCGTCTCACTCTGTCGCCCAGGCTAGAGTGCAGTGGTGTCTTCTCGGCTCACTGCAACCTCCACCTCCCAGGTTCAAGCAATTCTCCTGCCTCAGCCACCTAAGTAGCTGGGATTATAGGTACGCCCCACCACGCCTGGCTAAATTTTTTTGTGTGTTGTTAGTAGAGACAGGATTTTGTCATGTTGGCCAGTCTGGTCTCGAACTCCTGACCTCAAGTGATCCACCCATCTCGGCCTCCCAAAGTGCTGGGATTACAGGTGTGAACCACTGCACCCAGCCATTACACTTCCTTTTGTTTGTTTGTTTTGTTTTTGAGATGGAGTCTCACTCTGTTGCCCAGGCTGGAGTGCAATGGCATGTTCTCCACTCACTGCAACCTCTGCCTTCTGAGTTGAAGCGATTCTCCTGCCTCAGCCTCCCGAGTAGCTGGGATTACAGGTGCGCACCACCACACCTAGCTAATTTTTTTGTATTTTCAGTAGAGATGGGGTTTCACCATGTTGGCCAGGCTGGTCTAGAAGTCCTGACCTCAAGTGATCTGCCCGCCTTGGCCTCCCAAAGTGCTGGGATTACAGGCATGAGCCACCGCGCCCTCCCCCATTGCACTTCATTTTCAATGTGGGAGTAGAATTAAAGTTGAAAACATAGTACCCAGTGATGCTAGAAGACCAGGGCCATTCTGATTCCTGATTCTTCACGTATGAACAGTTTATTTATTTTGGATCTTGGGATGCTCTTAGGCACTTTATTTATGTCTGATGTTTTAATGTTTCCCAAAGATATATATGTGGGTGAGCACTTTTTTATTCATTGCACTTGGGCATGTTGTGGGTCTTTCAGTCTGAAGGCTTAGGTTTGTCAGTTCTGACTTTAAATAATTCTTTGTTGATTTTCTTCCTTCTTTTTTCTCTTTCTGGACCTCCTATTCATAAGATATTGGATCTCCTAAATTCATTTTCTAGTTTTTCTCATATTTTTTCTCTTATTATCCATCTCTTTTGTCTTTGTGTTTTTTTCTGTGAGATTTTCTCAAATTTTTTTTGTTTGCCAAAAGAGCATCAATTTCTCAAAAAATTATTTTATTTTATTTCTTGCCATTGAGATTTATTTTATTTCTTGCTATTGAGATATTCTCAATGTTATCTTCTAAATATTCTAGTAAAAATATATTGCTATTTCACTTTCTTATTCTTCATTCCTTTAAAGAAATCCTCTCCCAGTTTACCATTGTCTGTCATCGCACTGAAAATAACAGTGTTTTGTTTTGCTTTAATCTTTTCCTGCTTTCTTCATTGTCTGTTTCCTCCGAGCTCCTTATTCCTTTGTTTCCTTAATCTCCTTCTTGTGAAAGAGGCTTTCCTCAAGTGTTTGGTGATCCTTGGCTGACCATTCATGTTTGAGAATGAGTCCTAGTGAAGGAAAGTATGGAAGACATATCCCAATGCAAAGACATGCTGAGAGCAGAACAAACGGAACAGAAATGCAGAATAATAGGCGGATTGGCACCACAAACCTGCTGGGCTTTAGTTTTGGGAGCAGGCATAGTCAGCCACGAGTTTGACTCCAATAAGTAGGGGTAAGAAAAAATGTTTTTCATGAAATCCATAGTTTTTATATTCATCTCAACCGTCAGAAAGAGTGAAAGCAAAATGTAGATTATTCAGACATACAAAAACAAAGATGATTTAATACTCCCAGACTTTCACCAAAAGAATTATTAAATGATGTGTTCAGCTGGAAGTGAAGTTAATCTAAAAAGATAAACAAGATAAAGTGGTAAACACAGAAACTGAAACAATATGTCAGTGAATATAATTAATTATCAACTGTAAAAATTGGAAAGCATTTTATTTCTTCTTTGCCCCTCACCCCCCGACAGGCCCCGGTGTATGTTGTTTCTCTCTCTGTTTTTATTGTTCAACTCCCACTTATGAGTGAGAACATATGGTGTTTGGTTTTCTGTTCCTGGGTTAGTTTGCTGAAAATGAGGGCTTCCAGCATCATCCATGTCTGTACAAAGGACATGATTTCATTCCTTTTTATGGCTGCATTGTATTCCATGGTGTATGTGTGCCACATTTTCTTTATGCAGTCCATCATTGATGGGCATTTGGGTTGGTTCCATGTCTTTGCTATTGTAAATAGTACTGCAATAAAAATACCTGTGCATATGACTTTATAGTTGAATGATTTAAATTCCTTTGGTTATATATCCACTAATGGGATTGCTGGGACAAATGGTATTTCTGGTTCTAGATCCTTGAGGAATTGCCACAGTCTTCCACAATGGTTGAACTAATTTACATTTCCACAAACAGTGTAAAAGCGTTCCTATCTCTCCGCAGCCTCACCAGCACCTATTGTTTCTTGACTTTTTCACTAATCGCCATCCTGACTGGCATGAGATGGTATCTCATGTGGTTTTGATTTGCATTTCTCTAATGATCAGTGACGTTGAGCTTGTTTTCATATGTTTGTTGGCCGCATAAATGTCTTCTTTTGAGAAGTACTGTTCATATCCTTTGCTCACTTTTTGATGGGGTTGTTTGTTTGTTTTCTTGTAAATTTGTTTAAGTTCTTTGTAGATTCTGGATATAAGACCTTTGTCAGATGAGTAGATTGAAAAATTTTTCTCCCATTCTGTAGGGTGCCTGTTCACTCTGATGATAGTTTCTTTTGCTATGCAGAAGCTGTTTAGTTTAATTAGATCCCGTTTCTCAATTTTGGCTTTTGTTGCAATTGCTTTTGGCATTTTCTTCATGAAATCTTTGCCCATGCCTATGTCCTAATTGGTGTTGCCTAGGTTTTCTTCTAGGGTTTTTATGGTTTTGGGTTTTACATTTAAGTCTTTAATCCATCTTGAGTTAATTTTTGTATAAGGTGTAAGGAAGGGGTACAAGTTTCAGTGTTCTGCATACGGCTAGTCAGTTTTCCCAGCATCATTTATTAAGTAGGGAATTCTTTCCCCGTTGCTTGTTTTCATCAGGTTTGTCAAAGATCAGATGGTTATAGACATGTGGTGTTATTTCTGAGGTCTCCGTTCTGTTCCATTTGTCTATATGTCTGTTTTGATACCAGTACCATGCTATTTTGGTTACTGTAAGCTTGTAGTATAGTTTGAAGTCAGGTAGTGTGGTGGCTCCAGCTTCGTTCTTTTTGCCAAGTATTGTCTTGGCTGTATGGGCTCTTTTTTTGGTTCCATGTGAAATTTAAAGTAGTTTTTGCTAATTCTGTGAAGAATATCAGTGATAGTTTGATGGGAATAGCATTGAATCTATAAATTACTTTGGGCAGTATAGCCATTTTCACAATATTGATTCCTCCTATCCATGAAGATGGAATGTTTTTCTATTGGTTTGTGTCCTCCCTTATTTCCTTGAGCAGTGGTTTGTAGTTCTCCTTGAAGAGGTCCTCCACATCCCTTGTTAGCTATATTCCTAGGTATTTTATTCTCTTTGAAGCAATTGTGAATGGGAGTTCATTCATGATTTGGCTCTCTGCTTGTCTGTTGTTGGAGTATAGGAATGCTTGTGAATTTTGCACATTGATTTTGTATCCTGAGACTTTGCTGAAGTTGCTTATCATCTTAAGGAATTTTGGGGCTGAGGTGATGGGGTTTTCTACATATAGAATCATGTCGTCTGCAAAGAGAGACAGTTTGACTTCCTCTCTTCCTATTTGAATATGCTTTATTTCTTCCTTTTGCCTGATTGTCCTGACCAGAACTTCCAATACTATGTTGAATAGGAGTGGTGAGAGAGGGCATACTTGTCTTGTATCAGTTTTCAAAGGGAATGCTTCCAGTTTTTGCCCATTCAGTATGATATTGGCTGTGGGTTTGTCATAAATAGTTCATATTATTTTGAGATATGTTCCATCAATATCTAGTTTATTGATAATTTTTAACATGAAGGAATTTTGAATTTTATTGAAGGTCTTTTCTGCATCTATTGAGATAATCATGTGGTTTTTGTCTTTGGTTCTGTTTATGTGATGGATTATGTTTATTGATTTGCATATGTTGAACCAGCCTTGCATCCCAGGGATAAAGCAAACTTGAACATGGTGGATAAGCTTTTTGATGTGCTGCTGGATTTGGTTTGCTAGTATTTCATTGAGGATTTTCACATCGATGTTCATCAGGGATATTGGCCTGAAATTTTCTTTTTTGTTGTGTCTCTGCCAGGTTTTGGTATCAGAATGATGCTGGCCTCATAAAATTAGTTAGAGAGGAGTCCCTCCTTTTCAGTTGTTTGGAATAGTTTCAGAAGGAATGGTACCAGCTCCTCTTTGTACCTCTGGTAGATTTCAGTTGTGAATCTGTCTGGTCCTGGGCTTTTGTTGGTTGGTAGGCTATTAATTACTGCCTCAATTTCAGAACTTGTTATTGGTCTATTCAGGGATTCGACTTCTTGCTGGTTTAGTCTTTGGAGGAGGTGTGTGTCCAGGAATTTATCAATTTCTTCTAGATTTTCTAGTTTATTTGTGTAGAGGTGTTTACGGTATTCTCTGATGGTAGTTTGTATTTCTGTGGGGTCAGTGGTGGCATCCCCTTTATCGTTTTTTTGTGCCCTATTTGATTCTTCGATCGTTTCTTCTTTATTAGTCTAGCTAGCGGTCTGTTTTGTTAACTTTTTCAAAAAACCAGCTCCTGGATTCTTTGATTTTTTTGAAGGGTTTTTTGTGTCTCTATCTCCTTCAGTTCTGCTCTAGGTTTTTAATTTTAAAGCAGTTGCTCTAAGGATTATAATATGATATTTAACTTCTAATAATCTACTCCAGATTAACACTAATTCTGCTAAAATATAGCAACATTGTTCCATGATAGGTTCATACCCCACCCTGTGCTATTATTGACATATATGTTCAATCCATATGTGTTATAAACCCCAAGATATAACTATGTTTTGTTAGCGGAAAAGATAAACTAAAATTCAGGTCAACAGTAACATGAAAGAATGGAAGTGGGCAAAAGGATTTCTGTGTATAAATCATAGGCCTTTTTCAAGTCTTGCAGTAGCATCAAGATACTGAATAGCTTTCAACATTTACAAAAAAAAAAAAGGCTGGCCTTAGGGTAATACTAAAAGCACAAGCCATGCAAGTATAGAATACAAATCACCCTAGGGAGAAAGGAAGGGAAAATGCAGAAAACGTTATCAATCCATCAGTCTAGAAAAGAGAAAAAAATAAAAATATTTTGAGATAAAATAGACAATATATGGTAGGAAAAGGTCAAAATGAATCAGTAGATACAACAAAGTTAAATATATACTACATTTGTTTATTAAAGACAGACATAATCAGACTGGGTCTTTGAGGTATAACTATGCTTATGCCAGCCAGGTGCAGTGGCTCAGACCTGTAATCCCACCATTTGGGAGTCCAAGGCAGGTGGATTGCTTGAGCCCAGGGGTTCAAGACCAGCTTAGACAACAGTGAAATACCATCTTTACAAAAACAAAACAATTAGCCAGGTATGGTGTTGCATGCCTGTAGTCCCAGCTACTCGGGAGGCTGAGGTGGGAGGATCACTTGAGCCAGGGAGTCAGGGTTTGCAGTGAGCTGAGATCACACCACTGCATTCCAGCCTGGGTGACAGAATGAGACCCTGTTTTAAGAAAACAACAACAACAACAACAACAAAACAAAACCTATACTTACAACAGAGACATCTAAAACAAAGACACACAGGAAAGTTGAAAACAGATGAATGGCAAAAGATATAGCAAGCAAATACTAAACAAAAGAAAGCTTCTTAAAGCAGAAAAATTTAATAAACAAAAGCATTAACAGGGGTAAAGAGGGACCACTGTACCTAACAACTACAAAATATGAAACTGACAGAATTACAAGAAGACATGTACAAATCCACAAATATGTTAAAGATTTTAGCATAATTCTAATAGAAATATATACATTTTTAAAAAGATAATGATTTAAAAGATTTAACAATCAAATTAGCAAGCAAACTTGATTTAGACATTCTTTTGCAATAACATGGGATATTTACAAAAGATTGCCCACTCACTATTTTCAGAGGAAATCTCAACACACTTCCAAGCACTGATATTTCAGCTCAGATGACATTTTACTAATCATGATGAAATTAAAGTAGAAAGACATTTTAAAATCACCCATGTATTAGGAGGTTTAAAAATGATCTCTTGAGTATCTTTTGGGGTTAGGAGGAAATCACTGGGAATTACATAATATTTAGAACTAAGTGACTAGGAAGGTAGTATATATAAACTTATTGCCTCTAAAACAGTATGTATAGTTGTTTGAGATAGGAAAAAACAAACTGTTTTTCCTACTCTAACTCCCAATACATTCAATACAAAATACTTCACCTCTAATCAACAAAATGTGTGGGGATTTCCCCCACCAACAACCAGTTCTCCAGCAGACAATGAGTGTCTTATAATTTAATTCAATTCTGACACTACTTACCTGGAGCTAGCATCAGATCTCACAGATTAAAGGCTCAGTCTCACAACACTGTTCCCACTTCAGATGCCAGTTACAAATCCCAGGTCATATTTGACCCAGACTTTTTTTTTTTGTTGTTTGTTTGTTTATAGGTTATATCAATTTACTTCACATAAGAGCATAATTCAGGCCTTTTCCATTTAATAACAAAAACAATCTGTACAGAAAACCCAAAGGCAACCACATAGCATATGTAAAATGTGCAAATACACTTTAAAATGCAAGTTATTCTATAGCATTTGCAAGATAGAATTTCATTGTAATTAAGGAATCTAGTTCATTCTAACTTAATAGTCTTTTGCATGTATAGACAATGCAGTTCTACAAGGCACAACTTAGCGTTGATGCTAAAGTATGAAACACATCCTCAGATTATTTATTTGAAAATATTAAAACGGCATCATGTTTATTATTTTTTAATGAGTCATGAGCTCATTTCTAAAGCTTCATAAAGCATTACACTGATAACATATGTGTGGTCAGGACAAACTGTTCCCTGAACTTAAAAGGTGAAGGACAAGACCCCATATTATTATCCTGTATTAAAAAAGGAAATATACATATATGTACACAGACACCCCATTATCACAGACAAGAAACTTCCCATAATCCAAAGGGAGACCATTTCCTTATTAGCAAAGGTGCGCATTACAGTATTTCATGACAGTTAAAAATTACACACTCACCACCTGTTTTGGTCAATCTTGCTACAAAAAGACACTGAACTAGACAATTTTCTTCTTAAGGTAAAGACAATGTCTAATTTAGAAAATCTTCCTCTTGAGATTGCACAGTGAAAGGTATCATTTAATTAAATATAAAAGCTGACTGTTTTTGTTTTTTTTTGAGACAGAGTTTTATTCAGTCGCCCAGGCTGGAGTGCAATGGTGCAATCTCAGCGCCCAGGCTGGAGTGCAGTAGCGCGATCTCGACTCACTGCAACCTCTGCCTCCCAGGTTCAAGTGATTCTCCCGCCTCAGCCTCCTGAGTAGCTGGGATTACAGGCACTCGCCATCATGCCCAGCTAATTTTTGTATTTTTAGTAGAGACGGCATTTCACCATGTTGGCCAGGCTGTTGACCCAGACTTTTGACCAACCAGCTATAAACTGGGGGCGACCATGACCTTGTCTTTGTGTTTAATTAGTTTGCAAGAGCAGCTCACAGAACCGAGGGAAACATTGTACTTATGTTTACCCATTTATATAAAGGATATCACAAAGAATGCAGATGACCAGCCAGGTGTCTTCTGAAGATGCATAGGGCAAGGCAGATGAGAAGGGGCGTGGAGCTTCCATACCTTCTCTGGCTGCTCCATCCTCCAGGCACCTCCACATGTTCCAAAACCTAGAAGCTCTCTGAATTCCGTTCAGGGATTTTTGTGGAGGTTTCATCAGGTAGGCATGATTATTAACTCAGTCTCCATCCCCTCTTCCCTTTCTGGAAGATGGGGGTTGAAGCTGAAAGTTCCACTCTTCTAATTATGGCTTGGTCTTTCTGGTGACCAGCCACCATCCAAGAGCTCACCAAGAGTCACTTCGCTAGAACAAAAGATATGCCTATCACCTGGGAAATTCCACGGGATTAGGAGCTATGTGCCAGGAACCAGGGGACAGAGACCAAATATGTATTTTTTCATTATTTCATAGTACCATGATAGTCTAATTCCTTGTTATTTTTGAAAAACAAGTTTGAAAATAAATGAATTATGTATTCAATTCAAGAACCTAGAAAAAGAACAATAGAATAACCTAAAGTAAGCAAATAAAATGAAATAATAAAGGAAAAATGCAAAAACTAGAAAATAAGAATTAGTAGAGAAGATTAACAATCCTAAAGGTGTTACTTTGACACAAAATATGAGACAGACAACGTGCTAGCCTGACTGACCAAGAAAAGACAGAAAGGACACAAATATAAAATATTAGGACCAAAGTAGTGAAAATAATTACTGATACAATTGAGATTTTAAAAACAAAAAGAGTGCAATAGTTTTGTACCAATAAACCTGAAAACTTTAATGTGGTTGAGACTGCTGGTTTTCCAAACCCATTCTTCTGTTCTTCCTCAATAATGGAACTTCTGATTTTTAGTTAGATGCATGGTGATATGGTTTGGCTCTGTGTCCCTACCCAAATCTCACCTTGAATTGTAATAATTCCCACTTGTCATGGAGGGACCCGTTGGAAGGTAATTGAATCATGGGGGCATGTCTTTCCCATGCTGTTCTCTTTTAAGTAAAAAAGTCTCAGGAGATCTGATGGTTTTATAAAGGGGAGTTCCCCTACACATGCTCTCTGGCCTGCCGCCATGTAAGTTGTGACTTTGCCATCAAAAAGCTTATCCACCATGATCAAGTGGGCTTCATCCCTGAGATGCAAGGCTAGTTCAACATACACAAATCAATAAATGTAATCCATCATATAAACAGAACCAAAGACAAAAACCACATGATTATCTCAATAGATGCAGAAAAAGCCTTCGACAAAATTCAACAGCCCTTCATGCTAAAAATTCTCAATAAATTAGGTATTGATGGGACATATCTCAAAATAATAAGAGCTATTTATGACAAACTCACAGCCAATATCATACTGAATGGACAAAAACTGGAAGCATTCCCTTTGAAAACTGGCACAAGACAGGGGTACCTTCTCTCACCAGTCCTGTTCAACATAGTGTTGGAAGTTCTGGCCAGGGCAGTCAGGCAAGAGAAAGAAATAAAGGGTATTCAAATAGGAAAAGAGGAAGTCAAATTGTCCCTGTTTGCAGATGACATGATTCTATGTTTAGAAAACCCCATTGTCTCAGCCCAAAGTCTCCTTAAGCTGATAAACAACTTCAGCAAAGTCTCAGGATACAAAATCAATGTGCAAAAATCACAAGCATTCCTATAGACCAATAACAGACAAACAGAGAGCCAAAACGTGAATGAACTCCCATTCACAATTGCTTCAAAGAGAATAAAATACCTAGGAATCCATCTTACAAGGCATGTGGAGGAACTCTTCAAGGAGAACTACAAACCACTGCTCAATGAAATAAAAGAGGACACAAACAAATGGAAGAACATTCCATGCTCATGGATAGGAAGAATCAATATCGTGAAAATGGCCATACTGCCTAAGGTAATTTATACATTCAATGCCATCCCTATCAAGCTACAAATGACTTTCTTCACAGAATTGGAAAAAACCACTTTAAAGTTCATATGGAACCAAAAAAGAGCCTGCATTGCCAAGACAATCCTAAGCCAAAAGAACAAAGCTGGAGGCATCACGCTACCTGACTTCAAACTATACTACAAGGCTACAGTAACCAAAACAGCATGGTACTGGTACCAAAACAGAGATATAGACCAATGGAACAGAACAGAGCCCTCAGAAATAATACCACACATCTACAACCATCTGATCTTTGACAAACCTGACAAAAACAAGCAATGGGGAAAGGATTCCCTATTTAATAAATGGTGCTGGGAAAACTGGCTAGCCATAGGTAGAAAGCTGAAAATGGATCCCTTCCTTACACCTTATGCAAAAATTAATTCAAGATGGATTAAAGACTTAAATGTTAGACCTAAAACCATAAAAACCCTAGGAGAAAACCTAGGCAATACCATTTAGGACATAGGCATGGGCAAGGACTTCATGTCTAAAACACAAAAAGCAATGGCAACAAAAGCCAAAATTGACAAATGGGATCTAATTAAACTGAAGAGCTTCTGCACCTCAAAAGAAACTACCATCAGAGTGAACAGGCAACCTACAAAATGGGAGAAAATTTTTGCGATCTACCCGTCTGACAAAGGGCTAATATCCAGAACCTACAAAGAACTCAAACAAATTTACAAGAAAAAATCAAACAACCCCATCAAAAAGTGGGCAAAGGATATGAACAGATGCTTCTCAAAAGAAGACATTTATGCAGCCAAAAGACACATGAAAAAATGCTCATCATCATTGGCCATCAGAGAAATGCAAATCAAAACCACAATGAGATACCATCTCACACCAGTTAGAATGGCAATCATTAAAAAGTCGGGAAACAACAGGTGCTGGAGAGGATGTGGAGAAATAGGAACACTTTTACACCATTGGTGGGAGTGTAAACTAGTTCAACCATTGTGGAAGACAGTGTGGTGATTCCTCAAGGCTCTAAAACTAGAAATACCATTTGACCCAGCCATCCCATTACTGGGTATATACCCAAAGGATTATAAATCATGCTGCTATAAAGGCGTATGCACACGTATGTTTATTGCAGCACTATTCACAATAGCAAAGACTTGGAACCAACCCAAATGCCCATCAACGATAGACTGGATTAAGAAAATGTGGCACATATACACCACGGAATACTATGCAGCCATAAAAAATGATGAGTTCATGTCCTTTGTAGGGATGTGGATGAAGCTGGAAACCATCATTCTCAGCAAACTATCGCAAGGACAGAAAACCAAATGCCGCATGTTCTCACTTATAGGTGGGAATTGAACAACGAGAATACATGGACACAGGAAGGGGAACATCACACACTGGGGCCTGTTGTGGGGTGGGGGGAGGGGGGAGGGATAGCATTAGGAGAAATACCTAATGTAAATGACGAGTTAATGGGTGCAGCACACCAACATGGCCCACGTATACATATGTAACAAACCTGCATGTTATGCACATGTACCCTAGAACTTAAAGTATAAAAAAAAAAAAAAGATGTGACTTTGTGCCTCATTCGCCTTCAGCCTTGATTGTAAGGCCTCCCTAGCCATGTGGAACTGTGAGTTCATTAAACCTTGTTTCTTTATAAATTATCCAGTCTCAGGTAAGTCCTTATTAGCAGCATGAGAACAGACTAATACACATGGCTACCTGAATAAAGAAGACGTTTATTAGCAATCCTTGTAACTAGGAGTTCTCATCAATGAATTAGAGTACATATTGTATGACAACTTCTGGGAAGTTCTCTAAAAAGTCAGCTGGTATCTACCACTTTTTCTCTCTTCATTACTTCATCAATCAGCTAGCTGGAATGTGGACATGATGTCTGGATCTGAAGCAGCTACGTTCCACCACGAGGTGGAGTCGTGTGTAGAGGATAGCAGAGCAGCAACATAAAATGAACCTAGGTCCCCAATAACTTTGTGACACTATCTGCCAGTCCTGTACAGGCTACCTCTGGAATTCTTTTATGTCACTGAAAAATGAACTTATAGCTTGTTGAGCCCATGTTATTTTAGGTTTTCTGCTACTTGCAGCCATCAGGAGCATTTGTGATGTAGCATTTCTCAGTGCTGAACTATTGATTACAGAATTTTTTGTCAAGCTTCTGACACCCATCTTGAGAAGTTTCTTAGTATGTGTTGGGCAATTCTTCTGTATACATCTCAGTTAAAATGTAACGCAATGTCATCTAATTCTTTCTTGAGTCTCATAAAGCACAAGTCTGCAACGGAAGTATATATTTAGTCAAAGTCATTTCTCCAACAATGAACATCTGTTTCACAAATATCAACTTTCTACCCAATTGATCTGTTTCAGCACCTTTCTGGATACACAATAACTTCTCATTTCCATGATGAATTGTAGTATAATCTTTTTGAAGATTGCTTAACTCAACGCACACATATAATAACGCACACGACTCAATTGAAGTTATGATAATGTGAACAGCCATGATGAAGTTCAGTTTTGTACAGGCAGCAACAAATGTCATGACGACTGCTGGTGAACAGCAAATTGTACAATGTCATAGATTGCTAGAGGCAGCCTCATTTCAAAGATAATAAAATGGCTTAAAATCAATGACATATAAATAGGTTTTGATATCTAACAGGGAAAACTCTTTCATCGTGATGATTGTTTTTTTAAGCCACTTAATTTTGGGAGTGATTTGCTACGCAACAAAAGCCAAGGGATGAAATCATTGACAAAGTAACTGGGAAATGCCTCTGTCTGTAAAATTAATTATACAAATTCCTCATTAAATAAAAAGTTGGACATCTATCTGTACAACATCAATTCGTGACTGTACATTTTTTGTGCTTATGACAAAAGTAGAGATAACTTCTGAGTCATTCTCTTTAGTTTAATGTCAACTTGTTCTTTCTGTAAATAACTACCTAGCTTGGGAAAGCTGAAAGTCACCCAGACTTAGGCCAGACAGGAAAGACAGGTGAGCTCAGACAAATCACGACTCACATTTGTGGCTGAGAACTCAGACTGATATTTATGGATTCAGTCATTTAAAAATCTGTGCTTTTAGTGATGAGTAATACACCTTTCCAGAATTAAAAGGTTCTCCCTGTTGTCACTTCCATTCCAGTCCCTGTCCTCTCTTACAGAGGAATAAAGTGTCATAGTATCATTTGAATAACCTAGCACTTACATTTTTAAAGAGAATATCATTTTGCTATGGATAGAATTTGAAGCTGGGTGATGGCACATTGAGGTTCATTGTTCAATTCTCTCTAGTCTGTGGCATGTCTGAAAATTTTCATAACAAAACATTTATTTAAAAGGCTGCCAGGCCAGGCACCATGGCTCACGCCTGTAATCCCAGCACTTTGGGAGGCTGAGGCAGTCGGATCACCTGAGGTTGGGAGTTTGATACCAGTCTGACCAACATGGAGAAACCCCGTCTCTCCTAAAAAATACCAAATTAGCCGGGCATGGTGGCATATGCCTGTAATCCCAGCTACTCAGGAGGTTGAGGAGGGAGAATCACTGGAACCTGGGAGGCAGAGGTTGCGGTGAGCCGAGATCGCGCCATTGCACTCCAGTCTGGGCAGCAAGAGTGAAACTCTGTCTCGACAACAACAACAACACAAAAAACAAAAGGCTGCCACTTTAAACATAGTTTCAAAGAATGATGATTGATTTTTCAATGAGTATTTACACATATTGGTGTTTAATAATTAGGCACTCATAATATATGTTATTCTTTAAGAAGCATCTAAATCATTTCTGCTAGAGGTAGACTCTAAAATATTTATGAGTGAAATGATACGATGTTTTCAGTTTGCTTTAAAGAGCTCCAGTGGTGGAGGGAGTAGAGTATGGAGGCAATAAGTTTGGCCATCAGTTGGTAATGGTTGAAGCTGGGTTATGGGTACATGAGACTTCTTATACTGTCCTCTCTACTCTAGTGGCTGTAAAAAATGTTCAGTTCATAAAAGTGTTCATAAAAACACTTTTAAAAATGTCCATGGGGCCAGGCATGGTGGCTCATGCCTGTAATCCCAGCACTTTGGGAGGCTGAGGTTGGGATCACTTGAGGTCAGGAGTTCGAGACCAGCCTGGCCAACATTGTGAAAACCCATCTCTACCAAAAATATAAAAAATTAGCCAGGTGTGGTGGCACGTGCCTGTAATCTCAGCTACTTGGGAGGCTGAGGCAGGAGAATTGCTTGAACCCGGGAGGTGGAGATTGCAGTGAGCTGAGATCGTGCCATTGCACTCCAGCCTGGGTGACAGAGTGAGACTCCATCTCAAAAAAAAAAAAAAAAAAAAAAATTCATGGTCATTTCATTTCTAGGTATCTATCCCAAATAATTGAAGACAGGAATTCAAACAGATAGTTGTACACCCACCGAGTTCATAGCAGCATTATTCACAATAGCCAAAAGATGAAAACAACCCAGATGTTCATCCACAGATGAATGGATAAACAAAGTGTGGTATATATATATACAATGAAATAGTATTCTGCCCTAAAAATGAAGGAAATTCTGCTATATGCTACAACATAGATGAACCTTGAAAACATTATGCTAAGTGAAATAAGCTAGTCCCAAAAGGACAAATACTGTATGATTCCACTTACACGAGATACTTACTAAAAGTAGTCAAATTCATAGAGATAGAAACTAGAATGGTGGTTGCTAGAGGGTAGGGGAAGAGTGGGGAACTGGGAGTTATTGTTCAATGGGAACAGTGTCAGTTTTGCAAGATGAAAAAAGTTCTGGAGGTGGATGTTAGTGATGGTAGCACACAGTGGGAATGTACTTAATGCCACTGAACTGTATACTTAAAAATGGTAAATTTCATACTACATATATTTTACCACAATAACAAAACATTTTTAAAAAGATAAGTCTAGTTTTTAGAAATGATATGAAGGAGAGAGAAATAACAGAAAAAACTGAGACTGTAAGTGAAGGGAACAGACATTGCTTGATGTCTAAAAAATATGGTAATCCTCACACTATCCTCCCACATAGCCATCATTTTCCTAAACAGGGTGTCTGGTTTACTCTCCTGTCTCCACCTTTTTCCCCCAAAGTCCCTGTGTTTCAGGGACAGGAGCTGATGGCCTCATAGAGCCAGTCACAGACAAGATTGAAAAGTAGGGCCAGGCCCAGTGGCTCACACCTGTAATCCCAGCACTTTGGGAGGTGAGGCGGGTGGACCACCTGAGGTCAGGAGATCGAGACCAGCCTGGCCAACATGGTGAAATCCTGTCTCTACTAAAAATAAAAAAATTAACTGAGTGTGGTGGCATGCGCCTGCAGTACCAGCTACTTGGGAGGTTGAGGCAGGAGAATCACTTGGGAGGCGGAGGTTACAGTGAGCTGAGATGATGCCACTGCACTCCAGGCTGGGCAACAGTGTGGGACTCCATCTCAAAAGAAGAAAGAAAGAAAGAAAAATAAAGAGAGAGAGAGAAAGAAAGAAAGAGAGAGAGAGAAAGAAAGAAAGAAAAAAGGAAGGGAGGGAGGAAGGAAGGAAGGGAGAGGGAGGGAGGGAGGGAAGATTGAGAAGTAGGGAGAGCTACCCTTCCATGTGAGTCAGCTAGGCTTGGGTTGCTCCCCCAGGGAAAGTTCCATACTTGTCCTGTCTTTCTCTCTTCCTAACCAGACCTAACTAGTAAGCAGCTCTTCCCATTTTTCTGATGAGAAAACTAAGTCCCACAGGAGAAAGTGGAGCATGTACCCCGACCAAGGGAAGATGGCAGGAGGAAGGGGCTGACACTTCCCACACAGACCTCTGGCTCTTCCAGTCCGTCCTGCTGATTTTCACCGCAGCCCAGGTTTGTGGGCGCTCCCCATAGCTACCTAGAAGTCAGCTTTGTCTTGGGAAACACTCCCAGAGTGCTCTTATAGAACTCAGTAGAAGCTCTTCGTGGAACATCACTTGGACGAAGGCCAATAGTCGCCTCCATCGGAAGTTAAAAATACCAACGGTCATTTATAAACATGTTCTTCACTCAACATAGCAGATGTTAGTTTGCAAACACAGCCATTTAAAGACAGACAAGGCCAGATTACTCCTCCCCCAACTCCAAAAAGGGAGTAAAAGTATTTTAAACCAAGTTATTTCTGCCAATTACCTGTCTGATTTGTTGGTTCACTTGTTTATATGTTATCTATCCCCCAAGGAGTATTTTTGTGGCTTGCAGAAATGTGCACAGTAAAACAGGATTTTTTTTTTTTTTTTTTTTTTTTTTTAGAAAAGAGAGAGAACATCATCACAATGAAGAAAGCCTGGTGCAGTAAATGAAGGTGGTGCCAGGGATGACTTGCGTATATACAACGTTTGCCATGGAGTCCTGTGCTCTTTGCAGAGGTGAGATTCAGGTTTGACTCTGAACTTCTCAGCAGCTGAAACCAAAGTAGACAATGGCATCAATAACAAGAGCCACACAATCATTAGAATAAAAAAATCCCAGCTATCAGGAGAAACAGAAACTTTCCAGGAACTTCTGTTCTTATCACTCCCAGGAGGCCCTTGTGTGATATAAAAGGGACAATACCTTCAAAATCACTCCTGCAATAAAAACAATAGGTGGTTTCAAGAGGTTCGTTCTGAGTGTGTCTCTCAAAGGAGTAACCAAGATGTAAAGGTAATTAAGGAATCTCCAGGAATGGCCAGGAGAGTGCAGTCAGGGTACATAGCTCCCAGACAACCAGACATTGCTCAAAGACAATGTTTTAGGTCATCAAACGGATTGCAAACAGTGCAATACTCCCTGGCTATTATTTTCCACAGCAATACCTTTGACAAGAAGTACCTCACTTTGCCTCAGGGACTTGTCTATGAAACGCTGTGCCTACTCCTTACCTAGATCCTGTCCCTGGGTCTTGCAAGCCTTAAATTCAGCTTTTGTGAGCTAGTTCACTTTCTTGCACGTTGTATTGGCCCAGGCTCCTGCATAGTCTGTGAGGCAAACCCCCTGAACCGCATAGTTGTCTTGGAACTGGCAGTCTTGCAATGCTTTGATCATACTGTCAACTAAGATATTCAAAGACACTGCTCAGAGAAGGCTCAGCCTCTCTGTCTCTTGACAAAGAGGTTTGTGCCAAGGTCAAGTCTACTTTCTCTAGTAGGCCCTAAATTGCTTTGTTATCTTCCCAGCAGTAGAAGTGATAAGATTTGGAACTAGAGCAGATATGTTTACGGGAGTGGAAAACCATAGCAATTGTTTCTTCTGCCACCTTCATTAACATGAACAAAAACGTTTTCATGCAAAATTCAGAACAGAAACCATTTTTTTTGTTTGTTTTCTAATTTTGTTTAATCAGCGTTTTGTAGATCAGTAGTCATTAAGAAAAGTTCAGTGTGAGGCCAGACTTGGGCATTTTGTTCTGTCCTGCACACTTGCTATTTTGAAGGGCCTGATCCTACATCGCCTATGGGGCTCTGAGTGGTGGGGGGAGAATGACCAGACACCACCCATTACTGGGAGGATCTGAAGCAAAAGGTTCTCTAGGGGCCAGGCACAAGCAAAGTGGAACATCTTCTTGAAAGGACCCTGATCTTAAAAAGCTTGGCTGGAGAAGACTGATCAACAGGTATTAACTTGTCTTTGGGCCTTCTGAGGGTTGAAATGAGGGTCTTAAAGGGGCCATTGCCTCTTCTACAACAGATACTGGGTTGAATCAAAGAGCATATAACTGGCTACCAGCAAATGCGATGGCTCCCATCCTGCCCCTCACAAGGGGCATGGGAATCGCATTGTTGGTTCCACTTGGCCCCCTTAAAGCAGCACTTTCACATGGGACCCACCTTTTGTGCTTTGGGTGGTCAGGAGCAGGTTGTACAAAGGGGTCTGTACATGACTTTCCTCAGCTCTCTGCATGGGCCTATCACGTAGACATTTTTATTGTGGTGACTTCACAAAATCACCAAGTTTGAAGAAAAAACACTTATAGTTTGAGCAAATGAAAATTCTGGCACATTAAAAAATTCATCTGTAGGCGCAAGCTTCAATACACAGGCATCCCTTGAAGATATTGAGGGTTCAGTTCCAGACCACCATAACAAAGCAAATATCACACTAAAGCCGGTCACATGAATTTTTTGGTTTCCCAGCACACATGAAAATTATGTTTACACTATACCATAGTCCATTAAGTGTGCAGTAACATTATGTCTGAAAAACCAGGCTGAGCCCGGTTGCTTACACCTGTAATCCTAATACTGTGGGAGGCCAAAGTGGGAGAATCACTTGAGCCCAGGAGTTTGAGGCTGCTGTGAGCTATGATTGTGGTTCTGTACTCCAGCCTGGATGACAGAGTGAGATGCCCTGTCTACAAAAGATACAAAAAGTTAGCTGGGTGTGGTGGTGCGCACCTGTAGTCCTAGCTACTCAGGAGGCTGAGACAGGAGGATTGCTTAAGCCCAGGAGTTCAAGGCTGCAGTGAGCTATGGTCATGCCACTGCCTTCCAGCCTGGGCAACAGAGCAAGACCCCATCTCTAAAAAAAAAAAAGTACATATCTTAAAAATATTTTATTGTTAAGATGCTAATGATCATCTGAGCCTTCAGTGAGTTGTAATCTTTGCAGGTGGAGGGTCTTGCCTTGTGTTGATAGCTGCTGACTGATCAGGGTGGTGGCTGCTACAAGTTGGGGTGGCTGTGGCAATTTTTAAAAATAAAACAACAATGAAGTTTGCCAGATCAATTGACTCTTCCTTTCATGAAGGATTTCTCTGTGGCATGCAATGCTGTTTGATAGCACTTTACCCACAGTAGAACTTCTTTCAAAATTGGAGTCAATCCTCTCAAACTCTGTCATTGTTTTATCAACTAAGTTTATGTCATATTTCAAATCCTGTGTTGTTATTTCAACAATGTTCACACCGTCTTCACCAGAATTAGATTCCATTCCAAGAAACCACTTTTTTTCCTCATCCATAAGAAGCAACTTCTCATCTGTTCAAATTTTATCATGAGATTTTAGCAGTTCAGTCACATTTTCAGGCTTTTAATTCTGGTCCTCTTGCTGTTTCCTCCACGTCTGCAGTGACTTCCTCTTTTGAAGTCTTAAATCCTTCAAAGCCATCCATGAGGGTTGGAATCAACTTCTTCCAAACTCTTGTTCGTGTTGCTATTTTGACCTCCTCCCACAGATGTCCTCAATGGCATCTAGAATGGTGAATCCTTTCTAGAGGTTTTCAATTTACTTTGCCCGGATCCATCAGACGAATCACTGTCTATGGCAGCTATACTCTTACAAAATGTCTTTCTTAAATAACAAGACTTGAAAGTTGAAATTACTCTTTGATCCATGGGTGCAGAATGGATGTTGTGTTGATAGTCGTTAAAACAATATGAACCTCCTTGTATATCTCCATCAGAGCTCCTGAGTGACCAGATGCATTGTAATGAGCAGTAAAAAATATTTTGAAAGAATCTTTTTTATTATTCTGAGCAGTATGTCTCAACAGTGGGCTGAAAACATTTAGTAAACCATGCTGTAAGCAGATGTGCTGCCATCCAGGCTTTGTTGTTCTATTTATACAGCACAGGCAGAGTAGATTTCACATAATTCTTCAGAGCCCCACGATTTTTGAAATAGTAAAAGAACATTGGCTTGTCTCCAGCTGCATTAGCCCCTAACAAGAGAGTCAGCCAGTCCTTGGAAGTTTTGAAGGCAGGCATTGATTTCTCTCTAGCTATGAAAGGCATGAATGGCATCTTCTTCCAAGAGAAGACTGTTTCATCTATAACACAATTCTGTAGTTTAGTGTAGCCACCTTCGTCAATTACCTTAGCTAGATCTTCTGGATGCTTTGCTGCAGCTTCTACAGCACTTGCTGCTTCACCTTGCACTTTTATGTCCTGGAGAAAATTCCTTTCCTTAAACCTCAGGAACCAAACTCTGCTAACTTCAAACTTTTCTTCCGCAATTTCCTTACCTCTCTCAGGCTTCATAAAATTATGAAGAGTTAGGGGTTGCTCTGGATTAGGCTTTGGTTTAAGGGAATATTGTGGCTGGTTTGATCTTCTCTCCAGACCACTCAAAATTTCTCTTTATCAACAATAAGACCATTTTGTTTTCTTATCATTCATATGTTCACTGGAGCAGCACTTTTAATTTCCTTCAGAACTTTTCCTTTGTATTTACAACTTAGCTGTTTGGCCAAGAGGCCTAGCTTTTGGCTCATCACACCTTCCTCACTAAGCTTCATTTTTAGCTTTTGATTTGGAGTGAGAGACATGCAACTCTCCTGACTCTTTCACTCAAACACTTTTTAGGCCATTATAGGATATTACTTGGATGAATTTCTTTTTCTCTTCTTCTTTTTCTTTTCTTTCATTTTTATTTTTATTTTATTTTATTTTTTATACAGGTTCTGGCTCTGTGCCTCAGGCTGGAGTGCAGTGGTGCTATCATAGCTCACGGCAGCCTTGAACTCCTGGGCTCAAGTGATCCTCCTGCCCCAGCCTCCTGTGAAGCTGGGACTACAGGTGTGCACTACCATGCCTGGCTAATTAAAAAAAAAACTTTGGCTGGGTGCCGTGACTCACACCTGTAACCCCAGCACTTTGAGAGGCTGAGGTGGGCAGATCACTTGAGGTCAGGAGTTCAAGACCAGCCTGGCCAACATGGTAATATCCCGTCTCTACTAAAAATAAAATTAAAAAAAAATAGCTGAATGTGGTGGTACGTGCCTGTAATCCCAGAAGACTGGGAGACTGAGGCAGGGGAATTGCCTGAACCTCGGAAGCAGAGGTTGCAGTGAGCCAAGATCACACCACTATAATCCAGCCTAGGTGACAGAGCGAGACTCCATTAAAAAAAAATTTTTTTTTTTTTTTGTAGAGATGGGGGTCTCACTATGTCGCCCAGGCTGGTCTTGAACTCCTGGGCTCAAGTGATTCCCCCACCTCAGCCTCTCAAAGTGCTGGGATTATAGGTGAGAGCCGCTAATTGGCCTAATTTCAGTGTTGTTTTGTCTCAGGTAATAAGGAGGCCTGGTGAGGGGGAGAAGGATGGGAAATGGCAAGTTGGTAAAGCAGTTAGAAAATAAACAACATTTATTGATTAAGTTTGCCATCTTGTATAGGTGTGGTTCATGGTGCCCCCCAAAAAATCACAAGAGACAGATTGTAAGAATTAGCAAAATGTGGCACAAAGACACAAAGTGACTACATGCTGTTGAAAAAATGGCGCCAACAGACTTGCTCAATCCAGCTTGCCACAAACCTGCAATTTGTAAAAAACACATTATCTCCAAAGTGCAATAAAAAAAGGCATGTCTGTATGTAAACTGTTACAACTCTGGTGAATTTGCTTGATAAAAAAGTGTACTTTTTAAGCATTCTATACCACTGTAGTAAACAATAATGTATAGTTGCAAATAGCTAGGAGAATGTTGAATGATTGAATAATCCCAATACAAAGAAATCATAGGGTAAGATAATTAGCCTAATCTGATCACTATGCATTGTATATATCAGAACATCACTATGTACCCCATAAATATGTACAATTATTATATGTTGATTTTAAAAGGTTACTTTTGATATGTGAATTTAATTTCCTAAGAAATTCTGACACTTGCTGTTCAACCCACAGGCTCCCCTGTTACAAAAACCTTCTAGTGATTTCTATTGTGGTTGTTTTGTCCATCCTTCTTCCTACTGCTCTGCATCCCATTCCTTGAGCCTGGCACTTCTCAAGGCTTATAGAGAGAAGCCTCACACCTTGCAGCCCATATGGGTTGGATTATATTGCCTGAGTTGAATTAAATAACTGATAGAACATTCTTGGATAGAACATTTGTGTATGTGTGCTTGCCTAGCTGAGGGATGGGTCACCTTTTCCTTCTCAGAACGTAGTAAATACCTAGATCCCTCTAGGGTGGAAGATGGCGAGGTAGAGAGAACTATATGAGGCTGCCTGCCCAGCTTGTAGATGGGCCCACCTTCCAGTGCAGGGTAATGTGTGTGAATGGGCTGTGCAGGTCCCCAGAACTGGAGGAGCTGAATGAGGGGATGGAGGCTGCAAAACCTACATAAGACAGAACAGAACTACCCACCCAGGGAAGGAGAGGGCAGCCTCAGACCCTGGGCTTTGAGGGAGGCAGCAGCTCCTGTCATTTCAGAGCATTTTCTTCATTCACCCCTTCCTGTGGGTAGGAAAAAGAGTTACCTAGTAGACTTGATCTCAAGTCAGTAATATGTCATGCTAAACCTAGGGACTTCCAGATTGGGTGGCAAAGATCATTCTGGACACTTCTTCCCATGCTACTTCCATCCAATGAGGCCAGTCTGACTTCAGAAATCCATACTCTTTGCTTTTTGTTAACACAGATGTTTCCTTAACCTGAATCCTCTGCTTATCGGCTGTGATTAGGCTTGCCTTTTAAAAAAACTTTCTGTTTTGAGCTCATTGAGATTCACATGCAATTACGGGATTCCACATGCCTTTCACCCAGTTTCGCCCAATGGTAACATCTTGCATAATTATAGAACAATATCACAACCAGAAAATGGATATTGGTACAATTGATCCATCTTAGATTTTACCAGTTTTTCATGGACTCATCTGTGTGTGTGTGTGTATGTGTGTGTGTGTGTGTGTGTGTGTATGTGTGTGTATGTGTGTGAGTGTGTGTGTTTTATTGTATGCAGTGTTGTCACATGTGTAGGTTCAGGTGACCACGATCACAGTCAAGATACCAAACAGTTCCATCACAAGTGTCCCTCTTGGGTTGGTTTTTTGTTTGTTTGTTTGTTTTGAGACAGAGCTCACTCTGTTGCCCAGGCTGGTCTCAAACTCCTGACCTCAAGTGATCCACCAACCTTAGCCTCTCAAAGTGCTGGGATTATAGTCCTGAGCCACTGCGCCTGGCCTCTTGTTGCTTTTTTGTAACTGTATCTACATCCTCCCTCCACTCTTATCCCCTGGCAACTACTCATCTTTTCCCCATTTCTATAATTTTGTCATTTTAAGAATGTTACATGAATAGAATCACACAGTATATAATCTTTTGTGATTGGCTTTTTTCCACTCAGCATAATTCCCTGGAGAAGTTGTGTGTATCAACAATAATTCCTTTCTTTTTGTTGCTGAGTAGTATACCACATGGTATCGACGTACCACAGTTTGACCATTCATTCACTGAAGGAAATCTGGATTGTTTCCAGTTTGGAGGTACAAATTATGCTGCTACAAGCATTCCTGTGTAGGATTTTGTGTGAATATATGTATTCGTTTCAATGCAATAAGTACTCAAGAGTGCAGTTGCTGGGTTGTGCAGTAGTTGCGTGTTTAGTTTTTCCAGAAACTACCAAACTATTTTCCAGAGTGGCTGTACCATTTTACGTTTCCACCAGCAATGTATGTGTGATCTAATTAACTGCATCCTCATCAGCATTTGGTGTTGACTCTGTTTTTTATGTTAGCTGTTCTGTAGTTGTGTAGCAATATTGCATTGTGATTTTCATTTTCATTTCTCCAGTGGCTAATAACGTTGAACATCTTTTCATGTGTTTATTGACCATCTGTATATCTTCTTCAGTGAAATATCTCTTCATATCTTTTGCTCATTTTTCTAATTAGATTGACATTTTCTTGTTGACTTTTGAAAGTTCTTTATATATTCTGGATATTAGTCCTCTGTCAGATACGTGATTTGCAAATCTTCTCACAGTCTATAGCTTGTCTTCTTACCTAATTTTTTTCCAGCATTTTTTCTATTTTTATTTTTATTTTTTGAGATGGAGTCTTGCTCTGTTGCCCAGGCTGGAGTGCAGTGGTGCAATCTTGGCTCACTGCAAACTAAGCCTCCTGGGTTCAAGTGATTCTCCCACCTCAGCCTCCTGGGTATCTGGAATTACAGGCACCCGCCACTATGCCTAGATAATTTTTGTATTTTTAGTGGAAATGGGGTTTTGCCATGTTGGCCAGGCTGGTCTTGAACTCCTGACCTCAGGTGATCCTCCTGCCTTAGCCTCCCAAAGTGCTGGGATTACAGGCGTAAGCCACCGTGCCCAGCTTGCATTTTTTCTTTTTTTTTTAAATTTTAGTTTCAGGGGTACATGTGCAGTTTTGTTACCTGGCCAGATTGTGTTAAGCTGAGGTTTAGGGTATGAATGATCCTATCACCCTGGTACTGAGTATAGTACCCAATAGCTAGTTTTTCATCCCTTGCCCCGCTTCCTCCCTTCCCTGTCTAGTAATCCCCAGTTTCTATTATTGTCATCTTTATGCCTGTGAGTACCCCATGTTTGGCTCCCACTTATAAGTGAGAATATGTGGTATTTGGTTTTCTGTTTCTGCACTAATTCACCTAGGATAATGGCCCCCAGCTGAATCCATGTTGTTGTAGATGACATGATTGAGTAAGCATATCCTGCATTCCTACGCAAAGAGTTCAATGGCAATATATCCTACAGCAATAAAGAAAAAGGAGCAAAATTATCCCAAGTAAACTAAATAAGAAGGCTTACCATGAACTGGGAAACTGTTGAAACCAAGCTGATATGTGGTTGCTAGCTGATTCCAATAGAGGCTCAGAATTAGAATATTGATCCAGAGTTTTACATTACTCATCCCTCCCTCTTGTTTCTTCTGAGCAGCAGCCAGAGATCACTGGTTGGTTCACAGGAATAAGCAGAGTTAGTCTCAGTTGCAGAAATAAACTTAAAAACAACTGATGAGACTAGAATCTAATAGGTTCTTGAAACAATTTTTTTCTCTCTCTACTTTCCCATTTTTACTAAAGACAAATCATAATAGGACTGATTTGTTTGCAAACATAAGCTATCCCCAAAAGTATATTCCCTACCTAGTTATTACACACCAAAGTTCTCTCATAATATGAAGCAATTTCTGAAATCCCCAAAAGTCAAAACCATCAGATAATGCAATGCAAAATAGAACAGAGCCTTAGACTTTGAGAGGAATCTATCTGCTTTCCATTCCTAGGGTTCCATGAGAAAAACAGAGGTTTCCCCCAAAATGAGGTCTATGGAGCTTCCTCTGTTTTTCCCAAGGAGATCCAGGCTGTTACAGCTTGAATATCCACTTTTAATTAAGCTGACTTTTAACCATAGCACTCTAAAAAAAAATTCTTTTAAATCTCTTATTACCTGACTTTATCCAAGCCAAACGGCCAATATTTCTGGGTTTTGAACTTTACCAAAGGTAACCTCCTAGGTGCTCAGAAAAGGAAAATTCCAGACAGTTTGTGGACGGGAAGAGAATCAACAAATTGTAAAGGTCACACAGATATCAAACCAGAAAGAACTCATCCCCTAAGCCAGGAATTGAACCCTGGACTCAGGCTGTCATTGTGAAAAGACAAAGCCTTAGTCACTAAGCTACAGCATTGGGCAGTTTCCATTGCTCTTCCTAGAAGAAGTCTAGAGCTTGCAAAGGCTTTTAACTGCTCAAGATAATTTTTAGGGCTAACTATGACATGAACTCCATGTTTCTTGTCCGCTGGATGATGGAGACCAAGAGAAAATACCACCATGTGGTTACAAGGTCAAGCTCCCAAGGACATGAAACAAGACGAGAAGGAAACTTCATCCAGCTTTTTCCGTTTCAGGGTCCTGCAGCAAAGTTTGTTACTGAGGTCCTAAGCCCATGTTCTATCCTAAGGTACTCCTCTTTATGACAGAGTGATACAGAAAGACAAATTTATAGCACAAAGTACACCAGGTTTGCTACAGTCGCTACTCCACTCAGCACCCAAAATGGAACTGGCAAGGCTCAAACTTGCTCCTGGATGGACCCTGTCAGCTTTCATCCAACCTCTGACCAAGAGTTTCAACATGATGTTTCTGGGCAAGATGATCGCCCTGAATAACAGAAAAGATAAGAAAGGGAAAGGAGAGAAAGGAAGAAAAGCATTGCCTGTAGCAGGGTGGGGAGGCGAAGAAGTCAGGGAGGCCAGAGAAAGACCCATTGCAGCGACACTGAATCAAAAGTTTAGGTGGCCACTTGTCAGTTGTGAAGGGATCTTTTCCAGCAGCTCCGTCAGCTCTCAAGTTTCCCCTTTTGGGGAGGAAAAGACTCTTATGTCTCATGATCCTGTACATGTCTAATCCTGTTACGCACAGCCATCAGCAAAGAGTGCAAGGCAAATTAATCCAAAGAGAATAATGGTTAACATCCTGTAATGCCAAATCCATTTTTAGCCAAGTGGGACTTTACTGACAGGGGCCTCTAACCCCCTAAATCTTAGGAAGAACTCTAACCTTCCTAAGTTGGGTCTCAAACCCAAGTCCGGTCAAGCATCCTTACCTTTTATTAAGAGGGTCCTTTAACCCACACTGTCTTAGAACTGAGACTCTAACTCCTCTAAGTTGGGCCTCTAACCCAATCCCATCTTTACCTGGGTAAAATGTACCCCAACACTTACCCAAAGTTGGCCCATTGGTGCTGCAGTCTATTTCCTTAGGGTCAGGGGTCTCTTCAGTATTGTCCCTTCATGGTCACCAGGAAGATGTTACCAGAAAAGGGTCCCAATCCAGACCCTACAAGAAGGTTCTTGGATCTCACACAAGAAAGAATTACAGTTGAATCCGTAAAGTGAAAGCGAGTTTGTTAAGAAAGTAAGGGAATAAAGAATGGCTGCTCCATAGGCAGAGCAGCAGCGTGGGCTGTTCCACTGTTGATACTTATGGTTATTTCCTGATTATATGTTAAACAAAGGGTGGATTATTCATGAGATTTCCAGGAAAGGGGTGGGCAATTCCTGGAACTGAGGGTTCCTCCCCCTTTTAGACCATATAGGGTAACTTCCTGACATTGCCATGGCACTTGTAAACTGTCATGGCACTGGTGGGAGTGTCTTTTAGCATGCTAATGCATTATAATTAGCGTATAATGAGCAGTGAGGACGGCCAGAGGTCACTTTCATCACCATCTTGGTTTTGGTGGGTTTAGTCTGGCTTCTTTACCTCATGCTATTTTATCAGCAAGGCCTTTGTGACCTATATCTTGTGCCGACCTTCTGTCTCATCCTGTGACTTAGAGTGCCTAACCACCTGGAAATGCAGCCCAGTAGGTCTCAGCCTTATTTTACCCAGTTCGTATTCGAGATGGAGTTGCTCTGGTTCAAACATCTCTGACAGAAAGACTACGGTAGGAAAGGGAATGGAAAAAATTGATCTGCATACTTGCCACTAGGTGAAGTAACAATGTTGGGCTGTCATGTGATTCTGCAGAGTGAGGGTGGTGAGGAGTAAAACAGTGTTCAGGTGGGTGTTTGGGGAAGTTGTAGGCAGCTGGTGATTAGATTTCTGGGAAGACGTGGTCTCCCTTCAGGTAGCATCACAGACTACAGCGGTACCAACACCTCTTGTAGGGCACCCTAACTTCTCCAGGACATGACCAAACTTGGCATTTCATAGAAGAGAAATACCAGGCCTGCCTCAAGTATTCTCCTTACTGCATTTGCCCCTCTTCAGCTTCCCTGTGAAGCTGGAATGTAACTACTTAAGTACTCAAGAGGCCTTCCACAAGAAACACAAAAGCTTTGCATTCCAGCTCTTGGTTCCTTGCCACATGACTGTCTCTAAGAATTTCCATGTTATTTTTGGAATGGAAAAACCAGACACAGTGTGGCTTCTTTGAAAAGACAAGGTGATTGCTCTCCAGATTGTTTTCAGAAAATAAACACTCTAATGCTTCTGTTCAACAGGCATTTAAAATTCAAGAAGAATGAGGGCATGAAGAAAGAACTGTTTGGACACAGTTAATTCTCTGTATGTGCCTTATATTAGTGGTTGTAGCGGAATTTGGAGCAGAATATAATCAAACACATTAGCACTTATGTGGAAGGAGCAAACAATGAGATGGGCAATATGGCCCACTTTGAGATCTTTTGTTTAAAACAACAACAAAAAAAGAGCCACCTGGCTACTTTTTTTAGCTCTGGAATTTTCCCCAGGTGGGCTATTAACATGACAGAGTGGAGGAAGGGAATATCTAGCTGGTGATGGTTTATTTTCTGTCTTCTTTATAGATCATTTCGGTGGTGCCTGTAACATATATTAAGCCATGCACTTCTTTTACAGCTTTTTAACATGATCTTCAAACATACTTTCCTGACTGAATGGTGCCCCACCCTCACCAAAATATGTGTTCACGCCTGAATCCCTAAAACCTGTGAATGTAACCTTATTTGGAAAAGGATCTTTGCAGAGGTAATTAAGTTAAGAATCTTGAGATAAGATCATCCTGGATTACCTGTGTGGACCATAAATCCAACAGGTATCCTTACAAGAGACAGAAGAGAAGACACAGGCACACAGAGGATGAGGTCATGTGGAGATAAAGGCAGAGATTGGAGTGATGCAGCTACAAGCCAAGGAACACCTAGCACCACCAGAAGCTGGAAGAAGCAAGAATGGGTTCGCCCCTACAGGCTTGGGAGGGAGCATGGCCTCGCCAACACCTTGATTTCATACTTCTGGCCTACAGAACTGTGAGAAAATATATTTCTGTTCTTGGAGGTCACGAAGTTTGTAGTAATTTATTATAAAGGCCCTAGGAAATCGACATACATATTAACTTCTGTGCTGTTGTCAAGAAAATTTAGGAGAGATGAGGATAGTGTTTACAATGAAGCGAGCATTAGATATAGGTCCCTGTGCCTTCTTCCGGAAGGAATATTTATGTCAGGACACTAACAGTATAGACAAAGTCTTAGCTTTTTATGGCCAAGAGGATCCTTTGATACCTGACCCAGGCCTCACATTTTACCGATGTGGACTCTGAGATCCGAAGAGGAAAACTGCTCTACTTCAGGCCACACAGGCAGCTAGTGGCAGGGACAAGAAGAGACGTCAGCTCTTCTGATTCTCCCTCCACCAGACTCCTTTTGCACACAGTGAGCCACTCCACAGAACTTTGTTCACTTTTTCACACCACATTATTTCTGCAGGAGCTAACTGCCTCTGTTACACCGTATTCTTTCAGTTTTAAGTGACAGACATCCATCAACGTAGGTCAAACAATAAAGGAGTCACTGGCTCACATAACTGGAAAGGCTGAGGGTAGGTTTGACATCAGGTACTGAATCTAGGCCCCAAGCAATGCCACCAGGGCTTCTTTGCCATCCCTCAGTTCTTCCTCTGTAAGCCTCTAATCTCTGTGTTTTCCCTCATCTTCTCTGATAGTGGATGTGCTTTCTCCATTGCTAAGGGAAAAGGCTGCTGACAGCTCCAAGTTCACATCTTTCCTGCACCTTGACTCCAAGGCCAAGAGAGAGCTTCTTGTCAGATCCACAGGAAAGCCCCGGGGAAGAGCTTCGAGTGGCCTAATTTGGGGCACATGTCTAGTCCTTTTGTGGAATGCCAAGGGTCAGGGTCTGTGGGGTGGAAGCTGCTGGCTGCTCCCCCAAATCCATGTTTTCCTCTTATTCCAAGGCACTCAGCCACAGTTCTTTCCCAGCCTCCTGTAGCGAGGCATGGTATGACAACTCCATTGTCATCAATGGAGTGTGAGCAGATGTGATGTGCCCCACTTCTTGGTCTGGCCCCTCAAAATCTCCTATGTGCTCCTCCACGCTCCTTTTCCTTTCTGGTTGGCTGGGAGAGGACCCCAAGGCAACCTTGGAAACTTCATATTGAATACGCCAATGATCCCACCACTTGGCAGTCACCAATCTGAATGACTGCATGGAAGAAGGCCACCCTGCTCACCTATTCATCAGTCTTCTACTGTTACGTGAAGAAAAAATTAACTTCTATGGAATCTGAGCAATTGTAATGGAGGAGTTTATGTTTTCACAGTTAGCCTATGTTAGCAAACACAATATGTTACCAAAAGAAGGTGCAAGGGGCAAAACCTTTTTGGCCACCCAAAACCATACCAGCCATGTCAAATATACTAGTCAGGTAGGCATGGTTATGCCATGGTAACCACCGACCACAGCTCTCAGTGACTTAAAACAACAAAGGGTTATCTCTTACTTGGGCAACCTGTTTATCCTGGGTTGTCTGGGAAGGACTTTGCCTTAGTCTTATTCTCACTCAGGGACGCAGGCTGAGAGAGGCTCCATCTTCGAGTTTCCATGATTGTCAAGACAAGATGAGAGGTGATGGTGATTCATTCCCTGGTTTTTAAAGCATCAGCTCCAAAGTGATGTTTAACTGGCCAGATCAAGTCACATAACAATTTCCAACGTCAAGAGGGTAGAGATGTGTGGTTTTACAATGTCCCCACAAGGAGTATGTTTGGTAAAAGAAAAGACAGTATCACTTGCCTTTGGGTAGAGGAAGTGGGAGAAAGGGAGAGAGGGGTAAGACGGATACTTTTTGTTGACTTTTCTTATGAAGGAGGGTTATGGGTACAAACCCTTTGAATTTTTATTTGAAATTAAAAACAAAATTGTATTGTGTTTTAGGATTGCCCAGGCTGGAGTGTGGTTGCTATTCATGGGTGAGATAATCAAAATGCAGCCTAAAGCTCTTAGGCTCAAGTGATCCTCCTGCCTCAGCCTCCCAAGTTACTGGGATTACAGGCATGGATCACCATGCTTGGCTTCTAAACATTTGTATTGTTGTAAAATATAACATAAAATTTACCATCTTAACCATTGTAAGTGTACAGTTCAGTAGTATTAAGTATATTCATATTATTGTGTAACCAATATCCAGAACTCTTTCATTATGCAAAACTCAAATTCTAAATCTGTTTAATGACAGCTCCCCCTTCCCCCACCTTAGATCTTGGTAACCACTATTTTACTTTCTGTTTCTATGAATTTGACTACTCTAGGTATCACATATAAGTAGAATCATGCAATATTTGTCCTTTTGTGACTGGCTTATTTCACTTAGTATAAGGACTTCATCTATGTTGTAGCATATGTCAGAATTCTCTTTCTGCAATCAATAGGCCTTTTTTTCTTTTTTTGGGGTCTCACTCTCTCACCCAGGCTGGAGTGCAGTGGCACAATCTTGGCCCACTGCAATCTTCACCTCCCAGGCTCAAGCAATTCTCTCATCTCAGTCTTCCCGAGTAGCTGGGACTACAGGCAGATCCACAATGCCCAGCTTATTTTTTGTATTTTTTGTAGAGACAGGGTTTTGCCATGTTGCCGAGGCTGGTCTCAAACTCCTGAGCTCAAGTGATCCACCCACCTTGGCTTCCCAGAGTGCCGGGATTACAGGTGTGAGCCACTGTGCCTGGTCTCAATAGGCCTTTTAAGGCCCTGAAGAGACTCCGTAATATTTGCCCTTCTTATCTGTGACTGTTAACAGTTTTTCTTACTGCGGAATTTCTCAAGACTAATCATTATTAACAACTTGGTGACATTGACTACAATGCACCTCCTCCTCTGTGAGCTGAGGTCTTCCTGCTATACAACAATACATGAATTTATCATGATGTCTGAGAATACTGAAATGTTTTTGTGGCCAGAGGCATAAATCCAAATCGAAGTAGATAGAAAGGAAGAATTTGTTGGAAAGATACTAAGATATTCAATGTAATTAAAGGAAGAATTGAACAACTTGACTGCAGGAAGTGTGATGTGCAGCTGGAACAGCTGGAACCAGAACTTGAAGGCCACCAGGACACACACACCTTCTCTCTCTCAATCTCTTTTTCTCTTTCTCTGAGTCTTACCTCTGTTTCTCTCTGCCCGTCAGCTTCTTTCTCCATACAAAGTGGATTCCTCCACACAGCCCAAGAAAAAGCCAGAGACAGCTTGCAAGACCTTAGACTGCAAGGTCTCACTACCAGAGAAAACCAACCAAGCAAGGACTCTGATTGGCCAGCTGGGGCCATGAGCCCTTCTGAATTGCTGAGCTTTATGGTAACTTTGAGGGAGGGTTTTACTTGCAGAAAAGACTCTTCAGAAGTTTACTTTTGGTTTAAGCACATTGTTTGCAATTTATTATTGCTCTAGTTCTTACAGAACTTTTCATTCTATTTATTAATGTAGCAATTGTTAACAGTCCCTTTTTAAGGAATATTTAAATATTGTTTGGTCTGTTTAAAGACTCAGTTAATCAAACTGCTTCAATACTTCAAACATAATCAATTTGACATATTTTATATTATTCTTAAATATTTTAATTGCTCAACAAAACAAAAAAATCTTCCTGAGCACTTAAATAGCTAGTATAAATACAATAAATTAACCTTGTAAATAAGAGGAATCTGAAGTTCTCTTAGATGTTCTAATACTATGAATGAACTTGGTAGGATTTCAACATAGTACCATAAGTCTAACTTCATAATTCAATTGTATTTTTAAATCAGAATTAAAAGACTGTCACTCTACTAGGTTAAACTCTCATCAATATTACAAACACAAAGGATTCCAAATATATAGGGTCTTTCCAAACACCAGAATATTAATATCATGGTTTTGATTCCCTTGAACTTTTTAATACCTAATTTTTAATATTCCCAAAATTAAAACCTGTATCCACTGAGAAATACTAGCAGAACTCCAGGGATCTCCGAAGACTTGATTCTAAATTTTTCTAGGGTTAAAAGATGTTCACCCACCAATGTAACTTTATTTGTCCTAAGATGTACCTTATTTTTCTCTCACATTTTTATACCTCTGAAATAGGGATGTATCTTATACTCAATGGCACCTCACAGTTAATTGGCAGCAGTTAGTCTTTCTTAGTGATACCCCAAATAATAGTGTCTTAAATTAGATGAGATGTGGTACCAATTCAGTTAAGGAGTGTATTAGTCTGTTTTCAGACTGCTATAAAGAACTACCCGAGACTGGGTAATTTATAAAGAAAAGAGGTTTAATTGACTCACAGTTCCACAGGCTATACAGGAGGCATGGCTGGGAAGGCCTGTGGTTACAATTGTATTGAAAGGGTGAAGGGGAAGCAAGCCCATCTTCACATGGCAGTAGGAGAGAAAGAGAGAGAGAGAGAGAGAAGGGGAAGTGCTACACAGCCAGATCTTATGAGAACTTATTCACTATCACAAGAACAGTAAGGGGGAAATCCACCCCCATGATCCAGTCACCTCCCACCAGACCCTTCCTCCAATACTGAAGATCATAATTCATCATGAGATTTGGGTGGTGATACAGAGCCAAACCATATCATTCCCTCCCAGACCCTCCCAAATTTTGTGCCCGTCTCACATTTCCAAACACAATCATGCCTTTCCAACAGTCCCCCAAAGTCTTAACTCATACCAGCATTAACTCAAAATTCCAAGTTCAAAGTCTCATTTGAGACAAGGCAACTCTCTTCCACCCATGAGCCTGTAAAATCAAGAGCAAGTTAGTTACTTCCAAGATACAATGGAGGTACAGGCATTGAGTAAATGCTCTGGCTCCAAAAGGGAGAAACCAGCCAAAACAAAGGGTCTACAGGCCCCATGCAAGTCCATGTCTCACATCCAGGGTATGCTGATGCAAAGGTTGGGCTCCCAAGGCCTTGAGCAGCTCTGCCCCTGTGGCTTTACAAGGTACAGCCCCCATGGCTGCTTTCACGAGCTGGCATTGAGTGCCTTTGGCTTTTCCAGGCGCATGTTGCAAGCTGTTGTGGATCGACCATTCTGAGGTCTGGAGGATGGTGTCCCTCTTCTCACGGCTCCAATAGGCAGTGCCCCAGTGGGGACTCTGTGTGGGGGCTCCAACCCAACATTTCCCCTCTGCACTGACCTAGTAGAGGTTCGTCATGAGGGCTCCACCCCTGCAGCAGACTTCTGCCTGGACATTCAGGCATTTTTATACATCCTCTGAAATCTAGGTGGAGGTTTTCAAACCTCAACTCTTGCCTTCTGTGCATCTGTAGCCCCAATACCATGTGGAAGCCACCAAGGCTTGGGGCTTGCACCCTCTGAAGCAATGGCCTGAGCTGTACCTTGGCCCTTTTAGTCACGGCTGGAGCTGGAGTGGCTGGGATGCAGGACACCATGTCCCAAGATTGTACAAAGCAGCTGGGCCCTGGGCCTGACCCATGAAACCATTTTTCTCTCCTAGGCCCCCAGGGCTGTGATGGGAGGGGCTGTTGCAAAGGCCCTTAAATGCCCTGGAGGTCTTTTCCCCATTGTCTTCGCCATTAACATTTGGCTCTTCTTTACTGATGCAAATTTCTGCAGCCTTGAATTCCTCTCCAGGAAATGGATTTTTCTTTTCTCCTGCATGGTTAGGCTGCAATTTTTCCAAACTTTCATGCTCTGCTTCCCTTTTAAATATAAGTTCTAGTTTCAGGTCATTTCTTTGTTTATGCAAATGAGCATAGGCTTTTAGAAGCAGCCAGGCAACATCTTAAATACTTCGTTGCTTAGAAATTTATCCTACCAGATACCCTAAATCATCTCTCTCAACTTCAAAGTTCCACAGATTTCTACAGCAAAGGCACAATGCCACCAGTCTCTTCGCTAAAGCATAGCAAGAGTGACCTTTACTCCAACTCACAATAAGTTCCTCATCTCCATCTCATGACCATCTTATCTCCATCTCATGACCACCTCAGCCTGGACTTTACTGTCTATGTCACAATCAGCATTTTGGTCATAACCATTCAACAAGACTCTAGGAAGTTCCAAACTTTCCCTTATCTTCCTGTCTTCTAATCCCTCCAAACTGTTCTAACCTCTGCCCATTTACCCAGTTCCAAAGTCACTTCCACATTTTCAGGTGTATTTACTGCAATGGCCCACTTCTCTGGTACCAATTTTCTGTATTAGTCTGTTCTGATATTGCTATAAGGAACTACCTGAAACTGAGTAATTTATAAAGAAAAGAGGTTTAATTGACTCACAGTTCTACAGACTGTACAGGAGGCATAGCTGGGGAGGCCTCAGGAAACCTACAGTCATGCTGGAAAGGGGAAGGGGAAGCAAGCCCATCTTCACGTGGTGGCAGGAGAGAGAGAGAGAGAAAGAGAGTAGGGGGAAGAAATGCTACGCACTTTTAAACAACCAGATCTCATGAGAACTCACTCACTATCACAAGAACAGCAAGGAGGAAATCCACCTCCGTGATCCAGTTACCTCCCACCAGGCCCCTCCTCCAATACTGAAGATCACAATTCAACATGAGATTTTCGTGGGGACACAAAGCCAAATCATATCAAGTGGGATTACTTAAATCTGGAAATAAAGGCTGACTCTGGAAATAAAGGGTATGAGACCTGGAGCTATAGACATCCAGGCATTGACACCACGGAACTGTTGATGTTGTCTTCTTTGGTGTCTGTGATAGGGTTCAAAACTTAAAAAAATAAATGTGAGTTGGGTAGACAACTAGCTGGATTCAGTTTATCCAAATACCTGAGTCACTGCTTACTCATGAAATCTACAAATCCCCACTCAAGAGGTCACTTGATTGGTTTTGCAGTTGCATGGCTTTTTTTGTTTTGTTCTGTTTTTTTTGAGACAGCCTGTTGCCCAGGCTGGAGTGCAGTGGTGTATTCACAGTTCACTGCAGCCTCAAACTCCTGGGCTTAATGGATCCTCCTGCCTCAGCCTCCTAAATAGCTAGTACTACAGGCACAAGCCACCATGCCCATCTAATTTAAGAAAATTTTATTTCTTAAAAATTTTTTCTTAAAAATTTTTTTAGCCTGTGTTGCCCAGGCTAGTCTCTAACTTCTGGTCCCAAAGGATCCTCCTGCCTCCGTGACTTTTATGTAAAATGAAAGTCACATCCAACTTTGAAATTGTTAGAAACCTATGATACTTAAATGTGCTTTTTATTTAACTTTAAAGATATTTGAATTGGATGGATTCTTCTATTAATGCACGTTTTGGATATTTGGTGTTATCCTACTTTTTTCCCCAGGCATAAGTCATGTATTTGAAGCTATGATAATTATTCTTCTTTCAAATATTTGTCATCGCCTAGCTAAATGGCCTAGAAAAATATTTAAAGTGGTGACAACGACACTCTAAACTTCTAAATTTAATGAAAACTGTTTTACATGCTCTTGAAGATGTTGAGATCAATAATAACATTAAGAAATTATGTCATTTGTTTTATTAAGATATTTTTTAAAAAATCAAGAATACATTTTGAACAGCTTTAT
This sequence comes from Pongo abelii, assembly GCF_028885655.2. Lineage (NCBI taxonomy): Eukaryota > Metazoa > Chordata > Mammalia > Primates > Hominidae > Pongo > Pongo abelii. The sequence continues at coordinate 59,720,727 of NC_071998.2, forward strand.
TGAGATATAATTCACATAGTATACAACTGACCCATTTAAAGTCTACCAGTCAGTGGTTTTTAGTATATTCACAGATACCCGCAACCATCACAGTAGTCAATTTTAGAACATTTTAATCACCTGAGAAGAAACCCTATACCCTTTACCTATATCCTGTTCCCCCCAGTCCTAAGTAACCAGTAGTATACTTTCTGTCTCTATAAAATTCACTTTTTCTGGACGTTTCATATAAATGGAATCATATAATATGTGGTCTTTTCATGACTGGCTGTTTTCATTTAGAGGAATGGATGTTAAATTTGATTAAAAAATCTTTCTAGGAAATATGAAGAGAGATGTCCCACTTTTTGATTTGAACTTCTCTCACAGATTTGCCCGATTTGAGTTCACAATGGTGACGTCATTGTGTTGGCACAAACCAACCTCTTATGGCCCACAAGAGAGATGCTAACAGGCCTTCTCGGGTCAGGCATTGCCTGCCTCAGATCCAATCTCTAGACAGAGAGGCAAAGTCAGTCAGGAACACGGTAGCCCTGACTGGGGCATGGTTGGGGCAGAGCAAAGAATAATCCCAGGAAAGGGACAAACAGACAGAATTGAAGATGTCTTCTTTAATTAAGCCATTCAAGGGCCTTCTGCCATGCTTTCCTGAATCATGATGAAATTACAAGCAAAATATTGCTGTGATATATGGGGAAACGGACTGAATTAAAAGTCAGAAAGCCTAGGTTTTTGCTTTGGTTTTGCAGTTTGACTTTAAGAAAGTCACTTTGTCACACCTTTAATCCCAGCAACTTTGGAGGCCAGGGTGGGTGGATCACTTGATCCCAGGAATTGGGGACCAGCCTGGGTGACATGGCAAAACCTCATCTCTACAAGAAAAATGCAAAAATTAGCCTGGCATGGTGGCATGCATGCGCCTTTAGTCCCACCTACTTGGGAGGCTGAGGTGGGAGGATTGCTTGAGCCCTAGGAAGTTGAGGCTGCAGTGAGCCATGATCATGCCACTGCACTCCAGCTGGACGACAGAGTAAGACCCTGCCTTAAAAAAGAAAAAAGTTGCTTTGTATCTCTGAACCTCAAGTTCTTCACCTTTACGTGGGTAAAAATTAACTGCCTGCCATGGTTGTTGCTGGTGTTAGATGAGATAATGTGCCTAAAGTCACATAAGACATTAACATTAGAGGACATTAAGTGTCCAGTAACTATCTTCTCTCTCCCTCTGATTCCTTAATGCCCTCCATGGTTTCTCTACAGGCCACTGCTTTCTGGAGCGGTTTCAGATTTAACTCTTGGTTAAGCCCACTCAGCATTTCTACCCTTCCACTTTGTGCTGCCATTGGGGTCTCTGTTTACAAGGTCTATGGTTAATGGCCTTATTTTAAAATTCAGTTCCTCAGGGTCTTCAGAGGTTTTCCCCAGACTGCATCCACCCGCCACTTCCAAGAAGCTGAAAACCATGCACCACTCCCCGCCCTGCCCCCACCTCTACCTTAAGCCTCCACTCAACCTCCCCATCCCTGCAAACATGGTTTGATTGGTAGTTACATTGGTCCCCTCAGAGGTCTTTCATAGTCAAGCTTATCCTTAGTCATATCCTAAGCTGCAAAACCCTGAGTTGAGGAGAGGACATGGTCCCTGCTGTCTGGGGTTAGAGTTCTGAGGCTGGCAGGTAACATAGCCTCTGTGAATGGGACACCTGATATTCCAGTGGCAGGTAGCCTGACACCACGGCTTTGGGGCCCTGAGTTCCCTTTCAGCTTCACTTACACACACACACACAAACCCACACACACACACTCACACACACACACAAACATTTTTCTTTGTATTTATGGCAATGATTCATAATCAGGATATTCCTATTCAAAGAAGACCAAGGAATCATTGAATGACATCAAGAAGAGAGCAAAGACCTATATATTCCTGGCATTTAGAAATGTACGTTGGAGCTGGAGAGACCTTGGATATAGTCCAGGATAAACCCCTCCTTTCCCTCCCGCCACCACACCTCCATTGATGGAAAAAACTGAAGCCTGGACAGGTGATGTGACTAGTCTAAGATCTCTAAATAAGAAAAAAGGCAAAGACCATCCATTTATTTATTCATTCAGTAAAAGTTTATTGATTCCTATTTATCAGGCACAACCCTATGAGATGAGAATATCAGGTTATTCAGTACAAAGTCCCTGCCCTCATGGAGCTTACATTTGTCATACTGTCACGAGACTGTGATAAACAATGTAATGTCAGATGGTGATACGTACTAGGAAGAAAGCCAGAATAAAGGGATAGGGAGGAAAGAAGGAGGAGAAGTGACAGATTTGACAAGGAGGTCAGAAAATGTTTCTCTATGAAGTAAATGGAGTGAGGGGGTGAGACATATCTGGGGGAAGAGCACTCCAGATAGAGAAAACAGCTGATACAAAGGCCCTGGTGCAGCAACAGAACCAATCTGACCAAGAGGTCTCGATTTTCCATGTACAGCTCCTTCATCAAACCACATGCTCTCTAAGTCATCACTGTGGCCCAAGGGGCTTCATGCGACATGCAGTGTCTAGGTTTGACAGTGACTGTGAGAGCCCAGAAGGCACCATTCTGCCCAGATTGGAACAAAGCTGTGTCCCCTACATATATGACATTGACTCAGAACCTCAGCATAGTGAAATAGAAACAGCTCTGACTCAGAGATCCAGAGACCTGAGGCCCTGGTCTCTGGGGGGGCCTTGTGGGGATATCAAGGAAGACTTCTTGAGAAAAATGAGCTCAATCTGTAACCTAGGGATGAGTAAGAGTGCCCTGGGGAAATGTGTGTAGGTATTGGGGACTGAGGGGTTAGGCACACAACAATGTTCTTAACAGATGGAACAGTAAGTTTAAATGCCCCAAAGAAAAAAGGCACCTGACACAAAAGACTGATCTATGTCAGGATGCCAATTTATTAAGTGAGAACAAGGTGAAAGGCTTTCTAATGCACAGAACTCACATCTGCTACCAAGGGCAGCCCGTTTCTTGGGTCAGAATGGCTGGGAGGGTGATTTTGTATCAGAAAATCGCTTGGAAAGTGTATTAGTCTATTCATGCATTGCTATAAAGAACTACCTGAGACTGGGTAATTTATAAAGAAAAGAGATTTAATTGGCCCATGGTTCTGCAGACTCTACAGGAAGCATGGATGTGGAGGCCTCAGGAAACTTTCAATCATGGCAGAAGATGAAGGAGAAGCAGGTAGTCTTACATGGCCAGAGCAGGAGAAAGAGAAGGGGGAGGTGCTACATAATTTTAAACAACCAGATCTCATGAGAATGCACTCATTATCATGGGAAGGGCAAGGGGGAAGACTGCCCCATGATAAAATCATCTCCCACCAGGTCCCTCCTCCGACATTGGGGATCACAATTTGACACGAGATTTTGACGAGGACACAAGTCCAAACCATATCAGAGAGAAATCTTGTTTTTCTGCTATCCCAGGGACTGTTGAGAAAGGCAGATAGAAACTGTGGGTGCAAGAAACACAAAGGTGAATAAATTTCCCTCTGTTCCTTTCTCTTCTTTTCTGGCCTAATTAAAACAAAGACCTATTTGATAGAGCTGTTGCATTAGAAATAATGTACACAAAGTCTGAATACAGTAGGCAATCAAAATCGGTAGCGAGGATTAGCAGGAGACCCAGGCTGTTCCTATATCCTCAGCTTCACTTCCCTCAGTTCTCATTTCCTTTCCTAGGAATAACCACTGCCAGGCCAGTTAAGAGCAGTTATGCCCTCTCCTCTTAGGGGTCATCCCACCTCTCTCTCCCGGGGTGACTTTGTGGCCTTCAGCAGGATAATGACCAAGATATTTTAAATTTAGCAAATTTGTACATTTCCCACAGTTAAAGTTTGTCAATCTTAAAAAAGCCTAGCATATAGGGACATCCACAGCTCAGTCTACATGGGCTGTGCGGAGCCCAAGTTAAGTCCCTCTTATTGTCTTTCCTCCAGCTCGACTGGCAGGATATCTTTGGGGGGCCTGAGGTCCTCTCTTTCATGAGTAGTTCCCAGGAAGAACACACACACACACTGCACACATGGAGGTACTAGAAACCCCTATCTGGAAGAGGAGTATTGGTCTCTGAGACACGGCTTTAGAGGACTGTGCATCTCAAACCTTAGGGGAGATGTTGCCAATATATCTGTATAGACCACACCCCACTGCAGATCTTATACATCAGGATATCTGCAACTGGAAGCTTAGACTTTGTATATAGTTTTTGAAGCTTCCCTAGTGAGTCTGACAAGCACCTTAGACAAAGAGCTCCTTCGTCAGGGAATGGGTGGCTCTGTTCACAGTATTACAAGACAACCTCTGTCGTTAACATAAAGCTGTCTCCTAAACATCTGTTTCAGGGGGTCTGTGTTTCACATTTGATTAACTAAAAGACCTGTTCAACAGATTTCTCCAGAACAAAGAAACAGCCTCCATTGGTGAATTACAGCTTTGACTTCTACAGAAACTTGAAACTGCAGGAAGCTCTGATATAAGGTTACCCATAGATATACACACACTCACATATTTGTAGGACACACTTTATTTTATATATATATATGTGTGTATATATATGTATATGTATGTGTGTGTGTATATATATATGTGTGTAGCTTATCTACTCTAGAAATTGATCAGCCATGAATAATTTTTAAAGCAGCTGGCTTGAATTATCTTTTGTGGGATTTGCATGATAAGAAGTTTTCAGTATTTAATTTGAACAATGAGAAAAATATGGCTACAGCTCGTCTATTTGACAAATAAGTCTGTCTTGGGGCCAGAGGCATTAGGAATTCTTAACAACCAGTCTGTACCATTATTTCAGAAAAACCTAGTGCCTGATTTGCCCAGCTTTGCTCAGGGTTTCTTTCTTTCTTTCTTTTATTCTTCTTCTCTCTCTTAATTAAAAAAAGCCTCACACAGCCCTTTCTCTGCAAAGTGAAATGTTATAATTGCTCTTACCACTCATCAATTTCCTCAGGGAAAAACCTAGGACCATGGAACTTGAGGCCTTAAAGTTTAGAATAGTGAGTTTTGGGTTTTGTCGGGGAATTTTGAGTCTATAAATTTATTCCACCCCCAAATTTACCTGCTTTTCTTAGTCCTTGTTCTCTTGCTGGTCATCTGAGAAATCATGGTGATGAGAATAGCTGAATTTCAAAATCGCAGGCCTGGGGGTATCCAAATGATTGCATAGCCCAACCTCAGGCAGATGATACTCACAAACCCGTATCTTACAGATGAAGCAGTTGAGGCCAAGAAGCTCCTGACTGGGTCAAGGGCACAGAGTGGAGGAGGGGCTAGAACCCAGTGACTCGTTTCTCCTACGATACCTTTCCCATTAGAATCCAGTAGTCTAACTCCTTCTGTGCATAAAGATCACCTGGGCAGTGGAGCGCCACTGGGGGCCAGCAAAGCCACCAACATATTTGCATGTATGTTTGCTTTCAAGTCAAATCCCCTACCTTCCTCTTCCATATAAGCATTCCCATATAAAAATTCTGGAGTCTAAACAGTACCGTCTACTAACGTTTCTTTGCATTTGTTAAAATGCAGGTTCCAGGCCTTCAGTCCAGAGTATCTGATCCCGCAGGTGTGGGGGGAAGTGAATGAACTTGACATTCCCCTTCCCTGCCCTGGCATGATCCTGTGGTCTTTGGAGCACACTTTGAGAAGCTGCTCCAGCCAGCATATTAACTGAGACTTCTAGAGTCCACTATGCCTTAATTCAGAGAAGCACTTCCTTTTTTGTAAAATATAAGACCTGGAGGATCTTGCCAGGGAACAGGTTTTAAAGAAAGAGTTTCTTCAGCAGCTCTCAGTCCGATGTGGAACAGCCTCCTTTAATTAGCTGACAAATGGGGTCTTCTGAGAAGTGTGGAAGGAACTGAGGAGTTTTATTTAAAGGGTCCTTGGGAGGCTGAGGCGGGTGGATCACGAGGTCAGGAGTTCGAGACCAGCCTGACCAACATGGTGAAACCCTGTTGCTACTACAAATACAAATACAAAAATTAGCCGAGTGTGGTGGTGTGCGCCTGTAATCCCAGCTATTCAGGAGGCTGAGGCAGAAGAATTGCTTGAGCCTGGGAGGCGGAGGTTGCAGTGAGCCGAGATCAAGTCACTGCACTTCAGCCTGGGCAACAGAGCGAGACTCTGTCTCAAAAAAGAAAAAAAAAAAAATGGTGTCCAAGAAACCTGGGCAAAGAGGCTGAACTCCTCAGTGGAGGAGGCTCCTAGTGCAAGGAGTGGAAAATGAGAGACAGGGAGGGGAAGCATTGGTAGAAGGTGTACGAAATCTGCTTGGAGTTGAGCTTTGATCTTGAGGAAAACTGGCAGCTGGGTTCCACCAAACAACACACTCCAGCTATTGTTTCCTTGAACTTTGGCCTACATTAATGAAGAATCTGGGGCAAATTTTTCACAGGTTCTTCCTCACTTTATTTATTTTTAAATTTTTTGATAATAACTTTATTGAGATATAATTCACATACCCTGCATACAATTCACCCATTAAAGTGTACAATTCACTGGTTTTAGTACATTCACAGAGTTGTACAATCATCAGTACAATCAATTTTAGAACATTTTCACCACGTTAAAAAGAACCCACATATCCTTTAGCCATCATCCCCCCGCAATCTCCCCATTTCCCCAGCCCTAAGCAGCCGTAAGCTACTTTCTGTCTCTACAAATTTCTCTATTCTAGACAATTTAGATAAATGGAATCATATCATATGTGGTCATTTGTGACTGGCTTTTTTCACTTAGGATAATGTCTAAAAAATTTTTAATTATTGTGAATACATAATAGTTGTACATCTTATGGGGTACATATAATATTTTGAAACTTAGTATAATGTTTTTAAGGTTTCTACATGTAGCATAGATGAGCACCTCATTCCTTTTTACTAACAAATATACTCCACTGACTGCATATTCCATGTTTTGTTAATCCGTTCATCCAGTTGATTGACACTTGGATTGCTTCCACCTTTTGGCTGTTGTGAATAATGCTGCTATTTGTGCACTGGTTTTTGTGTGAATATGTTAATTTCTTTTGGGTATATACCTAGGGGTGGAATTAGTGGGTCAAATGACAACAAACACTATACTTGACTTCTTGAGAAATTGCCAGACTGTTTTCAAAAGTCTTCGCTTTTTTTTTTTTTAATTTTTTTTTATTAAGACAAACGGAAATCAATGGCTCTGAATTATCCTATAAGAGCTTAGTTACATACAGGTTGTTCAGATCTAACTAAAGACTTAATGTAAGCAGGGTTTGGGAGATGCAAAGAATCAAGCTTGGTTTACAAAAATACCAAGCCCAAATACTTGAGATTTTTATTGGCATAATTTTAAAGGTTGGGGTAGTGTTACATGGATTTGTGTTTATAACCAGAAAAAGAAACTCAGTTATAAATGTGGCCAACAACAACAACAAATGACTGTACAACAACCCTTAATTAGTAGCTTTGGAAAAGTTTTAGTCACCTTGTAAGATGAGGAAAGCCTTTAAGATGATAAAATCATCTGTGGATTTCAATTATTTTTGCTGTCATCTGTTTCTGCATGGGGAAAAAGGCTTTAAAAATTTTAAGAATAAAGTATTTGGAAATACTTTACAGTATTTAAGTATGAAATATACACAGATATGCACAGAAATCATAACTGTAACTCCATGAATTTTCACAAAATGAACCTTACTCATGTAATTAGTACCCACATCAAGAAAGAAATAGTCACCAGCACCCCTTGAAACCCTCTTTCCAGTCATAATCATGTCCCTCCCCAAGGACCAGTGGATATCCTGACTTCTAACAGCAACATTCTTAGACACAAATAATATATTTTTAATAGTAAGTTTCAGGTGTCAAGAACTGGCCAATGAAATAGATTTGTTTAGCTGAGAGAATTTCTTAAGACTCAGTCAGACTTACTATATTGCATGGTGTAATACATTGTTAAAAATTAAATACTGTTAAGCTTGTATATAAAATAGAGTATAACCTCAGCCCCAAGAAGATTTTCATTTAACATCAGCAGCAATTTAAGAGCATATACTGTATGGCATTTTTAAAAACTGCATGAAGCCGGGCGCGGTGGCTCACGCCTGTAATCCCAGCACTTTGGGAGGCCGAGGTGGGTGGATCACGAGGTCAAGAGATCGAGACCATCCTGGCCAACATGGTGAAACCCCGTCTCTATTAAAAAATATAAAAATTAGCTGGGTGTGGTGGCGGGCGCCTGTAGTCCCAGCTACTCTGGAGGCTGAGGCAGGAGAATCGCTTGAACCCGGGAGGGGGAGGTTGCAGTGAGCCGAGATCACGCCATTGCACTCCAGCCTGGGCAACAGAGCGAGACACCATCTCAAACAAAACAAAACAAAACAAAAAAACCCTGCATGAATCAACAGACTTTAAACACTTACTTTGAAAGACATCTCCCTTTTCCTCCAGAATTTGAATTTATTCATGGGAGCAGTCTGTAAAGGAAGTCCGAGGCACCATTAATGACATGTGCTTTAATAATTTAAGAAGTGTATATGTAAACTTGGGCACATTGACAGTATATCACATTGTGGGTTAAAGTGTAACGACCAATATAAATACAGCTTCCATAAGCAGAGCATAAAAACTGACACACACTTTTCTTGGTTTATTGGGTAGGAGGATGTTAAATACCTTACGATAAGATAAGCTTTCTAATACTGGAACTGACTAACTGCAAAGAACACTGCTCTGGTTCTTATCAGGAAAAAAAGTCCATTATAATCATTTTAGGCACGAAACTTTCTACGCATTAGAATTTTTCCGAGGTGAAAAGTATATTATTAAGGGAATTCACTTTGCAAAGAGGAATCTTTTTTTTTTTTTTTCCTCTAAAGATTTTTCATAAATTACCAAAGCAGTTTAGGATTTTATTAGGATATTTCCTCGGAAGTTTGGGGGTTCCGTGTTCTATCAGGTGATGCCTAATAGATGCCTGATATAGCTCATAAGTCAATGAGAGGACAGAGCGTTACCCTTGCCATGCGCTCCGGGCTGCCCCGGGTACTTTCTTTACGGATGCTGGATGCTTCCAAGGTAACCCAGTCCTTTCATTCCCGCTCCTACCGAGATGCCGGGAAAGGACTCCCGCGCCGATGCGGGGTAGGCAGGTCCTGCGCCCTGTGAGCGGTAACTGCGCTCGGCGTCGTCCTTCCCGAAGTCCTTGGCTTACGCCTCTTCCCATCGAGTCGCCCCAAAGCCCCTCCTCCAGGCATCCCCCTCCTTGTGGGGGCAAAAGTTTAAGGGCCGGCTCCCTTCTCATTAAAGCGCGCCGGGGCCTCTCTCGTGGCTGGAAGTAAAGCGGCTCAAGGGCCTACGGCGCTTTCCTCGCTCTTCTCTAGCCCCAGCTCGGCGGGTGGGGACAGACGCTGAGACTCTCGCTGACGCGTCCTGGCCGTGGGGTGCCTCCCACCTCGAGGAACTTATTTAAATATTCGGGGCAGGGCACCCTCCCAGGACCCCTGGAAGCCAGCGCAGGTTCGGCGGGGACCTTGAGGCTGTGGCACATTTGCCCCGGCACAGCGCGAGCAAGGAGTGCGCGTGGGTGAGAGTGAGGGTGCGCCCAGGGCCAGCGGGAGGCGGACCCGCCAGGCGGCAGGTGGGTGCGGCCGGCTGGAGCCAGGCCAGCGGCGGCGGCGGCGGCGGCGGCAGCAAGTGGTTGGGCCGTGCACATTTCCTTCCCTCCCCCTCGGCCTCGGAGCCCGCCTGCAGTGCCCAGTGTGCGGCGCCTTCGGCTCCGCGTCCTCTGCCCGCCGCAGCCGGCCGCACCCTTCCCCGTCCGTCCATGTCCCTGCCCGTGGTGCTCCCGGGCTCCTGCTGCCCCGTGGCTGGGCTTTCGGGTGGGCCGCAGGCCGGGGGCCCGGGCGCCGCTGCCGCCGCCGCCCAGGAGCCGCCGCTGCCCCCGCTGCGGCCACGCTGGCCCCGGGGCGCGCTGCAGCCCCCGTCGCGGCCTCGCTGCGCAGCCACCGCGGCTGCCGGGGCGCTGGCCGCGCCGCCGGCGCTCTCCTCCCGCCGGGCAGCCGCCGCCGCTGCCGCCGCGGCCCCGGGCTCCGCGCTGCTGCCTGCCCGCCCGCTGTTGTCACTCGGGCTGCTGCAGCTGATCCTGGGCTGCTGCATGGTGGCGCTCAGCTTCGGGGCGCTGTCGCTGAGCAGCTCCCCGCAGGTGAAGAACTCGTGCCCGTTCTGGGCCGGCTCCTCGGTGAGTACCGCGCGCGCGCGCCCCGCTCGCTCGGTCATCCCGGTGATAGGGGGCTCTGGTCGTTCCTCTCCATTGCCCCTTAGTTGGCCTCCAGGGCTGCAGTTGGGGGAGCCTCACGCCACCTGAAGTTTTTGGAGGCTGGAGAAAAATGTTCCGCGATGGTCGAGTTCAGCGGTGAATTGGGTTGCACCTGGGTAGCGTATGTTGCGCGCAGGCTGAAGGATTTTATTTTCCCTGTCAAGCTAATAGAATTAAACAAAGACACCCAGCTCTTTGGGAGATTGGAAGGACAGGGTGTGGGTGGCAGGAAAGTGGGAGGAAAATGATTAAACTTCTTTTGGTCATTGAGTATTTGCTGCACTGACAACGTCTGTGCTGGGAGGGCAGGGATTTTGATCATTTTTGTTCACTGATGTATCAAGAATGCCTGGCACATAGTAGGGGTATTTGTGGGATGGGACAGTTTGGCTGGGGCACATCGCTTGTTTTATTCTGCATTAAGACACACGTAAATGTGAAATGTGTGGGGTAGCTTGAACCCTAGACGAGTTCAGGAGGTAATGAGAGGGTGTGTGTGAACTGGCGCTTGTACCTGGTCATTAAAGGAAGGCCTTAACCCCACTGGGTTCCTGGAGCCATGCAGGCTGCTGTGCAGAATTCAGTTTGTGAGAACCGGGACCTGTCATTATGGATGAGCTGGCCAAAGGTCCTGGAGCACCCAGCAGCTAGCTAGAGATGTCTGCTCTCTAGGACCCACTCCTCCCTCCTCCAACCCGGAACGCTGAGCCTGGGGCCAAAGAGTGCCCAACTTCAGAGAAAAGCTGCTGCCAGCCAGTATTTATGGACACCGGGTGGCCACTCCCCCCTGCCTCCTAACAATCTTACAATTTCCAAGGCATCCAACCCCTTGAAGTTTTCTGGGTGTTGAGAGACTTGGAAACACATCTTTGTGGAATGACTCTGGAAGATGAGTACAGTAAAGTAAATAACCTCTCTTTATATCTTTTTTTTTAAATTTTAAATTTTTATTTTTAAGGGACAGAGTTTCCCCATGTTGCCCAGGCTGGTTTCCAACTCCTGAGCTCAAGCGATCCTCTTGCCTCGGCCTCCCAAAGTGTGGGGATTAGAGGCATGAGCCACCACAGCCGGCCGTAAATAACCTTTCTATGAACTCACTGTGTAAATCTGAAAGTCTAGCAATGCTGCTAGTTTTTAGTAAGATCTATAATCAGTGTATGTCCTGAATGGTAAGAACGGGTTTTGCAGTTTCACACATACTGCAATTCAAGACCTAATTTAAAAAAAAAAAAGGACTCGAAGAACGAATTGAACCCAAAGTAATTGTTTGAATAAGAACATTAAGAACGTTAGGTTCCTTGAGACTCGCCTGAAATTGTACACTTCATCCAGTGCCAGTTTGCTTTCCTTTTGAAATACTTTCATGTTGAATGAACTTATTGGGGTACATGCTGGGCTGTGGTGAGTGAAGGCCATGATTTGTGCCTCATGAAAAAATGCCACCCTGGCGGCTCTGCCTGTGGGCTCTGCCACTGGCCTCTACGAGTGTTCAGGAAAACTACAGAAGGATGGATATTCCAGACGAGGTAGGAATTAGACCCGTTATGCCACCTATTCTGTTTGTCTGACTAAATCCAGCCAAATGGTGGGTGCATTTCATTTCTCTAAATACCATGGGCCAGTAATGATCTTGCATATATTTTTAGGAATTTGCTCTTTATAAAATCATAATCTATTGTCTTCTCAAACATAGCTAGTTTAGGATTCTTAAAAACTATTTTTTTGTCTTCTAAAATTAAAAGCTGAAATCAGCTTACCATTATGAATCATTTCAGAGGTAAATGCACTTAGATATCGGTCAAGCCACAGTTGAATTTGATGAAGTACCAAAAGAAACAAGGCCTTCCACCAGAAGGTGAAGGTTAATACTCCTGGTCTGCTGGCTGGGTATGTCCTTGTCTCCAGGTCTGGGCACACCAGAGGAGAGAAAGAAATCAGTGATTTGGAACTGACAAGTTCTCTGCTATACGTCTTTCCCCATTCTTCCCCATACCCTCCAAACCCAGGTCTATATGCAACTCTATAACTGTTGGTTATTCCTACTTTTTGTGACTTGTTCCTGAGATTGACCTCAGAATTTGCAAAGTGACAACAGAAGCAATAGATACTATATTTATAGAACAATTAACTAAATACAAATTTAAGAGGATGGCTTTAGGCACCATGAGACTCTCGGTGCTTTAGGGGAAAAAAGCCTTGTATCACAGTATCACATGTTTTGAATTTATTCATGTGACAGAGGTTGTTTTTTAAAAACCTCATGTTATGGAAAAGTTTACATTTATGCAGTATACGATGAACCCACATATACCTTTCACCCAGCTTCAACAATGGTTTCATCTGCTCCCCCTTCCTGGGCTCTGCTGCTGGCCTTGTGTCTTCTGATAAACTTCAGAAGGATGAATATTCCAAGCAGGGTGGGAATTAGATCCTTCGTGCTCCCTAGTCCATTTGTGAGATTAAATTCTCTTATTGTTTGGAAGCAAATCTCAGGTGTCACATTTCATCTATATATATTCCAATGTGTGTATTTTTATCACAAGAAAATATAACCAGCATAGGATTGAGTGGGCAGTCCGAAGAACCATTCCCTTCAATTTTAAATCTTTTATTATAAAAATTAAAAAACTCAACAAATGTAGAAAGAAGGGTGTAATGATCCCCCATTTTACCCTTCACCCAGTAGCTATCAACACGTGGCCACTTTATACCTAACGCTGCTCCCCCTTCCTAACACCCCTGGATTATTTTAAGGCAAATTCCAGGTATCACAACTTCAGCCATTAGTATTTTAGTATGTATTTATAAAAGAAGTGGGCTTGATAGGACATTGTAACTAATTCAAAGACAGCTAAACTAAGGTTTCTATAAAAAAAAAAGTTGGAAGATTATGAGTTGAGAACTGCAGAATTAAAAAAAAAACCACAGCTTTGACATATATTCATATGCCATACAACTTACCCATTTAGCATTTAAAGCGTACTGGTCAATGGTTTTTAGTAAATTCACAGTTGTGCAACTATCACCACAATTTTAGAAAATGTTTATCACCCCTAAAGTTTTGAGTAGTTACTCCCCATTCTCCACCACCCCCACCACTAGCCACCCACTGATTAACCCACTTTCCGTCTCTGCAGATATGTCTGTTCTGGACATTTCATATACAAGGGATCATATAATATGTGGTCTTTTATGATTGGTTTCTTTCACTTAGCATGTTTTCAAGCTTCATCCATGCTGCGGCAAGTCTCAGTACTTCATTCCTATTTTATTGTATGGATATGCCATGTTTATTTATTCACTCACAAGTTTTATTGGCATATGAAGCTAGGTAGTTGAATGGAAGTGCTAACTTATGTCTAAGGTTACTTCGAACCCACATAGGAACACAGTAGAGGAATATCCTCATATTTCAAGCTTTGACCATTAGGATCTTTAGCCTGCTATATCAACTGAACCCACACATCTTCTTTAGGCTTCACTGAAAATTTTGCTTGTATATTTGATACAAAATTAGGTTCAAGAGACAAATATATTTATTTGAAATGACTATTTGTTGAACACAGTATAGTTCAAGGATGTTTTTTCATACATATTTCCTTAAGAGAGCTCTGAGCCTGAGATTTTGGAGGCTTCTTTCACTTGTTTGAACTTTGAAGGTATATTTTATATATTTAAAAAAACACTTAAGAATTAACAAATTCTATAAAGCATCTTTTTTCATAGTTTTCATTCATACTTTCAGCAACTTGAAGGGAGAGTTTTTAATGTAGTCTGTGTTTTTGAGCACTCTGAGCATTTGATTTCTTCCTGGTATCACTGGTAAATCACTCAATATATTATTATTCCCAAAATTCATGAAGCTAAGAGATGAGCCATCTTGAAAAACAACCTGGCATTTGACTGGAGGTGAGTGGCTAAGGGAGGATCTCAGTGTCCGTCTTCAGCTGTGCTGTCCCAGCTCTTGGTGTGGGGGGTGCGTTTAGTGTTAACTAGATTCCACTGGGGTATGGGAGTTAACTAGATTCCACTGGGGTATGGGAGTTAACTAGATTCCTCTGGGGTATGGGCGTTAATGTTAACTAGATTCCACTGGGGTATGGGAGTTAACTAGGTTCCGCTGGGTTTAATTAGACTCCACTGGGGTATGGGAGTTAATGTTAACTAGATTCCACTGGGGTATGGGAGTTAACTAGGTTCCACTGGGGTTAACTAGATTCCACTGGGGTATGGGAGACTCAGTTGGCCACACTGCACTAGATTTAATGAAAGAGGAGAGAGAGTTGCATTGGGTTGTCTCTCCTCCTTCAGAAACAAAATTCCTACCTTTGATGACATGCATGATCCTTGGGAGATATTTCAGATGAGTGGCAGAGAATTGGTTGTTTTTTGTTCCTCTCTGAGTGCCCTATTATTCTTTATCAGTTATATACATTCATGTCTGTGCTTTAAGTCACTGATCTGAATTCATGATCATCCTTCTTTGAGTCCATGATTCTTTGGCAAGGTTCTACTTTCATATAAAGAGACAGACATTGGTGAACTTTAGGGTGAACCTTTGTAAAAAAAATTGCAGTGAATAAACATAAAGAAAAATCAATGGACCAAACGAAAAACTAACATAAAGATTATGGTTACTACCAGTTAAATGATAGTAAATATTTTTTTTATCATACTAATCAAATACTACTTTAATATTTAAGGGATATTTAAAATATAATTTTGGGGATGAGTTTTATTGATTTCTTTGGTCCTTTATTTTGCATATCAGCAGAGTCACATTTATAAGTTCTGTGCCTCTTGGCCTCAGTTACTCATCTGTAAAATGGGTGGGATGCTTCTTCTTCTTCAGTACTGATTTTGTGAGGGTGTAGCTAGAGTATACATAGGAGAGTGCATCACTGCTGGACCCAAGCACCAGACCTGGAATACACGAGAACCTGTATCAATGGTTTTTAAATACCGAGGTAATAGTTAATCAAAGTAAAGTGAACAGGCCAGTATTTTTGTAGGACATTATAGTTACCATCATGTTTTCATTAGAAATATTCAGTTGCCCACTTTCTCAATTTGTTTTTTTAATGAGCTGTGCTAGACAGATAGGGAAGAAATACACACACATACACACACATTTTTTAAGAGCTATAGGGCATCGTAAGAGCTATAGGGCAGGGTAGGTTGTTGAGAAGTTTGACATATTATTTTCTGCTTATTTACAAAGTAACACAGGACATTTACAACATGGCTTTTTAAAAATCTCTGTGTTTACATACAGCAGCTTTTGATAAATGATTCAGAACATTTTTGCCCTAACACAAGTTAATGGATTAGCAAAGGAAATAGGGCAGTAGAATTATAAGCTTCTGATCTTAACGATTTGATTTTTACGTTGGAAAATGAAAGCATATTAACCATTTATGGTGGGTAACAATGAGTCTTCCCTGGGGTATCTCAGAGCCCTTCTTTGCAGTATCAGAAAAAAGGAAAGGCCTCTGCTTTTTCCTGTAAGTTACAAGAAATGGGTTATCAGTGAGTGAAACAAAAATTGTAATACCTCTCATAATAATATAGAGATTGTTTGGTGTTAGAAAATAGGTTCTTACCTGTTCATTCAGGGCAAGTTTCATCTTGCACTGGATGGAAAGAATGCTGATGGAGTTGCTTTTTGTTGTTGCTGTACTCTTTTAGGAAGCACAGGGGATGAAAAGTGTGTTTAGTCTTACATAGTCATCTTTGAGCAAGGTCATCTCCTGTTTCTGGCCTCCATTCATTCATTCACTCATTGACTCTTGCCATAACTAACTGAGTGCCTTCTGGGAACCTTTAGTGGTGTGTGAGTGAGTACGCACAGGTCCAAGCCCTCATCGTGATACAGTTAAACATGTGATAGCATTGTGGCATAATGGGAGCCATGGAAGGACATTAAGGGACCTTCTTGACTCATTTCTAATGGAGCTCCAGCTACTGCTGCCACCAAGGGAGGTGGAGGCATTGAATACTCTGCCTCCTTCTCTTCTTCTTTTCCCAACCCCTTTCCCCGTCTGTGAATTCTGCCTCCCTTTCAGATGAAATGGAAGCATCATTCCTTAAGTCTTGAGCTCTTAAAAAATTTATCCCCAACTGTAGCACCTCTGTTCCCATTACCATTCGAGAGGCTTCTAACCGTCCAGGCCTACTTCCTCTATTTGCTTTTCTCCCCATCACCACTCACAGGGTTCCCCAAGTGCCTCAGGGCTTCACTGGGCTTGAAGAGAGGGAGAAGTTGAATAAAAGTAGGTGTGTGCCTTTGTTGCGGGGTTCAGGAATGAAGAGCCGCAACTATAGCTCCCGCCTGGAGCTGGAATATAGTTTCTTAAAACTTTGTAAAGAGTGGTAGCTTACAAGAATCCTGGTGGGATTTAACTTGAATATGTGCTGAGTCTGTAAAACAATTTAAATGGAAATGACATTCTTAGTTTGTCTTCAATCCATAGACTTGGTATATGCTGTGACTTACTTGGCTATTCATTTAATATTGTGCAATAAACTTTGTATTTCTCCTCAGTGAGGCCTTAAAGATCTTTGTCATATATATTTTGAGATTATTGATGTTTCTCATTTGTCAAGTATTTGTACACATATACATTTTGTACATATTTTTTAACTTACATTTTCTATAGTTTGTTGCTACCATATGCAAACAAAATACCTCCCCTCCAAAGGAAGAAATAAAGATAGCTTAGTTCTTTGGTTTCAGAGATACCTCATTTGAAATGACAGTTGACTCTGTCATGATCTATTAAAATAAAAAAAATAGAAATACCTTTCAACTTAGAAACTTCACTCCTGGGACTTTTTTCCACTGAAATAAAAGCATTTGTTTTAAAAGATGTATGTTCATAGATGTTTACTGCAGCATTGTTTGTGACAGCAAAAAACTAGACATAGAATGAATGCCCATTAATATGGAAATGATTGAATACGTTAAGTACAGCCACACAATGGAATGTTATGTAGCCACTAAAGTAAAATGAATTAGAGCTGTTCCAATGCACATGAAGAGATTTCTATGAAGTATTTATTGAGAGAGAAAAGAGGCAGGGAAAGTATATCTTTTATGATTTTTTTTTACAAAAATTACATCCCTGTTAGTGTGTATATATACACATAGACATATGTGTGTAGTAAGAATTTAGAGAAAAATACATACATATGTAAAATATGTAAACATGCTAGATTGTTAACGTGGAGGAGTGTGGGGTGATGTGGCTGGGTAGGTGAGGTGGGCAGAACGGTTTAGGCATATTGCTATTTTATGGGCTTTTATGGCTGGGGCTGGACACTTCCTTTTAATAATATTATTATTTTTTTTTGAGATGGACTCTGTCACCCAGGCTGGAGTGCAGTGGTGCGATCTCGGCTCACTGCACCCCCTACCTCCTGGGTTCAAGTGATTCTCCTGCCTCAGCCTCCCAGGCAGCTGGGATTATAGGTGTGTGCCACCACACCCAGCTAATTTTTGTATTTTTAGTAGAGACAGGGTCTCACCATGTTGGCCAGGCTGGTCTCAAACTCCTGACCTCAAGTATTCCGCCTGCCTTGGCCTCTCAAAGTGCTGGGATTACAGGTGTGAGCCACCGTGCGTGGCCAATAATATTGTTTTAATAGAAAAAATACATTCCAAAAAGCTGAACCGCAGGGTTCTCTATTAATAGAGACCAGTAGCATTAATGTCAAATGCTAACTAATAATTCAAATCATATTTTTTACTGAATTGGGAGATTTGTGTTTTCCTTAAGGGCAGTCAAATATGAAGTTATGTTTTCACAAGAACAGCTTGAATTTCCTCAGCTAAGTCCAGTAGGCACCAGAGTGGGCAGGTGGGATGCCCATGCACAGAGGGATATACACATGCACACACATGCAAGCACGTGCATACACACATACATGCACAAGCATACGTGCCTGCACCCTGAGTCACAGATTTCTGAGGAATCACTGTCATCACTATAATGTAAGTCTTTTGAGCTAGAAGAGACCAGGAGATGGTTTCCTTCCCTTACAGCATTTCTAAGGAAATAAGTGAGGACCTGACAAGTGAAATGACTTGGCCAAGGTCTCATAGTTAAGTCTTTAGAAGCTGAATGGGAGCCTGGAACCCAGGACCTCATGGATTGCAGTCCCAATTTGTAAAGTAGGTACAACTCACATGCTCTGAGTCACATACGCCCTGCCCTGTGTCTTCAGGCAGAAATTGTTTAGGGTAAGGAAATTTCCTATTGGATTTAAAGGGATTGCAAGGTTAAAGTGCCTGGTGGGCAGGCAGCTAGTAGTACCTTTAGACGTAGATGGCACACAAAGAAATTGTCGCCTATCTGCCTGTATATGGTTTTTGATCCTTGATATGAGTGGGTAGACTTGTCCTCTGCTGGTCTGATGCTGCAGAATGATTACTCTCAGCTAGTGAGAATGGAGAATATTGCAAGCAGGCCTGTGGGTTTTGAATTTGAAGGGACACTGTTAAGTCCTTACTGATCTGTAGTTGATAAACAGTGATTGTGAAGTGGTGCATTTGAGCAATTTGGACAAGTATAATGTGCTTGTAGAGGAAAACCCTCATGGCTGCATTTGGTAGACACACTTTATTTTACAAAGCTCAGAGTGCTCAAATGGCATCAGCATCTTCCAGGCTGAAAAATTACTTTGATTATCCTTTCCTAATTGTTTATCAAATTGTGTTATCCAGAGGGCTGACCTTGGTTTCCAGTTTATGTTTTGGCAAAATACTGGCCCCTTCCTTTCCTTTTCTTTTTTTTTTTTTTTTTGAGACAGAGTCTCATTCTATTGCCCAGGCTGGAGTGCAGTGGCGCGATCTCAGCTCATTGCAACCTCTGCCTCCTGGGTTCAAGCGACTCTTGTGCCTCAGCCTCCCAAGTAGCGTCACCATGCCCAGCTAATTTTTTGTATTTTAGTGGAGATGGGGTTTCACCATGTTGTCCAGGCTGGTCTCAAAGTCCTGGGCTCAGGCAGTCCACCTGCCTCGGCCTCCCAAAGTGCTGGGAGTAACAGGAGTGAGCTACCGCGCCCAGCCTGTTTTTTCTTATTGAGATTTTTTAGCTCGTTTTTTATTGAAGTGTCATTTTGCAACATGAGCTCCTTCTCACAGTAGTTCCTCCCACTTTGTGGAATAAATGCTCTAGAACATATATTAATTGCCAACAATTGGGGCACAATGCTGGGAACTAGGACTTCAGAGAGACAAGACAGGAGTTCACAGTTAGTAGGTAATTCAGAGACACATCCCTCAATTATTACAATAGAGTTTTTGGAAAAAAAGAAGTGTGTGCAGAGGGCTTCCATGAGTGTGGAGCGGTGGAATCAGTGAGGGCTTCTCAGGGTAGGTGACTGCTAAATGGGGCCTTGCAGGATGGATAAAAGTTCTCAGGCAGCTAGGAGGGAAGCTGGGAGGACACAGCACTTCAGCAAAGAGAAAGAAGCAAATAGCCCAGGGATGTCAGGAGCCTGGTTGGCCTGAGGGAGGGCAGGTACTTGGTAGGAAGGTATGTGGTGGAGGGGCCAGGGTATGTAAAAACCAGGCTTGAGAGTAGGTAAGAGAAGATCTTGAAGGGCCTTGTTTCCCATTTCGAAGACTTCACCTGTCCCATAATGGATGGGTACCTGATGAAGGGAAGGATGCCACCAGACATGCATCTGATGAGGCTGACCCTGGCAACAGATTGGGTGCTGCTAGGAACAGGGAGCTTGACTGAGAAATAGTGATTCCTCACTCACCAGAAGGAGAGGCTAATTTCTGATTGTGTGTTCTTAATTGACATTAAGAAAAAACAGGCCAGGTGTGGTGACGTGCGCCTGTAGTCCTAGCTACTGGAGAGACAGAGGTGGGAGGATCACCAGAGCCCAGAAAGTCAAGGCTGCAGTGAGGCATGATCGCGCTATTTACTGCAGCCTGGGTGGCAGAGCAAAGCCCTGTCTTTAAAAACAAAACAAAATTAAACAAAGTCAATAAAAAAGCTTTGAGGGCTTGGAAGTAAAAGTCCAAAGTGGTCTACCAGAGTGAACCCTGTAATCCAGGAGGAATATTAAATGTTTGATTTGGAATGCTTTGAAATTTCAGTATCTTTAAAAATATGTACTTTTGTGACTGAAGATTTGTTTATTGGAATTGGTCCATTTTCTATATTTATGATAGTTTATCCTTACAGGTGATACTCTCTGGAATCATAGGATTAACAACTTGGAAAAGGCCTATGATACTGCTGGTATGTACTGATCTTATAAATTGCTACCCTTTATAAAATGTGCTAGGTATGAAGTCTGTTCATATAAACCACTGAAGAAATGCTTAAGCTTCCTTGTTCATTAAAAAAATAAGTTAACAATAGATAATATTAGAAGTCAGATGATCATAACAAGTAAGTAAGATAATTTGCTGGTTTTCTGATTCACTTTAAGCTCCTTAAGTACCCAGTGCTATACAAGTGTCTTTAGTTCCAGCATTAAACCCATCCTAAAGATAGAATTTTTAAAAAACTACTTACTATGGGCAGTTTTAAATATTCCCTCCACAATAGTGGAGGGAATAATATAATGAACTCCCTGTACCCATCGCCCAGGTTCCATAATGATGAACTTCCAGCCAATCTTTACAGCTATACTCCCACTCATTTCCTCTCATATTTTTTTCTCTATATTCTTTTTATTTATTATTGTTATTGTTATTATTTTTGAGACGGAGTCTCGCACTGTTGCCCGGGCTGGAGTGCAGTGGCGTGATCTCAGCTCACTGTAACCTTTGCCTCCCGGGTTCAAGCAATCCTCCCAAGTAGCTGGGATTACAGGCGCCCACCACTGTGCCCAGCTAATTTCTTGTATTTTTAGTAGAGAAGGGGTTTCACTATGTTGGTCAGCCTGATCTCAAACTCCTGACCTCGTGATCCTCCCACCTTGGCCTCCCAAAGTGCTGAGATTACAGGCGTGAGCCACCAAGCCCAGCTGTTATTCCTTTTTTTTTTTTTTTTTTGATACAGTCTCACCCTGTCGCCCAGGCTGGAGTGCAGTGGCACGTTCTCAGCTCACCGCAACCTCTGCCTCCCAGGTTTAAGCAATTGTCGTGCCTCAACCTCCTGAGTAGCTGAGATTACAGGTGTGCACCAACATGCCTGGCTAATTTTTGTATTTTTAGTAGAGACGGGGTTTCACCATGTTGGCCAGGCTGGTCCCAAACCTCAAGTGATCTGCCTGCCTTGGCCTCCCAGAGTGTTGAGATTTCAGGCGTGAACCACCACGCCTGGCCTCCTCTATATTCTTTTGAAGCACATCTCATGTATTAATCATGAATATATGACTTTTTATTGTTATAATGTTTGAGTTGAACAACCGTAGAATTTTGTTGCATAGATTTGCTATATTATCTCTTTATCACATAAATATTACATTCTCTTGGTAATAATATAGACATATACTGGTGATTTTATCCTTTTTTTGTTATTGAAGTAAAATTTATATAGCAAAATGAATCATTTTAAAGTATACAATTCAGTGGTATTTTTAGAACATTTCCAATGTTCTTCCTTTGTTTTTATTTGCTATGTCATTTTGATTCAGTGACTGTAAACTTATTCACAGTTTTAAATAAGTTTAAACTTATCATTTACAATTTTAAATGGTAAGTTTAAACTTATCATTTGAAGTGAATCAAAATAGACAACGCTAATGGAGTTTCCAACTTTTAATGATAAAATAGAGGGTCTAGGAAATTAGATTTGAATTGTGGTATACTTAAATTTTTTTTCTATATAATATCTCTTATTTTTATTTGTCTCATCCATCTTGAAATGGAGTTAAATAATTTTCTAAAGTCACTTTGTATATATGTTTAACAGTTCATCTTAAACAGATCGTTGTTTGCTAGGCAACAGGCAATCAATACAAAACTCCTTAAATTTTTAAATACATAGAGAAGAAGCACATTGCGGAATCTTTGTGTGTCAGAATAATTAATGGATCCCAATACTGTGTTGATGGTCTTGAAAAACTAACCTGAAGTGTTTTTAGGCCCACAAGATGACATAGGCAACATTTTACAACTCCATCAATGATTGTATTTCATGAAATTCCTTTAATAATTTTGGAAAGAATAAATTTTTAACATACCATTTTAATAAACAGCAGGATGAGAGAAATTGAGACTTTGGATGAGTTGTATAGCCTGTGTTATAAGTGGCTGAAACTTGTTTCACAATGACTGTCTAGGTTTACGGTCTCTATGAAAAATTTTGGTTGGTGTTTAGTGTTTATATGAATATTTGGTAACAGGAACCTCCTTTGCACTGTCTTTTTCCATTGAATCAATATTAAATTGCTCAGTAATACAAATCTCCAGTATTTAAATTGAATTAAAAGAAGAAAATCTGCAATGGTATTTGTACTTTGAAAATTCCAAATGATGAAAAGAGTGTAAGTGTGTTAAGAATAGATTCAACAAAGTATACCTATTATGACATTTATTTCTTTGACCTTGTTGTCTTTTAAAAAGCTGCCTCACATATTTATTATGTAAGCTTGAGCAGCCTTAAATGAAAATGGCCATGTCTTATTACATTCTTATCCATTTATTTCTCATCTTTGTTAAGTATATGCACTTTGTCACAAAGTTGTAACCAGTGTGTACATACTATGTCATGCACTGCTTTTTCTGTTTAATATAAAATTAAGCTATTATTAGGTTTCCATGTATGAGGAGTCTACATGCTTATCATTTAAAACTGTAAGCAGGCTTCTGCCTTATTTCTGTATCATCATCAGTTTTTACCCTATTGTTGGACATTTGAGCTTCTGTATTTTGGCTGCTATGAGTTATGTACTTAGAAGGTCATATAGAGATTGTCTTGAAATGTTAATTAGCATCAATTTATAAAGAAGATAAATTAATTTGTAGGGATTCTACAAGGGAAAACTTTGTATCTATTAATAATTGGAGACTTAGTCAATATCATAAATGAGAAATCCTCAGTTCATATGTGTCTTTTATTTTTTTTGAGAGAGGGTCTTTCTCTGTTGCCCAGGCTGGAGTGCGGTGGTGTGATCACTGCTCATTGCAGCCTCAAACTCCTGGGCTCAAGGGATCCTCCCAGCTTAGTCTTCTGAGTAGCTGGGACTACAGGCGTGTGCCACCACACCCAGCTAATGTTTAAATTTTTTGCAGAGTTGGGAGTCTCACAACATTACCCAGGCTGGTCTCAAACTCCTGGGCTCAAGTGATCTTCCCACCTCAGCTTCCCAAAGTTCTGGGATTACAGATATGAGCCACTATGCCTGGCTCATATGAATCTTAATAGTATACCATTATAACTCATGCCAGATGCTTGTGTTATGTCAAAAAATGGAAAAATGCCAGTCAGATATTCCTAGCCCATCCTTTTAAGAGTAGCATCCCTGTGTGCAAGCCACTGAACTCTTCTGAGCCTAGTTTTCTTTTTGGCACAGAGGGGATAATTTAGTGATACCAAGGGAAGCTCTACCCTACCCCTCCCTTAATGGATATTTTTTCTCCATTTTCCCCCTCAAGCCCCTTTGCCTCAGTTTTCCGAGTTTAGGGAATGTGCCATTGCATGCTTTTTGGTGGGAGGCCATGCTCCATTAGGAGCCAGAGGACCCCATGGGTCTGTGTTCTTGCAGGCCTGGGCTTGGCTGATT
Organism: Pongo abelii; assembly: GCF_028885655.2. NCBI lineage: Eukaryota > Metazoa > Chordata > Mammalia > Primates > Hominidae > Pongo > Pongo abelii. Next base: position 59,744,774 of record NC_071998.2, read on the forward strand.
AGAGTTCTGTCCCCTTCCCCTTCTCATCCATGCTGTAGGCTCAGGGGGCACCTTCTGACTTGGGACTTTCACCCCCCAGCTGGTTGTTTGGCTGGCGCCTTTTCTTCTGGCTCTCAGCTCAGCAGTCACTTCCTGCCAGAGGCCTTTCCTGACCACTGTGATTGCTGTGACTCCTGCCTTGCCCCTAGCCATATCCCAGCACTGAATTACTGGCTTTGTGGCCTGTGATTAGCCTATGTACCTTACATTTGTTGCCCCTCTCCCCAGACTATAGTCAGTTCCCTGAGGACAAGAGTCTTGCCTTTTTCACTCTCTTTCTGTAGGGCCAATGTGCTCAATACACATTTGTTGTTGACTGTGGAGTTAATTTGACAGCCAGTAAGAAATTTAGGTCCTGGGTGAACTCTCAAAATTTCTTTTACTTTTGTCTCAAATTTCTCTCACTTGCTTTTGTTCTCCAAAACCTTGTATTCATCCCCTTTGAACTTCAAGGTTGTCAGGGAGTATTTTGGTGGTAGAGGTTGGGAGGGGAAGGATGCTCTTTTTCAGGGCCCTTTGAGAGGCGAGTCGTCCTCGTTTTTAGTTGTTCACATCAGTCTAGAACACATGAATATTCCCTTTTGAGAACTATTTACATTTGGGCTTCCTCTTTTGTGGTTGTTACCTTGATGACATCAGGTTTTTTTACTGGTTTGAACAAAAAAGGGTCACTGTGACCTAGTTCCTTCAAACTCAAGTTTTCATGGAAATTCAGGGTTGGAAGCCTTCACTTACTGGGTCATGTTTCTTATACTAACATACTCATGTGTTCAGAACAAAAATGATAATATTGGAAAATAGTTGGTAAATATTTGTAGCTATTTATGGCTATTACTAAGAATAAGCTAGGAAGTATGTGTGCATGCATTTGTGTGTGTGTGTGTATGTGTGTGTGTGTAGTATTCTAGGTTGTGTGTTTTCCATAAAGAGCTAACATTTTCCATTTTTAAAGAATGTTTTTATTTCTTCTAGACATCATTCCTCTTTCATTCTAAGAAAATGTTCTGTAAGTGTTTACAAATGATAGACAATGCTGGAAACAGCCTCAAAGATTGTCTGGTCTAGGCACCTCAGTTAGAAAACAGAACGGTCTTAATAAGATTTTTTAAAAATTTTTCTTTGGTGGTACAGGCATTTTTGGTGGCAGGTATTTTTCCTTGGTGGTACATTTAGTAAGAATTGCTACTGTGAAAATCCAGCTAGCTCTATGCCTGTATTTTTGGTTCCTTATGAAGTGGTGATGTGAGCTTTGTTATTTTTTTTTTTTTTGTCAATTAGATGGGATAAGTACGACCTAAAAATGATAAAGGGACAGCTCCATATTCTTTAGCATCAACAATGAAGGTTCTTCCCCAGAGATGTTCTTGGATCACATGTGGCTTATTCCCAACTGTGGCTCCTGTTGATTTGCACCCCAGACCAAGAATAGAAGAGGGTAAATGTATTGGCTATTTAAAAAATGGTCTTTCAGTTTATTTTCTAACCTCAAGATTATAGCATTTAGGATAAAACCTCATTACCCAAAGAGACTACAAAATGGCTTGGGTATGCTTAATTTTTTTTTTCCTCTAAGAGTCCATATAGGCTAGGTTGGTAAGATAATTCTGCTCACAAAGCCATTTGGGGAGCTAGGAATTTTTCATCTTATTGTGTCTTGGACGGAGAGTCATAGAATACTTAGACACTTTGTCAAAAGTCAGAAATAGTTTTAGGTGGATTATGCTGTGAGGTAGATTGTGGTCTTTTCTTTCCTGAGGATATGGAGAGCTGGAGTGGTCAGAATACCCAGGTGCAGTTTAGGAATCCATGCATTTACAAAATGAGCTGTGAAGCTCTCTGGCTTTGGCAGTTGAGTTCTTTCAAGTACATTTCAATAAACCGAAATGAACCCTTGTTTGATGGTTCACAAAACCTGGATTTTAATGCTGACACGTTACCACTAATTGTCAGGTGACCTTGGGGAAATCTCTTGACCCAAAAGTCAAGAGATTTTCCCAAGGTCTAAACCAATAAGTGGCTTAGATCAGAATAATATTTTAAGATTCCTTCCAGCTCTCATATTATAGATTTCCAGAGTCCTCTTTAGTTACCTCGATGGTGTTTTAATTTCAGATGGACATTTCAACTGGTCACTATAAGCTCCCTGTATATAAACTGAAATACTATGATTATTTCACTCTGTTTTTTAAGGCATAAAATGGAAGACTTTTCTTACTCTTCAGAATTGTTAGTAATACATTCTCGCATGTATATAATGCTTAAGAATTTTCCAGGTTCTTTCATATACCTTTTCTCCTGGCAGATATTATTCCTTTTATGTAGATAAGAGAATATTAGTTCAGGAGTTAATTGGCTTGTCCAGTTCACAATGAGTTGAATGATTGTTAGAAAGAACCCAGGGATTTGGGCTCCTAGTTCATTGCTTCTTCCATTGTAACATTTTACCACCTCCTCCATTAGCCAATCGGTAGCCATCTCACTGTGGCCAACAGTGGCTTTTTTGTGGTGTAGAATATAAATTACATAAGCTGTTATCTTATTTGTGAATGTCCAATTCTTTTTCAAGATCTGAAGTGGCAAACGTTTTGGGAATTTTATCTTTCACTCAAAAGAGCCAGAGGCAGAAATGACCAAGGTAACACAAGGTGTAGTTTTGAGTCTCAGTCCTATCAATTTCAATCAATGAGTGGCTAAGGAAATGATCTAATTTGTACGCTCATCTGTACAAATGGGATTTAAGGCTGTGTAAACACATTATGAATTATTTTTTAATCATTCGTTGAGAAAATCTCCAAGAGAAGATCTGGCCTCTCAATTTGATGTGTCATTATGTAACAACCCATGATAGAAAAATGTGCACTTAGGTATTGTGAAGGCAGCTTAGGCTGGGTTCAGGCTTCTCTGTGATCACAGTGCATTTAGTCTGTTGGCAACAGATCTTTGATTTCTCCCTCTCTGATCACCTTATCCCAGGAACTGGGCATTGGGTAAGAACTTGGGATCCTCAGAAATGGAAAGCAGTCTTGGGTGATTCATCTACGGTTGGAATCAAGACTTGGGCAGTACCTTGTTTTGCAGACTGACCTAAGCCAATTTGGGTATGCTTTAATTAGTGGGTTTAGTTTGGTAGCAACAGGTAATTGCCAAAGCTTAGAAGTAACCTTTCTGCCAAGTTAATTGTTAAAATGAAGTTGATTCTCAGATCAAATTCTGCTATCCATTTATTAGCCTTCAGACAAAAGAATTGTTCATGCCCTTTGTTCTGACGCTTAAAGTATAGAGAGTTGAGATTTGTATCATGCTTACAAAATAGAGTGTATGAACAATGTTTTTGTCTCTCATTTTCACGTTCACTTGTCTTGAATACCACTGTGGATTCCTTGAAAACCTGTTGATCAAGCAAAGCTAAGTTTATAAGACCCACTTCAGTAAGGGAGAGCACCTCTTTGCCAGTTCTCAGAAGGGATGAGCCAAGGAGAGAATATTTACAGGGTTTTAGAGCCCCTGCTGGATGACTGTTTTTTTTGAGACAGGGTCTCGCTCTGTCACCCAGGCTCCTGAGTGAAGTGGCACCATCACAGCTCACTGCAGCCTTGATCTCCCTGGCTCAGGTGATCCTCCCACCTCAGCCTCAGCCTCCTGAGTAACCGATGTTGAAAAGGTAGTAATTAGCTTGGTCAATATCGCTAGTCACTAGGGAAATGAAAATCAAAACCACAATATCAAAACGTCATGTAATATACCTTTAATATAAACAATTAAACATAAGAACCTGTTTTTAACATCCATTATGCTAATTAAACAAGGTAATAATTTCATCAATGGCATCTCATTTCCATATTCACTCTGCTAATTTAGCAAAATCAGTTGGGTGTTGTTGGGAGATAAAGATAAGGGAAGCAAGCTTTTGGAGTTTGGCCTTTCTCATAAATGCTAGCTGACTATCCTGGAATATGAATTGTTGACTATTCTTGGGTGTAGCTTGGACCAACCAAAGTATACATATATAATGTCACATTGCCAGTGATAAAGTGCATTATAGACTATTTTGTGATTTAAAAGTAATGGCAAAAACCGCGATTACTTTTGCACCAAATCTAACAGTAGTATGTATGTATTTGGGTTGCTAAAGGGAGCCCTCTGACCAGTCCTGCATCCAGGTTGTCTGAGCCCAACAGACTACAGTGATCAATTTCTGAATATGACTATGAGAAAATTCTCAAATTATGAATGATTTGGGGCAAGAGGGGAGACCATTTTGAATTGGGGAACATCTTAAAATTCATGTGTTGTCATGAAATGTTGCAGAATAATGTGTACGGTCCTATCTCTGTGTGTGTGTGTGTGTGGTGTGTATGTTAAAAAACACCAAGTGATCATACATGTGTGTTTGTAGTTACATGGAAAATTTCTGAAAAGATGTACAAGAAACTGTTTACAGTGGGCCCCTCTGTGGAGTGAAATGGGAATGGGAAGGAGGAAGACTTTCTTGCTCTCCAATTTGTATTTGGAGGGAACAGTGCTATATTGTGTGAAGAGGAGACTTTTAGTTTAGTTATCTTTTGTTTGATTTTTCGCCACCCTGTACCTGCAATGTCTGAATTCCCTTTTTGGAGTTGGTGTCTCTGCCTTTGCGTGTGTCTTGGTGAGCAGTGGGGCCCTGCCTCTGGCCATGAAGCTTCTGAGGCCACGTGCTTATGTTTCTGAATGCCAGCAGCCAGCCTATGAGCCTGTGACCTCTACCCCCTGGAGCTCTAGCCCAGGACTCTGAATCTGGAGCTGTGGATGCACTGGGGCCACTTGGAACTTATTGGGCAAAGGAGGCAGCTTGTGTCCAAGGCTGACAACAAGGGACCTGGTTTTCCTGTGGCATGACCTTGCTAGAAGTTCCAGCTCCCGGGTTCTTTGGCTCCTTCCTGGGTTCCTGAGCCTCGTTCTTGTGGATTCTGTGAGCTACCTGATAGTCTTGCAAGAAATTCCTTTTCTTCTTAAATAGCCTGAGTTGGTTTCTCTTGTTCCTAACATAATCAAGATCTCTGAATGCTTAAGACCGTGATTTTTCTTCTATGAATATTACTTTTATAATAATTAAAAATAGTTCAAACTAAATAGATTCATTTTAAAACATTTGGACACTTATGTTAACTCAGTTGAAAAATAAGAAATCCAGTGGGCATGCAAAGTAGATGGATTGGTGGTGAGCTCAGCATTGGTGGGAAGTGTTGTGTGAAGGAGGCTGGGTCGGGGTGTCAGGGCTTGGGTGGTGGTAGAACTGGGTCTTATGAGCTGTAATGTCTCAACGATGATACCAAAGAGTTTCCTGGTAAAGCTCTTTTGTGAAGAGAAAATAATGATCTCTAAATGGACATTATGTGTTAGCAGGCATCCTGCACATTGATGGAGAAGAAAGAGTATAGATTTGGGTCAGACCCAGATCTGACCTGGGTACTGTACTTAGTTGTATAATTTGGCATAATACTTTACCTCTCTGAGACTGTTTCTCATTTATTTCATATTTATAGTTATATATCTAAATATATTATCTATCCATCTACCTATATCTCAAACACACCACAGTGATATTTTATAATTTAGTAAGTGCCTTTTAAGAGGGAAAATATTTTTTATTAAAAAAATGGGAGCTCATTAGCCTCTTACTCTTTTTAAAAAATTTTTATCTTTCGAGATGGAGTCTCACTCTGTCACCCAGACTGGAGTGCAGTGGCATAGTCTTGGCCTTCTGCAACCTCTGCCTCCTGGGTCCAAGGGATTTTCGTGCCTTAGCCTCCTGAGTAGCTGGTATTACAGGCATGCGCCACCATACGTGGCTTAATTTTTGTATTTTTAGTAGAAATGGGGTTTCACCATCTTGGCCAGGCTGGTCTCGAACTCCTGACCTCAAGTGACTTGCCCATCTCAGTCTCCCAAAGTGCTGGGATTACAGGTGTGAGCTACTGTGCCTGGCCTACCTTCTTATTCTTATTAAAAATAATTAGACCTCTGCATTTATCCCACACCTGACTTACATGCCACACAAGTAACACTTTTTTTTTTTGAGATGGAGTCTTACTCTGTTGCCCAGGCTGGAGTGCAGTGGTGGCGATCTTGGCTTACTGCAGCCTCTGCCTCCCGGGTTCAAGCGATTCTCCTGTCTCAGCTTCCTGTGTAGCTGGGATTACAAGCACATGCCACCATGCCCGGCTAATTTATATATTTTTAGTAGAGACGGGGTTTCACCACGTTGGCCAGACTGGTCTCGAACTCCCGACTTCAGTTGATTCGCCTACCTAGGCCTCCCTAAGTGCTGGGATTACAGGCGGGAGCCACTGCAGTTGGCCAGAAATAACATTTTAAACACTTTCTGGTTTTAGCATTCTTGGTGGTTGTCCTACCTTGTTAAAAGTGAGGAATTTGCCACACGTATGTTAATCCGCTTCCCTCCTTTCTTGTTTTTTAAAAAGTTATTTTTGTTACTTCTATTGATGACTTTATTGTTGTAGATAATATTGTAAGCTTCTATTTCTTAATTTCTGAACTTTGGATAGTATCTTTTGACCCTCTCTTATATAAGATAAAGAAATTATGACTTTTTTTTACTTCTTTCCCTGCTTTCCCAGTTTTTGATAGTGATATTTTACTTTTATGTTGTCAGTGTCTTAACATTTACATTTTGCTCTTAAACTATATTATATCATTCAAACTTTGCCTATAAATTATTTCTCAGATAATGAAAACCGCTAATGGCATTTATTAGATTCTTTATTTCCAGATTCACCTGAGGCCTTGGTATAGGGGATGCCAACATTCCAGTGTCTGTGTTAGACTATCTAAGCAGGACTTGCAAAGCTGCTGGGTGAAAACCAGTTTTGCAACCCTTAGCTGATCTCCATCTCCCAGCCTAGAAAAAGATTAGGGATTAAAGAGACAAATGTTTTGGAGAAAGTTACTGAATTGCTGTGGCATTTTGAGTTCCACCTTCTCATGGGGGAAAGGGGAAGTATTTAAAGATAAGCAATTGGAGAATATGATAGATTCTTTGGTGTTTGACTGGACCATTGTCGGCTACACCTGGGGATTCTAAAGGACGGATTGGAGCACCCTGTGGCCTCAGAGTTAAAGCCTGCAGTTGGAAAATAACTATGTTCATAGACTAAGCACAACATGAATATACTTCTAGCTGACCAGATGGGCCTCCCAGGAAATAGCGGGCGTGGGGTGAGCTCACATCCTGCCCAGAGAGGCCATAGGGAGTGAGCAGACCACAGCAGAAGGAGGCTGGGCCTGGACTCCTGGATGCTCAGGCTAAGGGAGCTGGAAGCTCAGCAGCAGGTATCTCTGAGGAGCCAATGGAAGCTCCATTCCAGAGAGAGTCCCCTGTAAACACTTGCCAAGTCCCAACATAACAGGCAGATGAACTCTCCCTGCCGCTTACCTTGCCTACCAACATGGCTGTGGCCTTCCCCACACCCGCTTCTATCAAACCCAACTGTGTTGTAGGGGGAGCAGTAGACCTACACGAAAAAAGGGAAACAGAGCAGATGGAGGCCATTCCCTTGCCTTCCCACGGCAGGCTTGCTCCCTGCCTAGAGTAATAAGCCTGGTGGCAGAGAGAGAAGCTTACATTCAAATGAAGTTCCAAGTTTTGACTGGGACACAGGCTTGGACATTGTAATTACTGAAATGAGTTGTTTTGTGACTTGAAGTGACTGGAGGACTTTTTGTACCTGATATTGATCAGACAAGTCATGGTCCTGGACTCAAATTTCATCTTAAACAATCAGGAATAATGAGCCCTACAGAGTGGCCTTGAACAACATTGCAGCAAGGAAAGAAAGTGGTTTTCTGTTGACCTCCCTAAGCTCTGCTTGTTCAAGGGATCAGCTACATTATTTACTGCAACACCAGGAAGAATGATTGATATTAAAGAGAAGGAAATGTAATTCCATGTTATTCAAAGGAAGACTGTTTCCTTCGCCAAGTCAAATGCATTATTTTTTCTTATTCTCTAGTATGTGCTTGGTATCATGCCACATTCTAGTTTGCTTCATGTTTGGACCATGACTTTGATGTATATGTTTATATTTTTCTGAGATGTTCTAAATGATTCTTTTCTTTCTTTTTGTTGACAAAAAGGCACCTAATCTCAGAGATCATCTAGCTGCTGCTTCTTTCTGTCTTTCTTTTTTAAGAGAGGATCTCACTGTCACCCAGGCTGGAGTGCAGTGGCGCGGACACAGCTCACTGCAGCCTCGACCTCCTGGGGTCAAGTGATCCTCCCACCTCAGGGCCAAGGAACTGGGACTACAGGCATGTGCCACCATGCCCAGCTAATTTTTTTTAATTTAATTTTTTGTAGAGACAGGGTTTCACCATGTTGCCCAGGCTGGTCTCAAACTCCTGAGCTCAAGTGATCTGCCCAACCTGGCTTCCAAGAGTGCTGGGATTACAGGTGTGAGCCACAATACCCAGCCTGCTGCTTTTTTCTTTATTGAGATGTAGTTGACGTACCAAAAAATTCACACATTTAAAGTATACAATTCAATGGATTTTTAGCCTATTCCCAGATCTATGCAAACTTCACTACTATCAGTTATGGAATATTTTCATCAGCCTCCAAAAAAATCCTGTACCCATTAGAAGTCACTCCTGATTTCCTCTCAATACCTTAAGCCTCAGGAAACCACTAATGTACTTTTTGTCTTCATAGATTTGCCCATTCTGGATGTTTCAAATAAATTGAATCATACAGTATGTGATCCTTTGTAATTGACTTCTTCCAGTTAGCATATTTTTTAGCTTAATATTTTTACGGTTCATCCATGCTATAGTATCTGTCAGTACTTGTCCCTTTTTTATTGCTGAATCATATTCCATTATATGGATATATCACATTTTATTTATTTATTCATTAGTTGATGGACATTTCCGCTTTGGCTATTAGGAATAATGGTGGGCCAGGCATGGTGGCTCATGCCTGTAATCCCAGCACTTTGGGAGGCTGCGGCAGGTGGATCACCTGAGGTCAGGAGTTTGAGACTAGCCTGGCCAACATGGTGAAACCCTGTCTCTACTAAAAATACAAAAATTAGCCAGGCGTGGTGGTGGGCACCTGTAATTCCAGCCACTCAGAAGGCTGAGGCAGGGGAATCTCTTGAACCCAGGAGGCGGAGGTTGCAGTGAGCCAAGATTGCACCATGCTACTCCAGCCTGGGCGACAAAAGTGAAACTCCATCTCAAAAAAAAAAAAAAAAAAAAAAGAGGAATAATGCTGCTATGAACATTAGTGTACAATTTTTTTGTGGATATGTTTTCATTTCTCTTGGGTATATGTCTAGGAGTGGAATTGCCGACTCATATGGTAACTACATGTTTAACATTTTGAGAAATTGCTAAACTGTTTTCAAAGTGGCTATATCATTTTATATTTCCACCAGCAGTGTTTGAAGGTTCTAGTTTCTCCACGGTTTTGCCAACACTGATCGTCTGTTTTTTTGATTGTGGCCATTCTTTGGGGTGTGACGTGGCATCTCATTGTGATTTTGATTTGATGTTCAGCATCTTTTTGTGTGTATATTGGCCATTTATACATCATCTTTGGAGAAATGTCTATTCAGATCCATTGCCCATTTAAAAATTGGTTACTTGTCTTTTTATTATGAGTCCGTTATCAGATACAGGGGCTCCCCATTTACAATGTGGGTTAAGTCCAGATAAACTCATCATAAATTGAAAATACTGTAAGTGAAAAATGTATTTAACATACCTCAAGCATCATAGCTTAGTCAAACTTACTTTAAAAAAACTCAGAACATGTACATTAGCCAACAATTGGGCAAAGTCATCTAACACAAAGCCTATTTTATAATAAAGTATTACGTATCTCATGTAACTTATTGAATACTGTACTGAATATGAAAAATGGAATAGTTTTATGGGTATTTGAAGTACAGTTTCTATTGAATGCATATGGCTTTCACACTATTAAAGGCAAAAGATTATAGGGTGAACCATTGTTAAGCTGGGGACTGTCGTATATGATTTGCAAACATTTTCTTTGATTCTCTGTGTTGTCTTTTTACTTTCTTGATGATGCCCCTTGAAGCACAAAAGTTTACAATTTCGAAGTTCAGTTCATCTATTTTTAATTTTGTAGCTTACACTGTTGTATTTAAGAAGGGCTTCGTCTAACCCGTGGTCATGAACGCTTACTCCTATAATTTTTTTCTAAGATTTTTATTATTTTAGCTGTTTTGCTTAGGACTTTCATTTTTTTTGAGTTAATTTTTGCATATGGTGTGAGTCAGGGGTCCAAGTTTATTCTTTTGCATGTGGATATACAGTTGCCCCAGCACCATTTGTTAGAAAGACTCTTCTTTCCCCTTTGAATTATCTTGGTACCTTTGTTGAAAATAAGTAGACCCTAAGTGTGAGGTTTATGTATCTGGCTTCTTGATCATATTCTTTTTGCTAGTTGTTCCACTTTCCCTTTTGGATGTTTCTTGGTAAGACCACTCACTTCCTGTTCTAGTCTGGACTTCATTGTTTTCTGGCATGCTGCACAGATGTCATCTGAATATTTCTTTTCCTTGTTTTCTTAAGTTAGATCCGTTTTTCTTAGGTCTCATGCATTCTTCTTCTTTGGGTTCTTTTTTCATTTGCCAGAGAACATTCTCAAGTAATAATTTTCAGAAAGAATTGAGGGAAGACAGCTCTCTCAGGGTTTGAATACCTTGATGTATCTTTGTTCTCACCCTCTCACTTGAATAATAGTTAGGCTGGATATAGAATCCTGGGTTCAAAATAATTTTTCTTCCAAAAAATGAAGTCATTGCTTGATGCCTTTTGTCATAGATGAGAATCTTGATGCTGATCTGATTCTTGTTCCTTGCTAGAAAACCTTTTTCTTTTTCTATCTGGAAGCTTTTAAGATCTTTTCTTTTCCTTGAAAATCAATAAAATTTGATTTTCAAAAAGATAAAATAATGAGTCTCAGGCAAATATAAAATGAACATGAGTGATTAATGAGGGAGCACTGGTTCAAAGAGCATTTGAGAAACTAAGCATTTATTGGCAATCTTAGGAGAAGATTGCTGGGATAGACACAAAACTGATTAATGTACTCCAAAGCCATGAACTGTAACTTCTGAAGTTCCAATTGAACAGAACCTTATTTTCATCTCTACTGAAATAACATCTACAACTTAAACTCTGTTCCTACAGATGTAAAGTAGCCATTTTAAAAAACAGATTACCCAGTAATCTCTTCTGCCTATTTTCAAGTTTCAGATAATTTTTCTGAGTCTTCTGAAGTTACATGAAGTTATGTCTAGGTGGAGTCTCTTCTCCTTCATCCTTTTGAGTATTTAGTGAGCTTTTGTGATTTGAATATATGTGCCTTTCTTCAACACTGAGAAATTTTCTTATTTCCTTGATGATGATGATGATGATTGTGATTATTATTTTGAGACCAAGTTTCACTCTGTCCCCTAGGCTAGAGTATAGTGGCATGATCTCGGCTCACTGCAGCCTCCACCTTGCAGGTTCAAGTGATTCTCTTGCCTCAGCCTTTGGAGTAGCTGGGATTACAGGCATGCACCAACATACTCAGCTAATTTTTGTATTTTTAGTAGAGATGGTGTTTCACCATGTTGGCCAGGCTGGTCTCAAACCCCTGACCTCAAGTGATCCATCCGCCTCGGCTGCCAAAGTGCTGGGATTACAAATGTGAGCCACCGTACCCAGCCTCCTTATTTCCTTCCCTCCATTTGCTCTGTTCTTTCCTTCTAGAACATCTACAAATCAGATGTTGAACCTCTTGGACTGAACCTCTTTGTTTCTTAACTTTTCAAAGTTTCACATTTCTGTTTATTTGTCTTTTTAATGTATTTTCTTAATTTTTACTCCTGTCATTCTATTGAAGTGTTTGACAATTATATTTTTTAAAGTTCAAGAACACTTTTTTGATCTCTGATTTATTCTTTTGCTTAGCAGCTGTTCTTGTGTTACTATGCCGTATTTTCTATTTGAAGATCCATATTACATATATTTAACATTTTTCTTTTCTATTCTCTGAGTAATCTGTTTTCTTTTTTGGGGTCAGTGATTCCGATTGACATCTAGGTCCTTCTTTTTTGTATTGTTAGTTTTTTTTCTTCTTTTGAGACAGAGTCTTTCTCTGTTGCCCAGGCTGTAGTGCAGTGGCGCCATCTCAGCTCACTGCAACCTCTCCACCTCCCAGGTTCAAGCAATTCTCCTGCCTCAGCTTCCCAAGTAGCTGGGATTATAGATGTGGGCCACCACACCCGGCTAATTTTTGTATTTTTAGTAGAAACTGAGTTTCTTCATGTTGGCCAGGCTGGTCTCGAACTCCTGACCTCAGGTGATCCACCCACCTCAGCCTCCCAAAATGCTGGGATTACAAGCGTGAGCCACTGCGCCCAGCCATGTTGTTAGATTTTTGAATGTCTGTTGATCCTTGATCATTCATTGTAGTCATAACTAAAGGCTAGATTGGTAATATTTATAATATTTGCAATAATAATAACATAACTGAGATGCATGTACTAATCGACTAATCACATGAGGTGTTATTAGTATCCTCATTCTGAGGAAACCAAGACACAGAGAGGTTAAGTGATTTGCCCAAGGTCACATAGCTAGAAGTGGCAGAGCTGGGCTGCAGTTCCAGCAGGTCTGTCTCTAGAGTCTTCTTAATCACTACCTGGTTCCACAGCAAGCTTGTTTGGCAGGGCCAGCTAGCTGTCTGAGAGCTCTGTGCAGCTTAATGGACCATAGTAATTGATAGGCTTCATTTTAGTGTGTGCTTGAGAGAAACAAGCCTATGACCCCCAATATGCCAAAAAGAAGAAGACAAGGCTGGATGTGGTGGCCCATGCTTGTAATCCCAGTACTTTGGAAGGCCAAGGTGGGAGGATCATTTGGGGCCAGGACTTTGAAACTAGCCTGGACAAAAGAGCTAGACCCCTATCTCTACAAAAACTTAAAAAATTAGCTGGTCATAGTGACACATGCATGTAGTCTCAGCTACTTAGGAGGCTGAGGCAGGAGGATCACTTGAGCCCAGGAAACTGAGGTTGCAGTGAGCCATGATTGCACCACTGCAGTCCAGTCTGGATGACAGAGTGACACCCTACCTCTAAGAAAAATAAAAGTAAAAGAAGATAACACCGCACCAGGACCCCTGCACCCCAAGGCAGATTATTTCACTCTCTCAGAATGAAGTTCACTAGTACTCGCTGGTGGACAAATGCTTGTACTGTCTATTACTTTTGCATCTTTGAAAGTCTCTTCAATATTTTTTCAATGTTTTATTATGAAAATTCTCAACAGAAAAGTTGAGCAAATAGCACAATAAACTCTGATGTGCCCTTCACTTGAATTCCAAAGCCACTAACATTTTGCCACATTTGCTGTCTCTACATAAATAGATATTCTATATTCAACTATTCAAAGTTGCAGATTTCATGGTAATTCACCCCATATGCTGTAGGAAGCACCTTCTAAAGATAAAATGTTCTTCTGCATCACCGTAATAACATGATCATGCTTAAGAAAATTTTCTAATAATTTTCCTAATGAATTTCCTAATGTCATCTAATATTCAGCCTATGTTTAAATTTCCCCACTTGGTTCAAAAATCTTCAAATAACTTTTCTTAATCAAAACCTTTGTAACGGAAGTATGATTTGTGCACATTTCTGTATGTATAATGTGCAAAAAAGTCCAGGATTCTATCAAGGTTCGCTTATGGCATTTAATTAGTCTGTCTCTTTAGTCTTCTGTGTTCTAGAATACTCTTCTTCTTCCTTTTTGTAGGAATTGACTTAGTGAAGAGATGACTCCAATTGGCTTATATGTTATTGTTGTTCTTCTTTTTCTTCTTTGATATGAAAAATTTCAAATATACCGCAAAGTTGAGAGACATGCAAAACCCCCCATGTACCCATTGCCCAGCTACAAAAATCAACACATGTCCAGACTTGTCTCATCTGGACCCCTATTTCCCTTCTCTTTTGCCATTAGATTATTTTGAAATAAATTTCAGCCTTGACAACATTTAATCCTTAAATATTTTAGTATATATTTATAAAAGATACATAATTTGTCAGGCTCATCAAGTATCTAGGCATTGTCTTAAATATTTTTTTCATAATTGGTTTGTTTTAATTTGACCCACATTGCATGTAGCTGATATGTCTCTTAAGTTTCTTTTAATCAGTAAGTCCCTCTTTCTCTTGTTTGCCCTATTGCAACTTTTTTTTTTTTTTTTTGAGATGGAGTCTTGCTCTGTCACCCAGGCTGGAGTGCAGTGGTGCCATCTTGACTCACGGCAACCTCTGTTTCCTGGGTTCAAGTGATTCTCCTGCCCCAGTCTGCCTGAGTAGCTGGGATTACAGGTGCCCACCACCAGGCCCAGCTAATTTTTCTATTTTTACTAGAGACAGAGTTTCGCCATGTTGGCCAGGCTGGTCTTGAACTTCTGAACTCAGGTGATCTGCCTGCCTTGGCCTCCCAAAGTGCTGGGATTACAGGCCTGAGCCACTGCACCTGGCCCATTATAACTTATTTGTTAAAGAAACTGAGTCCTTTGTTCCATTGAGTTACATTGCATCCCCATGGTGCTGTTCAACATGTTTCTCTGTCCCCTTTATTTCCAGTAACTGGTAGTTAAATCTAGAGGTTTGATCTGATTCAGGTTTGGTTCTGGGGTCAGAACACTTCACCAGTGGTGGTGGGTATTTCCAACAGGAAGCACACGTTGTTCAGTTGTCTCTCTCTTTGTGATGTTGGCAGTCAATGATGACACTTCCTTAGATCACTTGGATAACTTGAATCTTTTGTGTTAAAAAATGTCAATAAATAACAGTTACAAGCAGGAGTCTTTAAACCATTGATCCCCACACCATATCCATTAAACCGTTCTCTCCTTTGAGATATTAGATTGGTATCCTTGGAAAAGGGGGTCCTTATATAAATTCAAGGAGTGCCATATACTGTGATGAATTATTACAATGTAAATACTCCCATGTAGCCTTGCTTTAAAAAAAAATCCAGGATGTTATCAAGGTTCACTTATGGCATTTCATTATGATAATTTAGTTTACCGTAAAATTTTAACGGCTCTTGGAAGTGCTAATTGTTTAACTTTGTTTAACTTAAGGTTTCTCAAATTTATCTCACTTCACACCTCCTTCTCCACAGACTACCTATTAAGCCCTCCCAGAAAAGTAATCAATGGAAAGTTATTTGGAAAACATCTTAAATCATTTGTTCAGTCACTCAATAAACATTTTTTGAGCACCTGCTTTGTGTCAGGCATTGTATTAGACACATATATAGAAATGGACTCTCAAGCTTTATTGGTTCTTTACTTGTCTGGTGTTAGAATATTTCAAATGTCACAGGGAGAGAAATACCTGACTTAGCAGATTATAATGATCTGATCACTGGGGCATACAGTATCTCAAAGTAGGCAATATCCCTGTCTGCAAAGAGTCGTATAGTCTGGCTTTCATTCCACTGCTCAGTCAGGAGTTGAAGAGGGGAGAGAAAGGGTCAGGCACTCCAATTATCCATGACTGACTGCATAACAAACCACCCCAAAACCTAATGGTTTCAAACCACAACTTATGATTGTCTCTTATGGTTTTGTGAATCGACAGGATTCCTGTTTGGCGTCTCTCATGTGATTGCAGTTAGATGGCAGCTGGGTTGGGAATCATCCGGAGGTTTGACTGCCCCGGACCTCTCTGATGGCTCTTTCACGTGACTGGCAAGTGATACTGGCTGTTGCCTGGGAGCTCAGCTAGGGCTGGTGACGAGAGCATGAACATGTGACCTCCTCACGTAACATGGTGGCTGGTTTCTGAGATGGAGTGTTTCAAGTGAGTAGTGTTCCAGGAGGCCTACTTTTTTGTGTGTGTGCAATTTTTTGTTGTGGTAAAACATATATAACATAACATAAAACTTAACATTTTAAACATTTTAAAGTGTACAATTCAGTGGCATTTTAAAGTGTACGTTTAGTGGCATTAAGCATGTTCACAGTGTTGTGCTGCACCACTGTCCATCTCCGGAACTTTTTCATCATCCCAAATAGAAACTATACCCATTAAACAACAACGCCCCATTTCCTTCTCCTCCGAAGTCCGTGGCAACCACTATTCTACTTTCTGTCTCTATGACTGTGCCTATTCTAGGTATCGCATATAAGTAAGTGGAATCATACAATAGTTGTCCTTTTGTGTCTGGCTTATTTCACTTAGCAAAATGTTTTCAAGGTCTATCCATGCTGTCGGAGCATGTGTTAGAACTTTATTCCTTTTCATGGCTGAATGAGATTCCATGGTATGTACTGGACCTCACCTCGTGATGTGGGGAACGCCATATGAGTACAGAGGGAGAAGGACTTGCTGTTGGCCATCTTTGGAGACTGCTGACCCTGGTTTGCAGATTCTTCTTAGGAACTGTGATCTTTGTGGTTGGGGAGTCATATGATCTGACTCTGTAACCTGCTGAACCTTGAGAAGCTAAAAGCAGCAAAGAAGGGGCCAGAAGTAGAGAAAGAAAGAAAATTAGAGAGGCACAGAGGAAAGGATAAAAGAGGAATGAAGCCAGAGAAGTGGAGTCTCAGGAACCATGGATATGCAACTTTGTTTACAACGAACTTTCTGCTGCCTTTCTAATCTTCAAATCAAAATTTATTTTGGCCACCTTATTCCCAAGGGGCATAGCAGATCTGGTTCCTGACCAGCTCACCTTATTGGAACAATAAATCTCATGTGTCACATGATCCACTGACTGTTTCTCTTGTGACTCTGCCCTGGTCTTGGTCATATTCCTAATGAGAGCTTGTTAATGTAGGGGTGATAGTGACGCCCAACTTGAGTTGAGGAATTATAGAGTAGATATGTGCTGAGGGTCCCATCTTCTCTGCAGAGGCTGATTGCTTGGCTTATAAGAAATCACTTTTCAGCTGGGTACAGTGCTCATGCCAGCAACCCCAGTGCTTTGGGAGGCTGAGGTGGAAGGATTGGCTTGAGACCAGGAGTGTGAGGCCAGCCTAGGCAACAAAGTGAGACACTGTCTCAACAAAAAAAAAAAAAAAAAAAAAAAAATTTTTGTTAAAGTCACTTTCCTGAGAAATGAGAGACAATGTGCTAAAAGGAGGGACTGAGGGACCTGGGATAGGGCAGAATTTGCTGTTCACAAGAGGCTTGAAAGTGCCCTTGAGACATGTATGTTTTCACTAGGACTAAGCAACTCTGGCTTATAAGAGCTTTTAGCTCTCCTGAAAGTTGTGTCCCCAAATGATAAATATTTGTGTCTCACTCTGGTAGGAGAAGCAAGAGGCCTTTCACCCCTGTTGAAAGAGGAGTGAGAAAGCAATGGTTATTATTATATCTTAAACACTTTATAGAAAGAAAATCAGGGACTTCCATAATATGAGTAAACCTGGCACTTCAGCATGCTGGAGAGGAAAGAGCAACAGTCGGTTCTGTTCACAGCAACGGGCCTGTGTTTGGCTTGTTGGCAAGGAGAGCTGGTCTGGGCGATGGTAATGTATCTGCCAAACTTCTGGCAGAAGTTTAAAGGGTGTCAAGGGACTGAAACTGGGAGTAGGTTCTGTTGGGGTCTAAGGATTAGAGGTGCACAGGCAAACCAAGTCAGTGCATGTGGGAGCTCCTGAAATAGGTTGACAGTGGTGAGAGTGTGGGCTTTGTGAGTGGTTGTGATTTATGATGTTTTGTTGGTTGCTGTGGTGCTGGGCTGTCAATCCAAGCATTCGTTTTGCTAAACCAGTTCAGAAAAATTTTAGTTTGGTGCCTTGTCTTTAATTATTTTTTTTCCAGCGCCATTGTGTTGTGTTCAGATGACTTTGCTCATGATTCTAGATCTTTATATTGAAATGCTTCCCCAAATTGAATTAAAACATAAAATGTTAAGAGTTAAATAAGTGGTTACGTTAACTGTCACGGGTCCTGTGCCATTTGTCTTATTAATCAGTGACTAATCAGGTTTTTTGGTACTTGGACTCCATGGCTCTGAGGACATACATGTTAAATAGCAGTTAGAGTCTCAGCAAGACCACACAATTGTTCTTGTTTCAGTGGGAAAATGGAACTTGAATTCTAAGGAACAGGTATTTTGTTCTTCCACCCACCTACCATTCTCACTTCTTCCTTTGACATAATGGAGTTGAAGTCCCAACACTTCCTGTCTTCTTTCTTGAGGAAGTGATGAGTTCCCAGCAGAAGCAATGGTGGTAGCCATTTTCATGCTAGCAGTGATAGTCAAGCAGGTGTTTGCCTTTGAGGCCTGTCTGTATATGTCCTAGAATATTAGTAAGAATGTATGATACCTGTATGTAGCACTTATCAGAAAGAATAGATTTTCTTTCATTTGTCCATTGATTGGTTGACTGACTCATTCATTCAGTATTATTTACCACCACTTAGGTTTTTGTGTTCTTGTTTCAGATTTTCTACCCCACTGGAGAAAAGGATTTTTTAATATTTATTTTTGAGCAGTATCAAAAGGCTGCATATGAGGGGGAAAAAAGGGCACAATGATTAAATGAGGACCAGTAATATTTTCTTGGGGAATTAAAAGACAAAACAGAGTGTGAAAGAGAAGAATTCTAGGGTGGGATTAACACCTTTTGAAGTAAAAGTTCCTGCTTTCTTAGAAGTTTCTTCTCATGAGGAAATAATTTGGTGAACTGCTCATATTTAAATAAAAACAATACACGTACATGCACAAATTCATTGTTAACATTTAGGAAAAATATGTGTTATTTCTGATAATTTAAAAAGAAGCATCACATTTGTTGAACATATTTAATTGTTAAGGAAAAATTTTTTGAAGCATTAATAAAGCCTTTTTTTCTTTTTGTTTCTTTCTTTCTTTCTTTTTTTTTTTTTTTTGAGACAGAGTCTTACTCTGTCACCCATGCTGGAGTGCAGCAGCACGATCTCGGCTCACTGTGTAACCTCCACCTCCTGGATTCAAGCGATTCTCCTGCCTCAGCGTCCTGAGTAGCTGGGATTATAGGCGTATACCACCATGCCTGGCTAATTTTTGCATTTTTAGTAGAGACGGGGTTTCACCATGTTGGCCAGGCTGGTCTTGATCTCCTGACCTCAAGTGATCCGCCTGCCTCAGCCTCCTAAAGTGCTGGGATTACAGACGTTAGCCACTGCGCCCAGGCAAAGCCTTTCTTTCTTATTAGAATACTGCATGTGATGCCAGACAGATGTGATAGAGGCCAAACCCAGTTGGGAAGTTGGTTTATACCCACATCCACCAATGAGCATACTAAGAACTTGAGGTGAGATGGTGATATGGTTAGGCTTTGTGTCCCCACCCAAATTTCATCTTGAATTGTAATTCCCATAATCTCCACGTGTCAAGGGAGGGACCAGGTGGAGATAATTGAATCATGGTGGCATTTTTCCTTATCCTGTTCTCATGGTAGTGAGTTCTCATGAGATCTGATGGTTTTATAAGGGGCTGTTCCCCCTTTACTTGGCACATCTCCTTCCTGCTACCTTGTGAAGAAGTTGCCTTGCTTCCCCTTCACCTTCTGCTGTGATTGTATGTCTCTCCAGCCATGCTGAACTGTGAGTCAATTAAACCTCTTTCTTTTATAAGTTACCTGGTCTTGGGCAGTTCTTTCTAGCAGCATGAAAATGGACTAACACGGATGGCAAAGGTCAGGGACAGGTGTGAGGACTGAGAGTGGGACAGTGAGGACAGTTACAGGCTAGATGGGGATGACAACTGCATGAAGGGAGAAGGAAAAAAGTGCTAAGCTGGAGGATAGGCACGAAGACAGAGAGATGGCCATAGTTCCTGATCTATTAAAAGTTTGTGAATTGACAAGTACATTTGTTGAGGAGAGATGTATTGAACATATTCTACATGTTGGGCACTGCTGTGGGCAGCTTTATAGACATGCTCTTATTTTGCTTTTTTTTGGTTGTTCCTTTCAACAGCCATTTGAGGTATCACTCATTTTTTATAAGTAAATGAGACCCAGTGAGTTTCAGTAATTTGCTCAAGATTATTCGGCTAGTAAGCCAATGGGCTAGAAATTAAACACACATTTATCTCACTCCGAGTTCATGTTTTTTATTCCATTTTATGCTTTAAACTTAGTTTTTCCATTTGTCAAGGTTATATGTGCACATAGTTTAAAGGGTCAAATAGTGCTGTAAGTCTGAAGAAGAAATCTTCAGTTCCTTATCCCATTTTCAAAACACAATCACTTCAACCAATTTCCAAAGGCAATCAGTCACTTAGGCATTGTAGACAAGTAGGAAATCTTTCTCTGTTACATTTCACCCCTCTGCCCCAACACATACTTTTATAGTCCCTTTCTCAATAAAGTTATATCATGATTTTGGTCAGAGCAATTTTCAGTGTTTATTTTATTTTGACTAACCTCTTTCCTCTCCAGTAAAATATTTTATTTTTCTTCAAGTTAACAAAAGTTAACTTGTTCAAAGGTCCTTCTTCATTTGCTTCATTTTTCTGTGTATTATTGATACAAATGTCAACCATCCTCTTATTGTTTAAGTCCCTCTTCCATATATTCAAATACGTCTGTTGGATATTCTGTCACTTTCATCCTTCCTGGAGCCTTTTGACTTGCTCTATCTGGACTGGCTGCCCAGTAGGCTCTTCATGTTACTATCATCTTTATCATCCTTTCACCATTATCCTGGGCGTTCCCTTAACCTCTCTTGAGTTGGATCCCTGTTTCCTGGATTCTGTAGCTTCTTTTTTTCCCTTGCTCCCCACAAATTTTGGTGGAGCATCCTGTAGTAGATTTCTGAGAAAAGGGTATGTTAAAAACACATTTTAAAAATCTTCTATGTAAATTGCAAAAAAAAAAAGTAAAAATATTTTTATCCTATTCAAACTTGATCAACATTTTTAGCTAAGTATAGGATTCCAAAATTGGAATTCTCTCTCAAAATTTTGAAGGCATGGCTCCATAGAATTTTGGCTTTCCAGTGAAAAATCTTTCAGCCTTTAGCTGCGGTTGAGATTTTCTTCTGGGTCCAAAGCTGTGGTCAGAAAAAGGAATCAGAAGTTCTAAGTGACTTTTTTTTAAAAGGGGATAATTTATATATGGTACCATGCACAAATCTTAAATGTATAAATTGCTGAATTTTTATACATGTATACACCTGTATAATCATTATCCAGATCAAGATACAGAACTTTTTCAGCATTCTATAAAGTTTCCTTATGCTTCTTCTCAGTTGATTCCTCTCTCTCCCTGCAAGAGAAACCACTGTTCTGATTTTTTTCTACCATAGGTTATTTTTATGTGTTCTAGAAGTTTTTTTAATATGGAATCATACAGCACATGCCTTTTTGTGTCTGGCTTCTTTCAGTCAATATAAGGTTTCTGAGATTCATCCATGTTTTATATGCATCCATTGTTTGTTTCTTTTTATTGTTGAGTTTCATTCCACTTACGAAATGTACCATAATTTGTTCATCCATTCTTCTGTTATTGGCATTTTGGTTCTTTCCAGTTTTGGGCCATTATGGCATGTGCTGTGAACATTCTTGTCTATGTTTTTTTTGTGAACATATGCAAAGGTCATAGAGTGGTATAAATTTAACTTTGTTAGAAACTGCTGATCATTTTCCATTGTGGTTGTACCATTTTCTAATTCTTTTTTTAATAGACTCTTGTCAGTATTATGTTGAGGCTCACTTTCATTCCGAAGAGTATCTGGTGCCACCATTTCTGAACATCTGGGGATTCTGAAGAGTAAATCCTGTTGAGTTTTGGCTTTCTTCATTGCTTTTGTGGGATTCAGTTTTCTCAGGACCACTGAGTCAATTCATTCTTGTCCACCAACTTTCTACCTTCTAAAATTTTGTTGCTGTTCTCATGTTCTGTCTATCCTTAAGGATTTCTGCATTAAAAATATTTTCTTTTCCTGTCATTTTAGTGGGTTTTCAGGAGCTAGTAGAGCTAAATACTTATGCTCAATTCACCATTGAAAACCTATTCACTTTTAAACTATTCTGCCTTCCCACGGTTACTGGAACTATTTATTTATTTAAACCTGCACAGTGAGTTTAAGTCGCATCTTGAGATTGGAGCAGTGGGGAAGTAAGGAGCAAAATAAAAGTCCTTAGGCAGAAGGGAAAGGTCAGCCTATTTAAAGAATGAAATCTTGTATCAAACAATACCAAGCTGTGATAGGCATAATTATTTAATGATATTATGTGACAGGGATTATGAAGAAATCTTAGCAGGGAGGGATAGGCAAATTGAAGGTGATGTTGCTTCTTGATAGCCTCAGGTTCCCCAAACATTCTTTCATTGGGTCAGTTAATTGAGACCTGGAATGAACTGGGGGTACAATTACCAGAGATCAGAGCTGAGGTGAATTCAAAATACTGAATTGAAAAACATAATTCGTTTTGCATAAAGGCACCTGGTATAAGTATCATAAAGGCACCTGGTATAAATATCATAAAGTAGTCATGATTCAAATGAATAACAAAAAATAAGAAAAGCATAGAAGACTTAACTCATCGTGATGGTTAATACTGAGTGTCAACTTGATTGGATTGAAGGATGCAAAGCATTGATCCTGGGTATGTCTGTGAGGGTGTTGCCAAAGGAGATTAACATTTGAGTCAGTGGGCTAGGAAAGTCAGACCCACCTTTAATCTGGGTGGGCACCATCTAATCGCTGCCAGTGAATAGAAAGCAGGCAGAAAAACGTGAAAAAGCTAGACTGGCCTAGCCTCCCAGCCCACATCTTTCTCCTGTGCTGGATGCTTCCTGCCCTTGGACATCGGACTCCGAGTTCTTCAGCTTTGGGGCTCAGACTGGCTTCCTTGCTCCTCAGCTTGCAGACAGCCTATTGTGGGACCTTGTGATTGTGTGAGTTAATACTACTTAATAAACCCCCTTTATATATCAATCTATCCCATTAGTTCTGCACCCCTAGAGAACCCTGACCAATACACGCATGTTGCTAGTCCCTGTGAGAGCACTAGCTCTTTAGATCTTGGATTTTGCAATGTATCCTTGAATAGTTGGATTTTGCATCTCACTTTTAAAGACCACAGGGCGATGTGGGGCAAGCCCTCTACTTTTTGGCGCCCACTGTCTCTCACGGTCTAAAATACAAGTTCTAGAAAGACAGTTCTCTGTCAACTTTGTGTTTTTCTGTTTCTTGAGAGTAAACCCCAATGATGCATTGGCTTTAGTAGAATTCAGGAGCAGTAACCCATAGCGTTTACTTCACTGGGCAAGTGATGATTAATTTGAAATGAGAACAATAGGAATGGGGCTTAATGAGCAGGAAAAAAATTAGGTTAAATATTAATATAAGGAAAAATTTTATAGAGAAGTTGTATCAGTCAAGCTCCCAGCAGGAAACAGATGACACAATACAATTACAATTGACAAGTGGTTAATAAAGGGATGACTCACAAAGATATGTGCAGGGTATGGGGAATGGTGAAACTGTTAACCTTTTCTAAGCCTGCAGGGAAGAGTGGGGGTGGTGGCAAGAATCTGGGAGTCAGAGTCAGGTTCAGAGGACCCCTGAGAGCCTGTATGGCTTTCCTTTGAGGGACACAGCCAGCCTGAGGCTGCAGAGAAGGAACCAGGAGAATAACTCCCCCAGCCTCACTCTCTTCCCTCCCTGTGGTCTTCTTTCCATCAGGGGTCCCTGTTGGTTGAGCTTCACTGGAGATCAGAGGGCAGAGTAGCCCCACTGAGCCAGTCTGCATACATCAGCCTTCCCCATGGGTAGAGTAAAGGAAGGGTAAGTGTGGAGAGAGGCTGTGGCAGAGCAAACAAGAGATGCCCCACACGCAGATGTCAGTGGTCCAGTGTAGAGCGAGTTCCTAAAGGAGGCTGCAGACATCATTCTTTTTGGACACGTTTTGGAAATAATGTAACTGCAGATTTATCTTACAATTTGAGTGTCCCTTCCAGCTGCCATAAATTCAGATGTCACAAGCAAAATAATGAAATTCTGGTACCAAACCTAATGAAATGTGTTTTGTGAAATTCACTTTGCAATAACAAGCTGCTCCTGCAAAGAGGAAATACCCAGTAATAATAACACTGTGTGCATTGTATTTTGCAGTTAATAAAGGACTTCCATATAAATAATTTTAGGTGACTCTCATAATAATTTTGTGAGGTAGTTGGGAAGATAGACCCACTTAATGGATGAGAAAAGTCTCACAGAATTGGCCTAAGATATCACAGCAAACAAGTGGGAAAGCCTGAATTTGAGCCAGGTCTCCATATTTCAAATTCAGATTTGAGTTTCAAGAGAAACTCTGATCACCTGCTATGATTTTTTTTTAAGGCAAGTGTAATTTCTTATGAGAAATATAAGAAATTCTTCCCCTTCCCAGATGTTGCTGAGTCGTCTTTGTGACTATAATGTGCTTTGGCAGCTGATATTTTATTGTCGTCAGTTTAAGGAGGATGCCATCTGATGAAGCTTGAGATACAAATTTGGGTCTTGGAAGTGATCCCATTATAACCAGGTTAAAGCTAGAGGCATCCATTCTGAAGGTCCCTGTAAACCCTGAGTTCTTTATGACTCCAATATTTTGTATCCTGGAAGATGATCCAACTTCTTAAAGAGCTATGTCTCATATATGCCACAGTTGTCTGTGCTAGAGTAATTCAGGTGACCATTTGGCTAAGTTTGACCAGAGTTTTAATAACATAATAGTAAAGTCATATGCCGGAATAAAGTTGAAGAACAGTGCATGGCGATTTTGTACACAGTCTATGTGTACAAATGAAACCCCGGGTCTTCCTTCTGGGTTTTGCAGGAGTGGCATTCTAATGATTTGACTTTGACTAGTACTTGGCAGCCCCTCCAGTATAGGAGGGAAATGAAGCCTACCAGGCAGTGACTCCCTGGAGCATTCTCTCAGCTTGTCTGTCAGTCAGACATTTTAGAAGTAGCCACATTCATTGTATGATCTCAGAATCCTGCCTTGACTGCTGGATTTAGGATTTTCTTTTTAAAAATAAGGTAAGTATGTTTTATATACAGTGCTGTTACAGATTGTAAGTGTTCAGTTAGCTAAATTTTGACAATTTGAATAATGCATGTAACTACCACCCAAAACAAAAGGTAGAACATTATCACCCCAGAACATTCTTTCATGTGTTTCCAGTCAATCTCCTCCCTCCCTGCCGTCCTCACAAATAGGCAATCACTCTTCTAATTTCTATCAGTATAGATTATTTTTTCTATTCCTAAACTTTAAGTAAGTGAAATCATACAGTATCTGGCTAATTTCACTCAATGCAGTTTTAAAAAATTGATACATAATATATGGACATATGGGTTAAACGTGCTATTTTGTTACATGGATAGCAACAAAATAATGATCATATAATGATCAAATCAGGGTGTTTAGGATATCCCTCACCTTGAGTGTTTATCATTTCTATGTATTGGGGACATTTCAAGACTTCTAGCTATTTTGAAATATACAATATATTTTTGTTAACTATAGTCACCCTACTCTGCTTTCAAACATTAGAACTTATTCCTTCTATCTAATTGTATGTTTATATACATTAACCAACCTCTCTTCCTTGATCCTATCCCCCACACCCCACATGCACCCATCTCAGTCTCTGGTTACTATAATTCTACTCTCTATCTTGATGAGATTAACTGTTTAAGCTCCCACATGTGAATGAGAACATGTAATATTTATCTTTCTGTGCCTGGTTTATTTCCCTTAACATAAGGGCCTCAGTTCCATTCAGGTTGCTGCAAAATGACAGGATTTCATTCTTTTTTATGGCCAATTAAACATTTCAATGTGTATATATACCATATATTCTTTATTCCTTCATCTGTTGATGGGCATTTAGGTTGCTTCCATAACTTAGCTATTGTGAATAGTACTGCAATAAACACAACGGTGCAGGAATCCCTTTGATATACTGATTTCTTTTCTTTTCCGTAAATATCCAGTAGTGGGATTACTGGATCACATGGTAACTCTATTTTTATTTTTTGAGGAATCTCCACACTGTGTTTCATAATGGCTCTACTAATTTACATGCCCACCAGCAATGTATAACAGTTCCTTTTTCTGCACATCCTCACCAACATGTGTTATTTTTTGTCTTTTTGATAATAGCCATTCTAACTTTAAGATGTTATCTCATTGTGGTTTTGATTTGTATTTCCCTGATGATTAGCGATGTTGTGCACTTTTTCATAACCCTGTTAACCATTTGTATATCTTCTTTTGAGAAATGTCTATCCACAGTCTTTGCCCATTGGTACAATTGGTAATTCCAACTGGGTTTTTTTTTTTTTGCCATTGAGTTGTTTGAGTTTCTTGTATATTCCGGATATTAGTCCCTTGTCAGATGAATAGTTTGTTTTCTCTCATTCTACAGGTTGTCTCTTCACTCCATTGATTGTTTCCTTGGCTTCACAGGAGCTTTTTAGTTTAATATAGTCTCATTTGTCTATTTTGTTTTTGTTGCCTGTGCTTTTGAGGTCTTAGCCATAAAATCTTTGCCTAGACCAGTGTTCTAGAGTATTTTCCCTATGTTTTCTTCTAGCAGTTTCCTAGTTTCAGGTTTTATGTTTAAGTCTTTAATCCATTTTGAGTTGATTTTGTATATGTTGAGAAATAGGGGTCTAGTTTTTTCTGCTGAATATGGTTATTTAGTTTTCCCAGTATCATTTATTGAAGAGAGTGTCTTTTCTCCAATGTATGTTCTTGGTGCCTCTGTTAAAACTCAGTTGGCTATAAATATTTGGATTTATTTCTGGGTTCTCTATTCTGTTCCATTAGTCTACATTTTTAAAATTTTAATTTAACTTAATTTATTTTGAGACAGGTTGTTGGCCTGTCACCCACGCTGAAGTGCGGTGGCATGAACATAGCTCACTACAGCCTTGATTTCCCAGGCTCAAGCAATACTCCCACTTCCGCCTCCCAAGTAGCTGGGAATACAGGTGCACCCCACTACACCTGGCTAATTAAACAATTTTTTTTTTTTTGTAGAGACAAGGTCTCACTATGTTGCCAAGCCTGATCTTGAAGTCCTGGGCTTGAGTGATCCTCCCACCTCGGCATCCTAAGGTGCTGGGATTACAGGTGTGAGCCATCACACCTAGTCTATATATTTGTTTTTATAGCAGTACCATGCTGTTTTGGTTACTATAACCTTTGAGGTCAGGTAATGTGATGCCTTCAGCTTTTCTCAGGATTGTTTTGGCTCTTTGGGCTCTTTTTTGGTTTCATATGAATTTTAGGATTTCTTTTCTGTTTCTGTGAAAAATGTCATTGGTATTTTGATAGGGATTGCAGTGAATCTTTAGATTGCTCTGGGGAATATGCTCATTTTGACAATATTAATTTTTCCAATCCATGAACATGGGATGTATTGTTATTTGTTTTTGTCTTTTTCCATATCTTTCATCAGTGTTTTTAGTTTTCTTTCTAGAGGTCTTTTACCTCCTTGGTTAAATTTATTCCTAGGTGTTTTATATACACACACACGCACATACACACACACACACACACATATATATATACGCATACATATATATATATATATACACATACATATATATATATATTTGTAGCTATTGTAAATGGGATTGCCTTCTTGATTTCTTTCTCAGCTCATTTGTTATTGGTGTATATAAATGCTACTGATTTTCTAAATGTTGATTTTGTATCCTGAGACTTTACTGAATTTATTTATCAGATTTAAGAGTCTTTTGGGGGAGTCTTTAGATTTTTCTAGCTGTAAGATTATGTCATCTGCAAAGAGGAACAATTTGACTTCCTCTTCACTAATTTGGATGCCATTTATTTCTTTCTCTTGCCTGATATTGCTCTGGATAGGACTTCTAGTACTGTGTTGAATAGAAGTAGTAAAAGTGGGCATCCTTGTCTTGTTCCAGTTCTTAGAGGAAAGGCTTTCAGCTTTTCCTCATTCAGTGTGGTGTTAGCTGTGGGTTTTTCATTTATGGTCCTTATTATGTTGAGGTATGTTTCTTCTATGCCTAGTCTGTTGAAGGGATGTTAAATTTGATGATCATGTGCTTTTTGTCCTTCATTCTCATGATGCGATGTATCACATTTATTGATTTGGGCATGTTGAACTATCCTTGCATGAATGGAACAAATTCCACTTGATCATGATGTATATCTTTTTGATGTGCTGTTAGATTCAGTTTGCTAGCATTTCATTGAGGATTTTTGTGTCTATGATCATCAGGGACATTGGATATTTTCTTTTTTTGTTGTGTTCTTGTCTGGTGTTGGTATTAGGATAATGCTAGCTTTGTAAATGTGTTAGGGAGAATTCCCTCTCCAATTTTTTGGAATAGCTTGAGGAGAACTGGTGTTAGTTCTTCTTTATAAGTTTGGTAGAATTTGGCAGTGGCTTCATAAATTATTTGCACTTCTTCTGCATGGGAGATTTATATTTAATTTTTAAGAAACTGACAAACAATTTTCTTTTTTTTAAATTATACTTTAAGTTCTGGGATACGTGTGCAGAATGTGCAGGTTTGTTACATAGGTATACACATGCCATGGTGGTTTGCTGCACCCATCAACTCTCAACTACGTTAGTATTTCTCCTAATGCTATCCCTCCCCAGGCCCCCACCCTCGGCAGGCCCTGGTGTGTGAAGTTTTCCTCCCTGTGTCCATGTGTTTTCATTGTTCAACTCCCACTTATGAGTGAGAACATGCGGTGTTTGGTTTTCTATTCCTGTGTTAGTTTGCTGAGAATGATGGTTTCCAGCTTCATCCATGTCCCTGCAAAGGACATGAACTCATTCTTTTTTATGGCTGCATAGTATTCCATTGTGAATATGTGCCACATTTTCTTTATCCAGTCTGTCATTGATAGGCATTTGGGTTGGTTCCAAGTCTTTGGTATTGTGAATAGTGCTGCAATAAACATACTTGTGTGTGTGTCTTTATAGTAGAATGATTTATAATCCTTTGGGTATATACCCAATAATGGGATTGCTGGGTCAAATGGAATTTCTGGTTCTAGATCCTTGAGGAATCACCACATTGTCTTCCACAATTATTAAACTAATTTACACTCCCACCAACAGTGTAAAAGTGTTCCTATTTCTCTACATCCTCTCCAGCATTTGTTGTTTCCTGACTTTTTAATGATTGCCATTCTAAGTGGCATGAGATGGTATCTCATTGTGGTTTTGATTTGCATTTCTCTAATGACCAGTGATGAGGAGCTTTTTTTTTTTTTATCATATGACAAACAATTTTCTAAAGTGGTTGTGCCATCTTATACTTGCACAAGCAGTGTCTGAGAGTCCAAGTGTTCCTCATCCTCACCAACACTTGGTTTTGTCAGTCTTTTACATTTTAACCATTCTAGTTGGTGTGAAGTGGTATCTCATTGTGGTTTTTACTTTGCACTTGTGACAACTAATTATTTGAAGACCTTTACATGTGCTTATTGGCTATTCTTATATTTTTTATGTGTCTGTATGAAATGTCTATTTAAGTCTTTTGCCCCAATTTTTAATTGGGTTGATTGTGTCTTTATTATTGATTTGAGGAGTTACTTGTATATTCTGGACACAAGTTGTTGTTTGTTCAATATATGCATGAAAATATTTTCTACCAGTCTGTAGCTTGCCTACTATTGATTTTCCTAACTGTGTCCTTCAGTGGGCTGGCTTTAAGATTTTAGTGAAGAGATTTTGGGTTCAGTGTTAGGAATAATGGGCCCTCACCCATTTTATAGTTGATAATGTTAATTTTTATTGGCGTACTGATGGGCATTATAACCACACTTTTTTCTCAAGGCATTGTATATTATCTTAAAAGAAAATTTCCAAAGGAAAACTCAAGACTTTTCCATAGTAACAGTGATTGTGTTATTGGGTATAAGGATTACAGATATATTAGATCTCTTTGAGCAGCAACTGCTAGTGTGTAATAGAAGCCCATGTGGGAAGGTCAAGCCCTGTCCCTTGCCAATTATGTATTCTCCTTTTCCAAGAAACTGTGGCATAATCATAAATGATACAGTGCAAGAGGGGACATATTCTATATGCTGCCCAAGTCAAGTCCAGTAGACACTGGAGAATCCAGCCTGGGAAACAGTAACAACAGCAGCTTACATTAGTATTTTCCCCAAGATCTGATGACAGGCTGCATCCAAATTAACAGTAAAAGGAAAGAAGCCAAACTTCTCTTGGAGAGAAGAAGGAATTCCACCTAGGTAAAGTGGCATCATGTGATATTAAACATTGACTCATAAAATGGGTCTCGGGAAATGCTTTCAAGCTTGACTTGGAATAACAATAGTTAAAGAACAAGATTTCTCCCTTAGAGTTCATATGTGAACTTATTTACCAGCCAACTCTGACATATCAGCTACCTGAATTGACGCTTGGTTCTAACCCTGATAATTATTGCCTCTAATCTTTTATATTTGCTTTTATATTTGCAATAAGATTTTGATTTTCTTAATAATCATGGCTCTCAAGTTGAAAAGCCTGCATAATCTCTAACTTGTACTAAGTAAATACTGGCTTCTCAGTTGACTACTATCGATTTTTTAATTATTTGGAGTAATATTTGTAATAATTAACTTTAGAGAAAAGCACATGGAAAATCTTTGTGTGCATATTCTTTAGTACCTAAAGTGTTCAGAACTGAAAAAAATACCCATTTTTATGTCCATCTGCGTACTGTGATTTCTGGATAGTAAAGGCTCTGAGCTCCTTGATGTCCCTGTGTTTCACTTATATTCCGGAGTTCTGTATTTGTTTATTTGCTGCTGATCCCACAAAACTAAAGGAAAAAAAAATAAGAGTGGCTCAAGGAGGAAATAGCTAGGGCTTAGTGTAATGTGTGGGTGGAAGATAAGGGAGTAAGAATTATTTTCAAAGAGGAAAAAAATAAGGACTTGAGGTTATTGAGAAGACTTAAGAGTCAGTTGCATCCCTCAGCACAATTTTAAGAAGTCTAAAATGTGAAAAAAAAGTTTGTACATTAAAAACACGGTTCTGATCTTTTCTTTAAAAAATGTTCTCTTGGAAGAGAATATGAGTTTTTAAAATCAGGTAAAACTCTGTCTGAATTTAGCTGTTATCTTTTACTGACTGTCCATTCTCTTGCCATTTCAGGTAAACCTCTTCGTGCTGCTCTCTGTGGTTTGTGTCCTCTTAAATCTAGCTGGATTTATCCTAGGCTGCCAAGGGGCCCAGTTTGTGTCCAGCGTGCCCAGGTGTGATCTGGTAAGCAGTCCTAAAACATCACTGTGCATCTAGGCAGACCCTGGCTTGTCAGGTGTTCCTGGCGAGACTTGCAACATTCAGCATCAGGCAACTGTCCTGAAGTGAAACCTGAAATGGGTAAAGGGAAGTGGGAAAACAAAACAAAGAGCTGCCTGCTGATTATTTCACCCAAGTTGTCGATTACTTTTTCCAAAGCAGGGACCAGCCAGCAAAACACCGGAACCATAGTGATATAATGCATCTTTAGTTAGTGAATGAATGGATCAGATGTCCACAATCAGTCTCTGACTGTCCTCATCTAAAGAGAAAAAAATGGATATTGCCAGAATACAGGTCAACAGTCTTTTATCTGAAACCTTTGGAGGCCAGATGTGTGTCAGCATTTAGAGTTTTTCCAATTTTAGAAGATTAAATATTTTGCATATACTATTTATTATGTAGCATGCCAGTGGAGTCTGGGACAGTAGGCTGTTATCATAACTTCTGGTTTTCAGAGCTTTTTGGATTTCAGCATTGTGAGTAAGAGGTTGTGCACTTGTACCATCTCTGAACTTAAAAAAAATTTTATTGTGGTAAAATACACATAGCATGAAATTTACCATCTTAACCATTTTTAAGTCTACAGTTCAGTAGAGGTAAGTATATTCACATTGTTGACAACCAATCTCTAGAACTCTTCATTTTGTAAAACTGAAAGTCTATGCATATTTAACACCAACAGCTCCCCATCCTCCAACCCCTGGCAATCACCATTTCACATTCCCTTTCTATGAATTTGAGTACCCTAGGTACCTCATACAAGTAGGATAATACGCTGTTTGTCTTTTTGTGACTGGATTATTTCACTTAGCATCATCTCCTCAAGGTTCATCATGTTGTAGCATGTGTTAGAATTCCCTTCCTTTTTAAGACTATGTAATATTCCATTGTATGTACATGATACCTTTTGTTTATCCATTTATCTATGATGGATATTTAGGTTGGCCCCCACTCTTGGTTATTGTGAATAACATTGCCACGAACATGGGCATGCAAACATGTCTCTGAGATCCTGTTTTTAATTCTTTTGGATATATAACCAGAAGTGATCATTTGGTAATTCTATTTTAAATTTTTTGAGGAAACTTTGTATAGTTTTTCATAGCAACTGCACCATTTAATATTTCCACCAACAGTGCACACGGGTTCCAATTTCTGCACATCTTCACTGACACTTGTTATTTTCTGCTTTTTTTTTTAAGTGGCCATTCTAATGGGTATAAGGTGATACCTCATTTGGTTTTGATTTGCATTTTCCTTATGATTAGTGATGTTGATAGTCTCTTCATATGCCTGCTGGCTATTTGTATGTCTTCATTAAAGGAAGAATGTCTATACAAGTCTTTTGCACATTTTAAAATTGAGTTGTTTTTTTGTTATTGAGTTGTAGAAGTTCTTTATATATTCTGTATATCAGAATATATATACCACAAAACCAACACTGTGATTATTTCTGATGTTGTAATTATAAAAGTTTGGGCAAGCCATGAAAAGTATAAGGCAGAACTTAAATATCATTTGAATTCCCACTATCCCTGGATAACAATTTGGCCATGTGTTAAGCATCTCTTTATGCACAAAAACGGACATAATCAACAGGATCATGTTATAAGTGTT
The DNA here is from genome assembly GCF_028885655.2 of Pongo abelii. Lineage (NCBI taxonomy): Eukaryota > Metazoa > Chordata > Mammalia > Primates > Hominidae > Pongo > Pongo abelii. The sequence continues at coordinate 59,777,796 of NC_071998.2, forward strand.
GTTTTCCTTTGGGGAAATTATTGACAAATGAAACCTTTTTGGGCAAGGGGTTGCTCTTCTCTTCTCTTTCCCACTCTGCCCATACCTGTCACCCCAAATCCTTAGTAACAGGCTGGGGAATTATATTTCATAATGTTTTCATGGTCATGTAATCTTACATAAATATGTGTGGAGTGGGGTTGTTCATGATTTTTTTAAAAATGGGGTATATTGTATGTACTTCCCTGCATCCTGTTTTTTATCACTTAAAGATGTATCACTTAGAGATAGATTAAATACAGACTAACACCCTTAATTTCTTTTACCAAATTAGTTCCTTATTTTGTTATTGCCTGTTGTGGCTTGGGTTTTGACCAATAGACACAGTGCTGCCATTAATATCATTCTGTATATCCTCAGGGAGATTTTAGTCCTAAGCAGAGTAGGTTCCCAGGACAAGGAATTGTTCTCAGCAGTATCTTTTCTCCTGCTTATCTCATTTATTATTACAAATTCAACCATTTTATTGTTCTATCCATTGCTTTTAAATTGGGGTAGAAGTTGCAGTGAAAAACACAAATCTTAAGTGTACAGTTCATTATAAGTTTTGACCAATGTATACATTCATTTTGACAAATGTATACACTCATGTTATACTCCAAACAATTTCTATACTCCAAACAAAATATTGTTTGTTGTACTCCAAACAGTATTTCTGTCACCCTAAAAAGTTCTTTAGTGTCTCTTTTCAGGCAGTCTCTACTCTCTCATAGGCAACCACTGTTCCTATTTCTTTCACCATTTGTTAGTTTTGCATGTCCTTGAACTTCATATAGATGGAGTCACATGGTTTGAAAATTTTTGTGTCTGAATTATTTTTCCCAGTGTAATGTTCTTGAAATTCATCCATATTTTTATATGGTATCTGTTGTTTGTTCCTTTTTTCAGGACACTATTTCATTTTATAAAAATACCAGAATTTGTTTTTTGTTTTTTTGTTCTCCTGTTGATGGACAGTTAGGTTGTTTCCAGTTTGGGGGTATTATGAACAAAGCTGCTGTGAGCATTATTGTTTTGGGGAGGCAGTTTTCATTTTTCTTGAGTGAATACCTTGGCATGGAGTTGCTGGATCATGTGGTGCTAAAGAGTTTTCCAAAGTGGTTGGGGAAGTGAGTATTTTTAATTTAAAATGGATAGTCAGTTCCTTCATTAAAGGGCTTAAACTCAGCAGTGACTGGTGAGTTTCTACCAGTGGCTCTCCACGTCTCCACCAGCAAAGAGAGTTTCTCTCTTTTTAAAGTTTTGCCAGTCTGATGAAGCCAAAGTGAGAGCTTGCTGTCACTCTAATTTGTAGTTCCCTGAGTGCTTAAGATGGCATCATCATTTTTTAAAAAGCTCTCCAGAAAATTCAAATGTACAGGTAGGGTTAAGAATGCTGCTATTGAAAGACGACAGGGGGAAGACAAAGACCTGACCTCTTCAGGCAATAGCACCAAGAATGCAGGGTGGATGTTCATTATTTAGGATCAGGGAGACTTCTACAGATTTGTTTGTGGATAGGCTAACGTGACTGATGAGAAATGAGAATAAGTTTTGATGAGAAGTGAGAACAAGTTTTTAGAAATATTGGGCAGAGATGGGATTAAGAATGGAGGTAAAGGTATTAGATTCTGCAAGGATCAGGAATAGGGGAGCAGGAACGCACGGTGCACAGTTGCCTGGAATCATTTTGCACAGAGTCTGAGGACTTCTTTGTATCCAGTGGGAAAATTAATTGGTATTCGTGATCATTTGTATAATGAGTAAACTTTCAAATAGGGTTGTTTAAAGGGACTAAATTTCACCCATCTGGAAAATTTTGCCATCCAGACTGGCTCACTCCAGAGGTTCCAGGTAACTGAAGTTTCTGAAGAGCTGGACATCTATGTTATATGGTGTGTGCAGCCCACATAGGCCTGGTTTCCCACTTAACTAAATGCTTTGTATCAAGAATGGACTTGTTTGGGAAGGGAGTATTTTGTAAGATGATGCCTAGTATTGTCTGAGAGAGATAGAGCTTTCAGGTTAAGATCTTGAGGCTTGCACCAATTGCAAAAAATGAAAATCAGAGTGCATTGTGTTGGAAAAAAAAAGTGAGTTTGGTTCCTTTTGAGGAAGAGTAGGTCATGTACACGAGCAGAGTGGAGGCTGATACTTCATCTCATTTAGCTGCTTATTTGTCAGTACTAAACAGGATTAGTATGAAAACAGGAAGTTCTCAGCTGGAGACTTTAAAGGAGAAAGAAGGAATATTAAAATTCCCTTTGTTTTGTTAAAGCCACTGAAATTTAGGTTTTGGTTGTTACCATGCTATACCCTAGCCCATCCTGACTGATAGAGTCATTGCCTGACACAGAACCCTGCCTTTATCTCATTCTACAGGATTGGTGCTCCATGGTAGAGCCAGGGTATTTTTTCTTAATAATTAAAGTATTTTTTTTTACCTTTCCTCCCTTAAGGTGGACTTAGGTGAAGGCAAGATTTGCTTCTGTTGTGAAGAATTTCAACCAGCCAAGTGCACAGACAAAGAAAATGCCTTGAAACTCTTTCCGGTTCAGCCCTGTAGTGCTGTTCACCTTCTACTTAAGGTACCTCAAACAGATTCCCACCCCCACGGTAAATACACCACGGAGCCCCCAAAGAAGGCAAACCTACTTGAAATATTCCTGTTCTATTACCTCCCTCAAACAATTAAGCTGCTGAAAGCACATGTGAGTGACCCCAGAGACATAATTGAATGCAGAAAGAACCACAGATTATTGTGTGTGTTAAATTATGTATGGACAGCTTTCTCTGTGTTGAAGAACTGTAAGATAGTAAAAAATGGAAAGGAGCCTGACTATATATATGTATATGTATACACATACACACATATTTCCGCATATAAACATATGCATATGTATATATGTATACCTACACACATATATACGATGTAGCTTTTAGTAAAACCTTTAAGTCGCACACTCGTGTCATTGTTCTGATGCTCATTTGTTTGCTTATATGGGTCATATGGGCCACTGAGTACTACCAGTCTGCAACACGTAGACTAAGGAGAGAGATTGGCCAGAAAATGTGGGGGAATTGAAGCACCTTAGCTCTTGTTTAATAAGCAACAACTATAATAAGCCAAAGGGATTAAACAAACAGATGATCTCAGTTGAAGAGAAATACAAAATTAGCCTTCATCAGGGAATTGGATAAAAATTGTGCCCTGACTTAAGGAACATTAGCTCAGCGAGTGACAAATCAGCTGGTGAACCCTGAGGTATGGCTTTTAGAGAGTCCACTCTCACCGGTTTTCTTTAGATACTTGTTTTGGGTTTCATTTTGGTAGGGAGGAAGAATCTCCAAGGAAAGAGAGAACTGTTCCAAGCTACCAGCTCTGGGTTGTGTGGGATGTGGAAATGGCCTGCTTTCCATGGCTTCTGCATTTTTCGTAGCTGAGTCACCCCCAAACTTTCTGAGCCAGGACTTAGCTTGGGGAAAGCCCCACTCAGGGAGCCAGGACTGTACCAACAGAAGCGTTTGGAATGGCCTTTGCTATTTTGAGATGTGTGTTTAGTGGAGAGAAGTCCTATTTACACTCTGGCTGGGCCAGCCCCTGCAGCGTCCTCATCGTGTGCATGGGGCAGCGCAGCCAATTGCTCTTGAAACAGAATTAGTGGCCACAAATTAAGCAGTGTGCTGTGCTGGTGGGAGGCTGTGGGAGGGAGGAGGCTGGGAATTGCTATCCCTGGGGAAATCAGCTTCAGAAGAGAAGCTCACTGCTCTCCTGGAAAGAATGTTTCCAGACAGTATTCTGATGCTTGCGAAAAGAAATACTGTCATACCAGGTTGTTCTGTGACAGAAAGCTTCTAAGATAAGTTTTTGGAATTAAGAAGTACACATTATTGCATGAGGGTCATAATAATAGCCAGCATTTATGTGGGCACTTTCCATGAGCCAAACACCATCTAAGTCCTTTACATGCATCCTCTCCTGAGAATTGTCTTATGGAGGCAGTGTTATTATTATTTTAAAGATTTTCTACATTGTATTCTGGTGATGTGTGTTGAAGTACTTAGTGGTGCTATTGTTTCCTTGCCCCAGAAAGTCCTCTTTGCGCTATGTGCCTTGAATGCCCTGACCACCACCGTCTGCTTGGTGGCCGCTGCCCTCCGCTACCTCCAGATATTCGCAACCAGGAGATCCTGCATCGTAAGTCTATGCAAGGGCATCATGGCCATGTTTCCGCTGAGCCAGCCCATGGACCCCTTCGTGTCATCCACTGCCTCTCTCCCCGTGCCTTTGTAATGAAGGCTGTTGACTAACCGAGCTGCTGTTTAATCAGGATGAATCCCAGATTTCTGCTGAAGAAGTGGAGGATCATGGACGCATCCCGGACCCTGATGATTTTGTGCCGCCTGTGCCTCCCCCTTCCTATTTTGCCACATTTTACTCGTGCACACCCCGGATGAACCGCAGGTATCGTTCCTCAGTTCCCCTGCAGTCTGAGTGGGGTGCTGTGGGTTCTGAAGACTGAAGTGTCTCCAGAACTCACAGCATGAGATCTCACTTTTCTTTGAAAAAGAAAAAGAAAAATTTTTCCTGACTTGAGGAACATTAGCCCAATGAGCGACAAAATCAGCTAGTGAACCCAGTGGTATGGCTTTTAGAGAGTCCACCTCTGCCAGCCTTCTTTAGAAAAATGAAAAACAATTATGCTGTTTTTCAGGGGTTTCTATTCTCTCTGTCTCTCTCTCTCTATTTTCTGTCTTATTTCCTCTTTTTGTCTGATAAAACAGATGAATCCAAAGAAAAGTTAAACTTTGACCTAAAGATAGACATTTTCAATTTCAATTAGCTTTCTAAGGGAAACTGACACCCAGGGAGATAACAGCTGTAATTTGACATGATTGAGAGTCGCTGTTGCCTTGGAAACACTCCCAGTTAGGCCAAATCGATGTTTCATTGTAATACCATCAGCAGGTCTCAACAATCATGAAATTCTTCCTAGCCATTAAAAAGAGATTAATTATTAATTGTCTCTCCCTGGTCTAGAAAAGATAGATACCGTACTTATTTTCCTTTTCAAATTTCAAACTCAAACTTTTGACCTTCTTAAATATCAAGGATTTTTATTGGTACAGTGAAATGCTGCATACATTTGTCTGATTGTTAGCAATTTCTAGAATCAAACCTTTTTCTAAAGAATGACTTCATTTAGGCCCGGTGCGGTGGCTCACACCTGTAATCCCAGCACTTTGGGAGGCCGAGGTGGGTAGATCACGAGGTCAGGAGATCAAGACCATCCTGGCTAACCCCCATCTCTACTAAAAATACAAAAAAATTAGCCGGGCATGGTAGCAGGCGCCTGTAGTCCCAGCTACTTGGGAGGCGGAGGCAGGAGAATGGCGTGAACCTGGGAGGCGGAGCTTGCAGTGAGCTGAGATCGCACCACTGCACTCCAGCCTGGGCAAGAGCGAGACTCTGTCTCAAAAAAAAAAAAAAAAAAAAAAAAAAAGAGTGACTTCATTTATTTATTCATTCAACAAACATGGAATCCTCTGTGCTGGGTTATTGGAATTCAAAATGAGCTAGACCTGCTTCCTCCTCTAACATTAAGGAGCTCACAGTCTAGGTCATTAAAATGTGTGTTGGAAGGATCACAGTAATATTCAAAAGAGGGACTTTGGGTGCACAGAGAAGGTCCACCTAACCCAGAGTGGCAAGGCAGTCAGAGATGGCTTCCTGGAAGAAGTGACCTTAAGCTGAGTTTAAAGGATAAGCAAACATCTGTTGAACTTTCTGAAAGAGAATCTCTTAATTCCACAGAAATACTATTGTCTTCAGCTTCATATTCAGAGGGCCAGAAATTTCTATTTTTTAATCCCTGTAGTACATGTAGAGACTTATCAAACTAACTTGGTGCTGAGCTTGAGGTTTTTAGAGAAGTATTTTCTAATGTCCAGGGTGACGGTATGTGACTTTGAGATAGGTCACCAGTGGGGCCGCCACCCAGACACTGTTAGTGTTCTTTTCAGTGGCTTAGCTGCTGACTCGTCCCTCAGTTATACCTGAACCCTACCTCTATACCCTCCCCAGCTCACTTGCCAAGGCAGGGGCAGAGATGACTGCAAAGCTGGAGGGAGTGTCAGCTGGGTGACAGGTGGCCTGGGCTAGGCCTGTGGGACAGCTTGGCCTCTCTGGTGTTCAGGGAGTGGCCTCTACTGGAATTTCAAAGCCTCAGGGGCTGGGATGGCTTCCTTAATCTTTCAGGAAATGAGCCAAGAATGACAGAGGCTGAAGAGATATGGCAGCAAAACACATGTTCTTTCTGTACTGAGGACACATTGGCGAAAATCTTAGCACCGTCTCAGGCTGTCTGTAGAGGGTACATTGGAGGACAGTAAAAATGACTGATATTTCATGGTGGGGATGAGAAATACCCTCTCCAATAAGAAGAATTCTTTGACACTGAGGTTGCGGATGAGCACTCTGTTGACCTAGAAGGAGGCAACAGACAGATTTAGTTTCTGCAGTGGCAAAAAGGGAAAGTGACTCATGTGGGTTTAGGAGCCGAGCCATCCAGCAGTGTGCTCTGAGCTCTCCCGACCTTCCTGTCTCCTCGCTTTCCTTTCTCTTCTCTGCTTCACCATAATAATGCTCATCACTGCAGATGTTTCCACTCTTTAAGATCTAGGTGCATCCTCGGATTTGTCTCTCTGAGTCCTGAGACAGCCTCTGGCCAAATCCAGGTTGGAAGAAAACAGACAAGCTTCTCATCAAGGGCTTTATCATTCAAAACTTTCTAGAAAGAAGGCCGAAGGAGAGAGTTAAAGCAAAACAGTCTTGTGAGAAAGACATTGTCCAGTCTAAAATACGTGCCTAGAGCCCTATAATCATATTGCCAATGGGCAAACACCTTTATTTTTGGAAATTTTACCAATATCAGAGTGCAGTCCACTTTCCTTTTCAAAAGGGCTGAATTTATTCACATTTAGATACATGTCCTATCAAAAATATTTTACAATGTGACCAACTTTTCTAGATTCACAGTATAAATCAACTTTATAGACACTCATGGCTTAACCTCAGTTGGTAATTTTCTTTCTTTTAAGCAGGCAGGCAAGAATATTCATGATTGTTACTATTTCTATGACGAGTTTTATCCAGAGTTTTCACACAACAGAGACTCCCCATTTCCTGTAAGGTATTATGACCTCTCAGAAGAGGTTTATTTAACTTCTATAAATATAACCACTTCATGCGTTGGTATCTCCTTGAGAAAAGGCTTCTCGAGTTACTGTCATAAACGGAAGTCTGATTGCAGTTGAGGTTTCTGTCCAAAGATGGGTTCGCTACTTTGTGAACTGATTTGTAATACAGGAGGGGGCCGTACACTCCACCCCACCTCCGCTACTCCAGGGTGTCTCTGTTCTCAGAAGTTGGCTTGAGCCAGGAATCAAGGAGTCTCCAACCTATTTCTTGAACATGGATCTGGTTTTTACTCTGGGGATGTAGCCTATTAAAGAAAACCGAAGACTGAGGGGGTCTTGGGCATTGACGTGGTTGACATGGGCATTTCTTAAAGCAGAGCCCCCCCAAACCCCACTCATTTCCTTTCCTAAGAATTTCCAAACCCAAACTCAAGTGGAGCTGGGCGATGCTTGGGGTTGAGTCAGTGCTCAGCTATAGATGGTGGGGGGGAGGGCCCTTCCCTCTCTCCCCCTCCGCAGGCAGCAACCCTGTACCCAGTCACAGGGTACAGTTTTCCAGTACAGGAGGAGGAGGATTCTCTGGTCAATGGTGTATTCGCTGCTGCATTCCCCCTGAGTGAGTCTTCAGGGCCTATTTGTAGCCTGAAAGCAGAACATGCTTTGAATTTCCATCTTCAGTGCTCCTGAGCCTGCACCAGTGAAGGCTCCCTGTGGACTTGGTGATGGACTCGAAAGAGCCCAGGCTCTAGAGTCTCTGCAGAGGGTGACCCAGGATGAGTCTCTCACCATTTCTGAGCCTCAGTTTCCTCATTCACCTTCATTGTCATGTGGCTTCAGGAAGTATTGTTATGAGATAATGGACATAAGAAGCTTTCTGAAAAGAAGCAAGACCCTCATTCTTAATAAAAATTTGATCAACTTTCCCAGTAGAACAGGGCTTTAATTTCAATCACCATTATCCATTTCCTTTTGCAGTGGTGCTCAATCTTGGTGGTGCATTAGAATCCCCTAGGAGCACTGACAACGGGCAGATTCCTGGGCCCCACCATAGGCAATGAGAGCAGAATTTCTAAAAGTGAGGCCTGGGCCATCCAGAGTTTCAGAACCTCCCAAGGTGATTCTACCTACCTTGCCAGGACTGAGAGCCATGGGGATCTGGGGAAAGAAACAGTAGTTAAAAAAAAAAAAAAAAAAAATCAACCTGCCAGTATGTAGCAGACCCATTTCCCTCCACAGACCCTTGTTAACACAAATGAGGTAAAATAAGAAATTGCTTAATAGGAAAGGAACTTTTCTTCTATGTCAACTCTAGCGCATCTTCCTTCAAAGTGAGGCTTTTATGGGCATTATCAAAACGACCATAGAAGCTGTTTATTCTGTGGTCAACTTGGATAAAGTATGCCCCCTCTTTCCCCAGTTGTTCTTCTGGAAGAAATTCTGCAATAGTTTAGGATCTAAAACAGAGTCCGTTACTCTGATCTCTTGGCCCTCAGCAAGCCCTCTCCTCTCTCTGGACACATAACAAACAGGCAACGGGGATAGAAACTTTCCAGGCAGGGGACACAGCAGCGAAGAAATACAGGTGTCATTTGTTGGAGAGAAAAAGTCAAGTGTTTATAAGTGCTAGGAAGGTGGCTCATGGGGGCTATGCTCATTAAAGATGGAAGGCTGGCCCTCTGGAGAGGATAGAAGTCCATAGGTCTCATTGATGAAAGCAAATCGCACTGTTCATTTGCCAGGAAAGAATCGTCACTCTTAGATCCAGGAAGGGTCTGGCTTCTCAGAGTCACTCAGCATTTATAGTTCTTAAACAGTTTCAGTGGAATAGGGGAGTTGGAATGAAGCCTGTTGGCAAGTCCTGCTGTAAGGGGGAGAATCTCCTTTCATAATAACTTTGCCAGGACCCCTCCCCCACGAAGGGACCCTTTGTGCTAGTGCCTCGCTTCCAACTGGAGGCTTGATGGATGTGTTGCGTGCTGAACCTGCAAACATCTCCACTTCAGGCATTAGCTCATCACCTTCTGCCTTCCCCTTCAGGTCAAGCAAGGGATGAAAGCGTCGCTTATGAACAGACAAATATAGAGGAAAACGAGGGAGTGCTTTCTCATCTTTTCATTCAGGTTGCAGAGTCTCATTCTTCTCAGTCCCAGAATTCCAGAAGTTTTATTGTTAGGAAGAAAGAAGTTGACATCCTTTTCAAATTTTTCTTCCACCAATCACATTTTGTATATAGCCACAAAGAATAAAATGAAACAACTGTAAATTCAGAGAACACCGCTCCCCAAAAGGCAGTGCCTGCAAGCAACTAGCCCCAGAATCTGTTTTCTCATCCATTTCTTTTAGCTTTTTAAAATCCTTTTTTTGTATTTCAAGAACAAACTTTTGCTCTCTGTTTTTTTTTTTTTCTTTCATTCTTTGATACTCCATAGCAGAATACAGGTGTTCTGGCTTTTATATGTATTTTATAAATTATTTTAAAACTTAGGTTCATCATTATTTAGATCATCTGGTACCTTGAGCAGAGATTTGTGGAATTTTCTATCAACATTGGTGAGAAATCTTGTGGAGGATTTTGCTATTATTTTGAATTTTGCTGTTGACGGTTCTTCACCCACAGGACAAAAACAAGAGCCATGTAGAATGTAAAACATAACTGAATTTTCCTGAGTCCTTAGCTGTTTTTTAAATTGAGGTGAAACTCATATAAAATGAAATTAACCAAAGTATATGATTCAGTAGCATTTAGTGCATTCACATTATTTCATAACCATCATCTTTATCTAGTTCCAAAGCATTTTCAGTACTTCAAAGAGACCCCATACCCATCAAACAGTCACTCCCCATTCCCTTCTCCCCCATCCCCTGGCAGCCACTAATCTGCTCTGTGTCTCTATGGATTATTTGCTTTTTGGCTGATGGGTTTAAAAGCAATGATGGGGTTGCATTTTATACACTGTCATTTGCTTAAGGAACTCTGGCCACTTCGTCGGAGAGCAGCTTCTATTATTCTCCCTCTCCTGGCCAAGGAGACCATGGTATGGAGAGGTGAGTGGTTTTCCCCCCAGTTTAGAGCAAAGCCAGTATCCGGGCATCACTGCAGTCACGTGGCCAGTCTGTAGAATGTGCTTTCTGACGCCAAGTCGCTTTTCATAGGATGGTTGGTCCTGATGTTATTCCCCTGCCACACATCTACGGAGCTCGAATCAAAGGTGTGGAAGTGTTCTGTCCTCTGGATCCCCCGCCGCCATATGAAGCTGTGGTGAGCCAGATGGACCAGGAGCAGGTACTGTCTGTCCTGAATCTCTCTAAGTACATCGACTGCAAGGGGGAAAGACAGCACCACCCCACCCCCCGCCCCCAGAGAACAGCAGGGAGACCGGGCCCCACACATCTTTTTAAGGAGTTCACTGGGTCTAATGAGGGGTGAGTTAAACATCAACAAAATAACCCTGTTTTTTCCTGTGATGCAGGGATCTTCATTCCAAATGCCAGAAGGATCAGAAGCTGCTGTGATCCCACTGGATCCGGGCTGCACACAAGTGACTCAAGGTAATAGATACATTGTGACATGATTCAGTAGATTAAAACATGATAAAATAGGCTGGGCAAGGTGGCTTATCTCTGTAATCCCAGCACTTTGGGAGGCCGAGGTGGGAGGATCACATGAGGCCAGGAGTTTGAGGCCAGCCTGGACAACAGGGAGAGGCCCTATTTCTACAAACGGAAAAAAAAAAAATGATAAAATAATGATCCTGTCTGGTATTGTGTTAGAGGGCAGGTATTCCTGGAGCAAATAGTTCAAGCTACACCTTTTTCTCCAGATGCAAAAATACCATCAACTATGAGGGCTTATAAATGGGAGAAAATATGTGAACTGAAAAAAGATATCCCTGGAATTTTTTGTGAACCAGACTATTCTCAGGAACCATGAAATAGGTTACAGAGTTTGATTGGTATTCCTGTGTTTTCTGATCTATGATTTTCTTCCTCCTATTAAAATTAGCTAGACTTTTGGCAGGGGAAAAAAAATTTCCTCTATTGCAGAGTGATTTGTGGTGAGATTGTGCTGTGTCATTTATAACCTAGGGCCCAGGTCATGCTGCCCGAGCAGCTAGTGAATTCTGATTTTCAGTACTGCAGTAAGTACTAGAGTCAGTTTACATTTATCCTTGTAATTTAAGGGAACATTGTTACAAAGGGAACCTCTTTGGGGAGGTTTTAAGCGGCCCAGAGAATTGTCCACCAGGACAAAATCACAATGGTAATAAATAATGGATCAACTCTTAGCAATTTTAGATGAAGGTAATTTTTCAGCAGTACTATTTGTAATGTAATACTTTGTGTTCCGTTCACCTTCCATCCTAAGTAGAATTATGAAGCAGTGTTCTGTCTGCTAAGCATGTTCATAATTTTTCCATTTTTTATTTTTTAACTTTATTTATTTTTTCTGAGACAGAGTTTTGCTCCTTTTGCTCAGGGTGGAGTGCAATGGGATGATCTCAGTTCACTGCAACCTCCACCTCCTGGGTGCAAGTGATTCTCCTGCCCCAGCCTCCCGAGTAGCTGGAACTACAGGCACCGCCACCATGCCCAGCTAGTTTTTGTATTTTTAGTGGAGACAGGATTTTGCCATGTTGGCCAGGCAGGTCTGGAACTCCTGACCTTGGGTGATCCACCCGCCTCAGGGGATTACAGGCATGAGCCACTGCACCCAGCCAATTTTTCCATTTTTAAAAACAGTTTCCCGAATTACAACTCAGGCTCACAATTTTATTTTCATGAGCATAAATTATCCAATTCCAGCTGGGTTTTATGGATTTGTTTAGTGGCCACTTGACTCTCCCTGACTTAGCCTTCCTGGAGTTCTGCAGCCCACAGAGCAGCCACCTCACCTGTGCAGGTATTACCTTCCCCAGAACCAGGCTCATCCTGAGATGTCAGGGTGCTTTTCAGTACTGCCCCAGAATGCTTCCCTGGAGAAGATTCTAAGCACCTTTAGGAAAAAAAACCCTGCCATTTTGGCATGGCTCCTTTATTTTGCTCTTGGATTTAAATTTTTCTGTTTGTTTGTTTTAGGTGTGGAGGGGTGGTTTGGAAAGGCAAGTTTTCCCGTAGTGCAGTGATATAAAAACTTACTGGGCCAGCAGCCTGAGTAAATGTTATTAACTGCATTACCCTTGCCCTGGCAGGTTTAGGCTCACAGGTGTTTCCTGCCCATTTTGAGGACTGCAGCTGGTGAGATAATTTATGTTTCGCCTCTTTTTTTTTTTGAAATCAGGTGGGGACATTCCTAACATACCTGCAGAAGAAAATGCATCCACGTCAACTCCCAGTTCAACCCTGGTGCGTCCTATGAGAAACCGGAGAGCCCTCCCACCCTTGAGGACCAGGTCAAAGAGTGACCCTGTGCTCCATCATTCCGAGGAGAGAGGTGATGTCATTCCCCAAGCTCTTCGCAGGGCTGTGTGCTTATTTGTCTAAAGGAGCCAGGTGAAGGCAGGTGGCTCTGGCCAGCTCAAGACCCTGCAGTTTAAGTGGTCATTTGAAGGAGCTTATGAGGTCTTGGGAAAGTAAAATATTCTACGTCCATGTTAGGAATATATATCTACCATGTCTTTTAAGGATGGTAGGGTTTTGTTTTTTTTTTTAAGTCATTGTCATCAAAAGAATTTGGTTGTACATGATACTATGCTAGGTACTACATGAAGACAATTATGCACACCTAGTTCTGATTTCTAGATGCTGCAATCCTATGGGAATATGCATTGTCTTAAAAAAAGTCAAAAGGATTTTTGTATACTCCCTCTTTTATAATTTGTTATATTTTTACTACGTATGAGTAGATGATTGAATTATTGAAATCTGACCTTGTTTTTAGAACTTTGGATAGAATGAAGTACACACACCCACACACTTCACCTCTCTCTCTGTGTTGAGTTTGTGTATAGATGTTACCTGAATAATTAAAAATTAAAATAATAACACTGACTTTTTTCTGAATATATGAATACCTGAACATCTCTAAATATCTCTTCATTGTAGAAAATTATAAAAAATAAAGAAACTAAAGGAAGAAAATTAAAAACTCCTGTAACTCCACCAGCACCAGCTTCTTCTTGTGAAGTAGTCTAGCAGAGTTGACCTCTGCTGTTCTAAAACACCTATGCAAATAAAACTTCGATAATTCTCCACCCTGCTCTCTCTAGGGTCCTGTCTTGAGCCCTTGCAGTCTCGGTTCTACCTCTCTGACAGTGTGTGTTATTTGCCACAGCTCTGGACTGACCATGTGCGAGCCAGAGAGAACATTCCTCTTGTCTCTACAGCAGCTTCTGAGTGGAGAGGAAGTCCTGCCACCTGGTACTGAGTGTGTCTCTGAAACACAGTGGCCGGGCAGCCTGGCTTCTGATTCCCAAGACCTGCCTTCACTGTGGGTCTCCTACACCCTCCCTGGCAAGTTGAGGACTCCAGCCTCAACGGGAACTTAGCCGTTTGCACAGCTTAGGGAAATCTTTCCAGAACCCCTTCTCATTCTGCAGACCTGCAGGGGCAAGAACAGCAGCTGCTGGAGCCCTCCATTGTGGAAGGTGCCAGGTTGCCTTCAAGTGGAAGAGTGGAGACCCTGACTCTGTCCTCACACATGAGTGTCTTTGGCGAGTGCTTCTGGAAGACTCTTGCTCTCTGTGACGTGCATACGGCTGCCTGAGAGGACAGTCTCGAATCCTGGTTTAGAGCTCCCCACACCTGCCTTTCTCCAGAGGAAAAGGGGTGCTCCCCTTCTTCCACCTGCTCTCTTGCCCCCTGCTTCTTGTCTTCTTTGAATTTCTAAATTGCTGCTTATCAGGCCTTCATAGACTCAAGATGCCAGTGTTGTGTATGCTGAAGGCTGCTGGCTGACTTCTGGACACATAATGACCAGATCTGAGTTTTGCGTCACACACTTCACAGTGCAGAAGCATTCTGCTGGTCTTTACACCCTTGCTGATATAGGTAGCCATGGAAATTAGAGCCTGCAATGGATTTCCCAGGCTCTCTGTTGACTTCCAGAATGATGTGTACTTTTTTCTGCACCTAAATTTCTCTTTCTGTAATAGCTATAGATCTACCTCATATCCATGGTGTGAGCAGCGATAACACAAGTCAGTACAATGTCCTTGAGGACGTTTGGGACAAAGGTATAGTCAAAGTGATCAGAGCATTACATTCATCTGACAAGTCTTGTCTCTCTTCAGCCCCTTCCTCTCTTAATTGACTGCTTCATCCTTGCTCCTTGGAACATCCTTTCATTGGTCAGCCACATTTTTCCTGCTTGGCCCATCCATCCCCATCTATTTGTCATACCCCATGAAACTTAACTTCATTATGGTTTGCATTCTGGATTCTCCTCTCCACCATCTGGCTTTACCTTGGGGGTGGTGTTGTACATGACACAATGACATGTTTCGGGCCATATCCTATTGGAACTGGACTTCAGGGAATAACCTTGTGTTATAATTGTTTTCCCTCCTTCTGCAAGATGAAAAGCAGGATGTGCATGGCTATCAGCATTTGTCAGATGCTTTCCATGTTGAGTTTTGTGGTCTGTGCTTTCAGGTGCAGGCATGTGTTCAAAAGGGGTTGGCCAATGGGTACATGTTGTTTGTTTCTGCCCACAGCTGCCCCAGTGCTCAGCTGTGAAGCTGCAACACAGACTGAAAGGAGACTGGATCTGGCTGCAGTGACTCTGAGGAGAGGTTTGAGATCGAGAGCTTCGCGATGCAGACCGCGGTCTTTGATAGATTACAAATCCTACATGGACACCAAGCTGCTGGTGGCGAGGTTCCTGGAGCAGTCCTCTTGTACCATGACTCCAGACATCCATGAACTTGTAGAAAACATTAAATCTGTTTTGAAGTCTGATGAGGAGCACATGGAGGAAGCCATCACAAGTGCCAGTTTTCTAGAACAGGTAATTTTATTATTAATCTCAGGCATGAATCAGATGATTCATTTTCATAGCAGCTAAAGTAGCTTCTCCGCTTTCTTGTCCAAGGCAGAGTAAGTTCATGGTCACAGTCTTCAGGGAAATTGGGTTGAGAGGTCTGGGGAGGGAGACAGAGGAAGCCGGGGAGCTTTCCTTTCAAGTGTGGTAACTTTCCCACATCATTCTTGGCTCAAGGGAAGAGAACCCAGTTTTTCTGGGACGTGGAAGCATGTCTGGGAAAATTAAAGAGTGCATCCTAGGAATAAAAGCGGAGGATGTGGACAGTATGGAGTGCATTCAACATTTGATTTCCTGAATTGAAGGTTTCCTTTGATGGGGCACATTTTCTCAGCCCTTTGGAAATGATGACATAGGTGAATTTTAATATCGACAAGATTCTAAGAGGCTGTTCACATTCCCATGAAATGTTTGGCAAGATAAATAAGCCAACAGGTCCTAAGGGAATAAGCACCTTTTCTTCTTCTGGATTAAAAAGTACAAGGCAATCCCCAAAACTGAAGCCACTTGGGGAAAAGATAGAATTGGGCATGAACATAATCCAGTTGGGTCTCAGGTTTCTCCTCTTTAAAGTAAAGGGTTAGACTAGGTAGTCTCTATACCTTTATTTTTGAATGAATGGAGTTTCCTTCTGGTAAGAGCCTTCTCTCCACCTCTTTTAAGAGCCATTCCCTTTTAGGTGCTGGCTTCATTGCTGCAGGTAGTGGGGTGGATGTTATAAACAGCACCCCACAATGGCGTGTGGATGTTATGTGGCTCTGTATCTTTGTGCATTAAATGGCCAACAAATACTTCCTCAATTGAAGTGGGCTAATTTCTCAGGGTGTACCAACTTCAGGATGTAGGTAAATTTTTAATTCAGATTGAGTAAATACCCTCTCACTGCCTCTTCCGTTTCCCCTTTCTACCTGCTGGCCTCTTCTTACAGAAGCCAGAAGCCAGACTCTCTGCCAGTCCCTCAGGGGATTCAGCGGGGAGGAATGATCTGATTACTTGCATGAAGAGGTACATGAACCACAGACCCTCTTGGGTTTGCACTCTGAAAGAGTGCTCAGTTGACGGTTCTGGGTCAGGCTCCAGTTACTAATCTATGTAGGGGAAACATTTTACATCCTGGTGTCCCTTAGCTACTCCAGATGTCATTGTCTGTCACCTTCCCTCTGTCTGGCCCCAATAGCCCAATAATCAGGAGCCACTTCTGGAAGGCTGCCAAGCTCTGATGAGCTAAGAGCTGGAGCATTCACCAGGTAGTGGGCCTGGACCTTCTGCAAAGTCTTGTTCCCTGAGAAATAGCTCTGGGGAAGAAGAACAAGCACTTATACAGTTCACTAGATGCTATCATCACAAATGTTTGCTAGATCTTTGTGCCCCAGGCAGGTTAAAAGTTCAGGTGCTGAGATTGTTGTGATAGATTTTGGGCCATCTCCTGGGCCTTCCAGGACTGGAACCTAGAGGTGAGGTTTCACAATTCCATACTTTTTCCCAGGTAGAAGGAAGTAAGGACACCAGAAGGAGGTAAGGACAGCAGAAGGAGACCAGTTATTTCTGACTCTAGCTGGCTTCGCATATTGGAGTTTTTAGATCCATTTTGATTTTCACTGATATCAAAACCACTTGTCCTAACTTACTACATAGCACAGTCAACTTCTATGAATGTTGAACTTTTATTCTTAATCGGGAGACAAGGACAGATCTTAAAGACAAATGTAATTAGTAGACTGTTAATAAAATTTAATTTTCCTTCTTTGGGGGAATAATCTTTTAATGACCTTAAAAGCTCAGAATGGTACAAATGAAACAAAAAGTCATCCAAATGATTGTGCTGTGATGTTAGGTAACAATAAAGCCCCAAGTTTTTCCGAAGCTGCTGACAGTATTATAGGTCAAAGAGACACGGCTGTGCAATTTTTAAAAAATTGACCGGACAGTTCTCTCCTCTTCAATCCCAGTTGGATGAGGAATTTTTCATATTTTTGCCATTTTTACAGAGTAAGTGATATTATTATATATTCAAAATTATGTTTGTGACTCATTGCAAAATAGATCTAGCAAAAATAATCATTCTTAAAGACTTTACAAATAAATTGGCCTAGTTTTTATATTGTTTATTAAAGGATTATCAGATCCATTTGAAGCATCATTGGATGGTTTGGGTTGACTGTTTCTTTTTTGAAACAAGGCCTCCGTCTGTCACCCAGGCTAAAGTGCGGTGGTGTAGATATAGCTCACTGCAGTCTTGAAATCCTGGGCTCAGGTGATTCTCCTGCCTCAGCCTCTCAGGTAGCTGGGACTACAGGCGCACACCACCACGCCCAGCTAAGTTTTCTTATTTTTAGTAGAGATGAGGTCTTGCGATGTTGTCCAGGCTGGTCTAGAACTCCTGGCCTCAAGTGATCCTTCTGCCTCAGCCTCTCAAGTAGCTGGGACTCCAGGCATGAACCACCATGCCCAGCTAATTAATTTTTTTGTTTTTTTGTAGAGATGGAGTCTCACTATGTTACTCAGGTTGGTCTCAAACTCCTGGGTTGAAGTAATCCTCCTGCCTCAGCCTCCCAAAGTGCTGGGATTACAAGTGTGAGCCACTGTGCCTATACTTGGTTGACATTTTATAAACCCATCACCTGGTCCCAATCCCAGACCAGTGGTTCTTACTTGGATTCTTGTTAAAAATACAGATTCCTGAGCCTGAGTCCAGGCTAACTGTCCCCATTGCTATGGGAATTTTGTGGCAATTCAGCTGGGAATTCATGTTTCTGACAATACCCATCCCTCCCTGACCCAGTAGTAATGTTCAGATGCCAGCAAGGATCACTGACTTAGACTTCAGAGAAATTAGAGAAAAGCATTGAGAAGAATGTTAAAGAAAGAAATTGCAACGGACAAACCAGTTTAGTGCGGTTTACGGGTCTACAGCGGACATGGTAGAACATTTGGAGGATTTACAAAAAACCTCTGGAATTCCAAGTGAGTTCCACTTTGGGAAAATGCCTTTTTTTTTTTTTCTTTTTCAAAGCAATTACACATTAAGATAGGTGGATGGACCTAGGAGGTAGGTCAAAGGGCCACATCTGGTAAAGCTTACTTAACTTCTCCCCACCCCTCTCTTTTCCCAAAGATAATGGCCCCATTGCAGCCTAGCACATCCAGGGCCCACATGCTGCCCTCGCGGAGACAGCCTGGCCTGCTGCACCTCCAGAGCTGCGGCGACCTTCACACCTTCACACCGGCGGGGAGGCCCCGAGCCGAGAGGAGGCCCCGGCGAGTGGAGGCTGAGCGGCCACACAGCCTGATTGGGGTCATCCGAGAGACTGTCCTGTGAACCCTGGAAGACAGAAGGCCACTCCAAGGGGAAGGATCCCTCTTCTCTCTGCCGTTTCTTGGCTGGGAGCTGTGGTCCACCTCAAAAAAAGGAGCACTCTGGAGGACACGTTTTCCCACCTGTTGGCTCCCGTGTCTGCTGACCGAGGGCATTCAGGAGTAAATACACAGGTCGGTCCAGGCCCATCTGGGTTTGGGATGCACTGAGTTGGAGGTTATGAAAGCACTGATCCTCTCCTTCCTCTGCTGGGCCTCGCGGCATTCCCAAGGGTCACGTGCCCTGGCATGGGCAGAAACTGGGCTAATGATTCTTTGCCCACTTCACCCCTTGTGTCTCTCTTTGTTGCTAAGTTCTTTCCCTCTTGGAAGGACAGATCTGCCGGGCTGCTATTTATAGTTGCCTTTGGCCTTTCACTGCTCTGTGAATTGGCAGGAAATAAGGCGATTAACCCTATGTGTCCACAAGCCTCAAGCCTTGTTTCAGGTCACCCTCAAATCACACTCTCTTTAGGCAAAACAGGAAACTTCTTCAGTGACAAATTTTAATGCCAGACATTTAAGGAGAGGATTACTGTTGATTCCATTTACTCATGCTTGCAAAACTAGAGATCCCTAAGGCAGAACTGAGAATAAACATGTTTACTTTGGGCCACTGGGCTTGATGTGTAATATTTGTTTACACTTAGGTGGCTAGGCCTTACCATACAGAGGGCTGGGAACTTGGAGCTGTGGTGGTCAGGCTTACCGGGCAGGCCACTGAACCGGTTTAATTTATAAAGCACCTGAAGCCCGTGGATAACATGTGTCCTTCGTTCATTCAGCAAGCACTTGGCTGGATGGCTTCATGGAGCTGCCTTCTCATGGGATCATGAACAATAAATCAATAAGTAATTACAGATTGGGGATTATTGCTGAAAAAGAGCAATAGGTGGTTAGAGGGGCTTCTTCTTAGAGGAAATGGCACTTGAGCTGAGTCACGACTTAGTGGGTCAGGGAAGAATGTTCCAGGTAGAGAGAGAGAGGCGAAGAACACCAGAGGCCACTGTGACCACAGCCCCGAGTCAGGGCAGCGGTGGGCAGTAGCTGCACAGGCTGCCTGTTGTGCTAGCAATGAGATACTGTTGAGTTTTCAGCAGAAGAGTGATGGATGTCAGCATATTTTCAAAAGATCACCATGCTGCATGGAGAATAGTTTGGGCCAGACATGAGTGGAGGTGAGGAGCTGAGTAAAGAGGTTACATAGGAAATGGAGTACTGCTTCTTGCTGGGCACTGCCTGTGCACCAGCTACTATGCTAAGAGCTTTGCACACATTCCTATTTTGTGCTCATGACAGCATAGGCGGTGGAAGCTGTTATTGTCCCTGTTTTACAGATGTGGAAAATGAGGTTCAGTAATTTGCGCACGGTCCCTCCGCAGCTAAGGGGTGGAGCTGCCATTCACACCCAGGCAGTCCAACTCCAGAAACTGCATTGTTCCTCGACCTCCCAAACATGAAAATTGGTTTGCCATTTCATGCTTCTGTGAGAAAGGGCTGTTAAGACTTCTAGCTTGCCTCTCCAGACCACAGATTTCCTGGGTCCAAGCCAATGAACCATGCCAGAGTGGGAACTGTGGTGGGGACAAGGGATGGAGGAAAGGAGGGGAAAGACACTCGTGTGGAGGTGCTGAGCTGGGGTGGGAAGGGGGCTGTGGAAACAACCCTAGAAATGGGAGAGATGGAGGGCTGTGAACAGGCTGGGGTCAGGCTCCTTGCCTGGGGTCAGCTGTGTTTGGGGAAGATCTACAGTGACATCTCAGAATGACATTTTCTCCATTCTTATCCGCCCATTCCCAGAAACTGAATTCCCCTTCAGGCTCATGATCTTTCCATTTCTCTAGGAGTCCTCCTGTCAGCACCATAGCTGTCCAGTGGGGTCTGGCCCACTGCCCGGGGTAAGCCCTTGCCTTGTTTGAGGGCCTCACCGTAGCTCTCCGACATTCCGTGGACTGCCCATGCAGCCCAGTCTAATTTCTTCTCTCCTTCACAGCTGCTTGTGTACCCCCAAACTGGTTTCTCCAAGTGAGGCCCCACAGCTGTTAGCCAACCACTTTGTCCCACTCCCATAGCCAGGCAAGAGAAGGGACTGGCCTTTCCTTCCTTCACTCAGGCCTGGCTGCGCCTTTCTCACCGCTCTGGAATCTTTTTTTTTTTTTTTTTTTTCCCAGCTGCATCCCTCTCCACCTTCCCTTCTGAACCCTATTGCTCACCTCCACCTGCCACCGCAGGCCTCCCTGTGTACCTGAAAGGCTCAAGGAAGACAGGTGGGCACCACAAGTGTGAACAGTGTCTGGCTTCTAGCTTTGGGGGGACAGTCACAGAGATGGCCTCAGCCATCCCGAGGAATGAGAAATTGCCAGCGACAACTGGAAGAGGAAAGGAGGCATAAAGCCTGAGAGCATCAGTTAGATGGACACCAGGAGCAAGTGGGGGCCTGTCTTAGCTTCACAGAATTGTCCCTGCAACTTCAGAAATGGCGAAATCTGAAAACCTATTTTTGCCTTCCTTCCCTGACTTTAAGGAGTATTAAAGTAAAAAAAAAAAAAACACACAGAAACATTATATATAACAATAGTTTACATATATTTGGCATGGGAGGGAACTCAGAAGTCATGTGATTTATCTCCTTGCTAGTTCATCTGGGTAGTAATATACTTTTAAATACTTAAGCATTAATAATGATACACATGCTCATAGGTTAACTGAACATATATAGCGAGGGCAGCTGTTTCGCCTTTGGAATTCCTTAGGAATCCATAGTCCAAAGGTTTTAACAAAGCATTTCAAATGTGGTTATCAAAATTACACCAGAGGGTTGATTAATTAGCATAAGGGATGTTTGAAATAAGTTTTCACTGGTGAAGTAAATAATGTTCACAATGTGTGGCCAGCTAGGAGCACTGCACAGTCATTGTTGCCTTTGTACCAGTGAGGCATCAGAATCTGGTCCCCACTTTGTGAGATTGTCACAGGATGGACTGAGATTCAAGCTGCTCCTTCAGAACCCCAACTTTTCAAGCAAGCTACGTGTCTGAGAATCTGAGGACAGCGAGGACTTCCCCAAGCTTACAAACTGTTTTGTGCAGCCTTGCCAATGAGCATGGCTGGCTGGCAGAATTGCCCAAGACCTGCTTTCATTGGAGCATCTTGATGGTGAGGTTTGGAGGAGGAGTCTATGGCCCCTAATTTCCAGACGCTGCCTGTGTTTGTCAAAAGAATCAGACATTTGCAGAACTGTCTAACTGGGTAGGTCAGATCATGCTACCCCCTCAATTTGCAGAAAAGGAAACTGAGGCCCATTGCTAAGAATGGGGCAGGGGTAAGGGACCAGCATTTCTGGCTGGAGTCAACCTTTGGTGTCATCCATTCCATGAATTTGAACAATGCATGATGACATGTATCCACCACTGTAGTAGTATACAGAGTAGTTCCACCGCCCTAAAATCCTCTGTGCTCCACCCAGTCATGACTCTCTTCCCTAACTCCTGGCAACCACTGGTCCTTTGACGGTCTCCATAGTTTTGCTTTCTCCAGAATGTCATACAGTTGGAATCAGGTACTATACAGCCTTTTCAGACTGACTTATTTCACTTAGTAATATGCATTCAAGTTTCCTGTAGCTTTCCATGGTCTGATAATCCATTCAAACCCTTGAAAAATTATTTGATTCAGTAGTCATAAAAGTACTCTATCATGTTAACATCTCAAAACACTTACCCTCATTTTCGGAATTTACTCATGTCAGGGACCAGGGAAAAACAGGTCTGCAGTCCACACTGGATTAGTGTTCACCTGGGTTCCCACTCAAGACGGAGTCTCCCAGTTTCATTTGTCCTGTGTGATAGGCCCTGGGGACACTGATGAAGAGGACTGGGAGGGAACAGGTGGGGACCCCCTCTTCCCTCTGCACCCGTGTCTGTCTCTGAGGCTGTGAGCTGAGGCCCGTCCTCACAGCGAGACCCACGGTGTGAAGATCCAAGGCTTTGGTGAGTCCCTCAGGATTAGGAAGAACTGGCAGAGGAAGCAGGGGGCTGCAGCCAGGCCTCCACCCAGTGGGAGCGGAATTCTGGAAGCAGAACAAAGGGGCCCATTTCCACCTCCCCCCAGGCCGCTGTAGGATGCAGAGGAGGACGGTGGGGCAGGGAAGGAAGGGCCCAGGACAAGGCCATCTTTGTTTCCGTGTTGTTCCTCCCTGAGGCCTCTGCAAGGAAAGCCAAGTCTGAAGTCAAAAGATGCCACTTTTCTTCCACTCTCTCTCTGCAGAAGCCTTCATTCTCTCATTCACTCAACAGGTATTTATGGAGCTCCAGGGTACCAGGCCGTGCGCCAGGGGCTGTGGGTAGAATGCAGAGCAGGAAGAGGGGACACACAAATCACAAATTACAAATGCAAAGCCATTTTCCTCTTGGCTGCTGAACCATGCCCAGGCCCCAGCAAGGAGGAGGAGCCAAGAGAGGGTGACTTTGAGACCAACAGGTACACGCCTGGTTTCTCACAGGCTGGTGTGAAGGATCCCTCATCCCTGATTATCAAACAGGCTCACTTGGCAGATGGTTCACCATCCTGGGAATTCTTAATGAAAAGTTATTCATGACTATTGTTAAAGATGGTAACAGGCCGAGCACTGTGGCTCACACCTGTAATTCCAGCACTTTGGGAGGCCGAGGCAGGTGGATCACCTGAGGTCAGGAGTTCGAGACCAGCCTGGTCGACATGGTGAAAACCTGTCTCTACTAAAGATACAGAAATTAGCTGGGTGTGATGATGGGTGCCTGTAATCCCAGCTACTTGGGAGGTTGAGGTAGGAGAATTGCTTGAACCCAGGAGATGGAGGTTGCAGTGAGCCAAGATTGTGCCACTACACTCCAGCCTGGGCGATAGAGCGAGTAGAATGAGACTCCATCTCAAAAAAAAAAAAAAAAGATGGTAAGGAAGACTTATTCAAGCAGGAGCCACCGCAGTGGGGTTCTGCAATAGGGGAGAAAGGTCAGACTCAACCCCAAACATTGCAGGACAAGTGGAGATTTATATAGCCAAGGAGCAATGGTGGGGTCAGTAGATAGAAAAGTACTAAGAGGAAACATGGGGGCTGGGGCAATTCTTGATACACCAAGTCACTAGGAATCTTGCTGAAGGCAGGCCAGGGTGATAAGCTATCAGGGCAGGGAATGAGGAATGTGATCAGATACCAAGGATAGGAGATTTTTGCTAAACTGACTCAGCAGAATTCTTACTAAAACTGGACTAAGAGTCCAAGAGTCAGAAAGAGGACTCAGGCAGGGTGCACTAGCTCATGCCCATAATCCCAACACTTTGAAAACTGAGGTGTGAGGATCACTTGAGTCCAGAAGTTCAAGACCAGACTGGGCAACATAGTGAGACCCCATCTTGAGACCCCATCTCTACAAAAAAGTGTAAAAATTAGCCAGGCATGGTGCATGTCTGTAGTCCCAGCTACTCGGGAGGCTGAGGTTGGAGGATCACTTGAGCCCAGGAGGTTGAGGCTGCAGCGAGCCATGATTTCACCACTGCACTCCAACGTGGGTGACAGAGTGAGACACTTTCTCAAAAATACAAAAAAAAAAAAACAACAACAACCAACAACAACAAAAAACATCAAAAAAAGAAAAAGAGGACTCAGAGGAGCCTTACTCAAGTTTGGTCAAGGGGTGAGTGTGTCAGACTCCAAGGAGCACCTCTGTTTCTGAGTGGGAACTCTCATCACACTGTGTCCCTTGCCTCAGGCTTGTCACTGTCTAAAGAAAAACGCTCCTTTCATTCCAACAGCTGGCAGGATTTCTGTTTTGCCCTAACAAAGAAGCTAGAGCCAAAATTCAGGATGAATCATCGTTCTTCTCTGGCAAAGTGGCTGTAGGTCCCAGGTCTATGGAGGCTTTCCCAGAATCTTTTAGATACTGTTCATGAATTCTGATCCAAAAGGAACATTTCATAGTGCGGGCAGGATCACATATTAGGCAGAAAAGAATTCCAAGCAAGGAGAGTTGCTGGGATTATTCTGCTCTGGTCTCAAGCTGTTTCTCCCGCTGCTCTGTATCTGCTTGGTGGAGACAAGCAGGTGTTCAACAGTAATCATACACCAAAATATGAGAGGTATCAGGCATGGAGGCCTCTCTCCTCATTTTGTAGATGAGGAGATCAACATCCAGAGTAGTAAACAAATTTGCTTGGTCTCATACGAGCTGCAGGTGTCAGCATGCCACAACTTTAGCCTGTGTCTCCTGCCTTCCATTACAGCAGACTGCTTGCTCTTCTCTAGACTGCTGTGGCAGGGAACTATGGGGAGGCGAAAGAAACACACCGTTGGAACTCATAGGGAGCTGAAATGGTAACACCAGTGTGTCACTTACAAATGGTGATAATGAGGCCAGGCACAGTGGCTTGCACCTGTAATCCCAGCACTTTGGGAGGCTAAGGTGAGAGGATTGCTTGAACCTGAGAGCTTGAGACCAGCCTGAGCAACATAGTGAGACCCTGTCTCCACGAAAGATAAAAAAGCCAGGCATGGTGGTGCATACCTGTGGTCTCAGCTACTCAGGAGGCTGAGTTGGGAGGATTGCTTGAGTTCAAGAGGTTGAAGGTGCAGTAATCTGTGATGGTGCGACTGCACTCCAGCCTGGGTGACAGAGCAAGACCCTGTCTCCAAAAAAAAAAAAAAAGATAATAATGAGTAGCACTTATTGTGAACCCTTCCAGAGCTGTCCTATTAACTTAGTTCAAGTAATCTTCACAATAGTCTTCACAGTTCTTTACCAAGTCTTATGACTCTACTTGATTTCTCTTGTTTAATTACATTTGACGGACATCTCTACTACAATGTTGAAGAGTAGTGGAAATACAACATCTTTGTCATGTTCCTGATCTTAGAGGAAATGCCTTTGACATTTCTCCATTAAATAAGATACCAGCTTTAGGACAAAAATAAATAAATAAATAAATAAATAAATAAAATATAAAAATAGCATACCTCAGTCCCTATGTTCTTGAGGGTTTTTTTTTTGTTTTTTGATTTTTGTTTGTTTCATGAAGGGGTACTAGATTTTGTAAAAGGCTCTCTCAGCACCTCTGGAAATAATCATATTATTTTTCCCCCTTAGGTTTATGAATGTGGACTACGGTATTAATGGATTTTGAATAGTGAACCAACCTTGAATTATTGAATAAATCCCATTAATTCATGGTGTATTATTTTCTTAATGTGATGTTGGATTCTGTTTGCTAATATTTTATTTCAAAAATTTTCAATGCTATTTATTAATGATGCTGGTTTGTATATTTCTGTATACTCTTTATCTGGTTTGGGTATTGGTATTTTATTAGATTCATAAAATGAATTGGGAAGTTTTCCTTCTTTTTCAGTGCTCTGAAATATTTTAGAGAACACTGGTCTTTGGAGGTATGGTAGGATTTCCTGTCGAAGCCCTTGGTGCTTTTGTGCAGAATAGTTCCTTAATACATTTCTCTATTTCTTCTATTAAAATTGGTCCATTTAAACTTTCCAACTCTAGTGAGGGTCAATTTTGGTAATTTTTATCTCCCTGGGAAATCGTCTATCTACTTCACCCAGTTTTTCAAATTTATTTGCATAGAAATTTGTCATCTCTTATAATTAAAAAAAATTCTTCTGTTCCAATGGTTATTTCCCACTCGTCATTTTAAATTTTATATATTTATGGTTTCCCTTCTTTTTTCTTGTTAGCTGTTTTTTTTAAAACCTATATTTTATTTATTAATTATATCCACTGTTTATTCGCTTTCTCATTAATTTTTGCTTTTAGTTTTTAGGTTTTTTTTTTTTTTTTTTGAGACAGGGTCTCACTTTGTCACCCAGGCTGGAGTGCAGTCGTGAGATTATGGCTCACTGGCTCACTGCAGCCTTGACCTCCCCAGGCCCAGTGATCCTCCTACCTCAGCCTCCTGAGTAGCTGGGACTACAGGCACACACCACCATGGCCAGCTAATATTTGTGTTTTTTGTAGAGATGGGGTTTCACCATGTTGCCCAGGCTGGTCTGGAACTCATGGGCTCAAATAATCCTCCCACCTCAGCCTCCCAAAGTGCTAGGATTGCAGACGTGAGCCACAGCACCTGGCTGCCTTTAGCTTTATTATTTTCTTTTTTGTGCTTTCTTTTGTTTTACTTTATTGTTCTTTTTTTGATGCTTTGAGCTGGAAATTTAATTCGTTTCGTGTTATTTTCTTACTTTCATTGATAAAAAAGTGTTTAGCGCAATGGATTTTCTTATCACTGCTTGAATTGAATCCCATAGAATCTGATATATTTTCATCGTGATTAGGGACCCCCTTGGAAAAAAAAGAATACAAAATTAGGAATACAAAATTAGGTACAGGGCACTGAAAAGGGCTAATTATGGGATAATCCATGATACTTGAATTTCAGTGGCTTCACAATAAATCCACCGCTGTTCAAGAATAAGACTTCGGAGTTTACACCTGAGTTTTGGGTAAGTGGTTGGCATTTTTGAGATGGGCAGCAGTAAGAAAAGACCCTGAGACCATGAGTAACAAGAAAAAGGAACTGGGAAGAGAATGAACTATAATGTGTAGGCAGAATTAATCTCAATATAATCTTATCATATGCATGATTGTCTTACTATCACCAGTTGCAAATGATTAAAAGGAGTTTCTGAGTGTTAAGTAATGTGTTTCAGATCACACATGTGGTTAACTGAGGCTACATCCAGCCCAGTCCAACCGTGAAGCCTATGTTTTCTTTGCTACATGCACCATATTGCTGGTGCCAGAAAGGACTGGCTTCAGTGCTCCTCCCATCTTCCTCCACAAGCTGTGAGCTGAGGAATTTCTTATAGAAAGTCACCTGGAAAGACAAGTACTGGCAGTGTGGGATTACTTATTGCAGGGAATTTGACAAAACATGGTGACCTTATTAGTCATCTATTGCTGTGTAATGAACTATCCCCAAATGACAAACGTTTATTATGTCACAGGCTCTGAGGGTCAGAAATCCAGGAGCAGCTTAGCTGGGTGCTTCTGGCTCAGGGTTTTTCATGAGGTTGACATCCAATGGTTGGCTAGAGCTACACTCATCTCAAGACTCAACCGGGGTTGGAGGATCTGCTTCCAAACTCACTTATGCAGTGTGGATGGGCCTCAGTTTCTCACTGGTTACCAAGACTTCACCACATAGACTTCTTACCATATAGGCCTCACTATGTAGGCTTCTCCATAGGGCTGCTTACAGCATGGCAGCTTGCTTCCCAGAGTGAGATGAGAGAGAGAGAGAACAAACCAGAAAGCCCACCCAAGATGGAAGCCACAGTCTTTTTATAACATATCTTAGAAG
Source organism: Pongo abelii (assembly GCF_028885655.2). Lineage (NCBI taxonomy): Eukaryota > Metazoa > Chordata > Mammalia > Primates > Hominidae > Pongo > Pongo abelii. The sequence goes on from NC_071998.2 coordinate 59,805,691, forward strand.
TAATACACCATCATTTATGTTTATTAGAAGCAAATCACTAGGTCCTACCCACACTCAAGGGGAGGGAAATTGAACTGTACCTTTTGAAGGAAGGGGTATTTAAAATATGTGTGGATATTGATGAGGTTCAGGACACATGTCTCAGTCTGTTTTCTGTTGCTATAACCAAATACCTGAGACTGGGTAATTGTTTTTTGGATAGGGTCTTGCTGTGTCACCCAGGCTGGAGTGCAGTGGTGCATCTTGGCTCACTGCAGCCTCCACTTCCTGGGTTCAAGTGATTCTCCTGCCTCAGCCTCCTGAGTAGCTAGGATTACAGGCACATGCCACCATGCTTGGCTAATTTTTGTATTTTTAGTAGAAACGGGGTTTCACCATGTTGGCCAGGCTGGTCTCAAACTCCTGACCCCAGGTGATCCACCTGCCAAAGTGCTGGGATTACAGGAGTGAGCTACTATGCCTAGCCTGAGACTGGGTAATTTATACAGGAAAAAAGTTTATTTGGCTCACAGTTTTGGAGACTGTGAAGTCCAAGAGCATGGTGACAGCTTCTGGCAAAGACTTTTGTACTGTGTTGTTACATGCAGAGAAGTGAACAGGGAAGTGGGCATGAGCAAAAAGAGGGCAAAACATGAGGGGTGGCCTCGCTTTATAACACCCTGCTCTCACAGGAACTAATCCAGTCCCTTGAGAGCAAGAACGTACCCCCATGAGCATTAACCCAGTCCTGAGAGAGTAGCGTTAATCCCTCCTAATGACCTCATCACCTCTTAAAGACCCCATCTCCCAATACCATCACACTGGGACCAAATTTCCAACACATGAATTCTGGGGAACACACTCAAACCACAGCAACACACTACCCCAAAATATGCCAACTTGGCATCTGAGAAAACAGCAGAAGCAGGAAACTCACATTCACCTTCTCCTCACTCTTCTCTCCTAAAGTGGGTTACAAAACCTTCATTCTAGAGGTTCCCTTCTTATACCCAAGGAAAGGAATGTCTTTATCTCTAAAGATGCAAGGACACAGAGAGGAACATGAACAACCAGGTCTTGCTTAAGTTTTCACCAGTTTATTACCATTAGAGCATAACTTCTTTTTTTTTTTTTTTTTTTTTGAGACAGAGTCTCGCTCTGTCGCCCAGGCTGGAGTGCAGTGGCGTGATCTCGGCTCACTGCAAGCTCCGCCTTCCGGGTTCATGCCATTCTCCTGCCTCAGCCTCCCGAGTAGCTGGGACTACAGGCGCCGCCACTGTGCCCAGCTAATTTTTTGTATCTTTAGTAAAGACGGGGTTTCACCATGGTCTCGATCTCCTGACCTCATGATCTGCCCGCCTCGACCTCCCAAAGTGCTGGGATTACAGACGTGAGCCACTGCGCCCGACCTAGAGCATAACTTCTTTGTCCAAACATACTTGTCTACACCTATCCACTTCTTTGTCGAACTTAGCATAAAAATACAAAATTTCTCTGTTCCTTTGGTTCTTCAGTTTTGAAGGCTTTCATGTCACATGAACTTTATACATTAAATAAATTTGTATGCTTTTTCTCTTGTTAATCTGTCTTGTGTTACAGGGTGCTCAGCTATGAAGCTAGCCATGGGTGAAAAGAGGAATTTTTTCTCTCTTACAATGTATTTTTAAACCCATCACACTGTTACTGGCTATGTATGCAGACCTTTCAGAATTTATTCCTGCCATGGGATTTGTAACAAGGGGATTTTGCCTAGGCTAAAGCCATCCTCCAAAACCCGTTCCTTGCTCTCCCTGTAAATCTAAGCCTCATCATGCCCTGTGGCATATAGAGAAGAGGTCACTCTCATTCATGCCTGCATTCATTCACTCACTCAGCAAATATTCATCAAGTGACAACGAGATGTTGGGCATAGCTCCAGGTACTGGGGATAGAGAAGTGGAAAAAGCACATGAAGTCTCTGCCCTCATAGAGCTCACATTTGAATGGGAGGAGCCAGACAATGAATAAAAAGATAATTGAAGTAACAGCAATGGTAGTAAGGACTATGAAGAAAAATAATGGATAGGAGGTGATGGGCACTGCTACCTTAGAGTGACCATGGTAGGTCCTCTGCACTGTGTTGGAGGAGGTACTCAGAGAAATCCCCTCTGCTGAGGTGACATTTCAGCAGAAATTTGAATGAAATGAGAGTCAGCCACAGGGATATTGGGAGAAAGTACAGCAGGGGCAAAGGCCCTGAGGCAGGAGTGTTCTCGGTGTGTGTTCAGGGAGTAGTGTGGTTGGAATGGAGTGAGCAAAAGAATGATGAATAGGAAATGAAATCAGAGAGGTAGCCAGGCATCAGATCAGGGCTTTGAAAGGTCCTTGGATTTAGTCTAGTGTGATGGGACTCACTTGGAGGGTTTTGAGCAGAGGAAAGATGCAATCTGATTTCATCATGTTCTTGGGGTCACTCTGACTGCTAAATAAGGGATGGGATGAGGGAGAAGAGAGGAAACGGGGGGCCAGTTAGGGGACTGCTGTGGCCATTCAGGTAAAGAAGATGGTGGCTTGTTCTGAGGAGGACACAGTAGAGGTAATGAGACATGGTCAGCTTTGGATGTGATACCTTCCACACTGCTGTTTCCAGGAAGTGGTGCTGATGACTTAAGGATGTTTCTGCTACTTTTGTATGTTTCCAGCTAACTGGTGGTCGTTCTTTTAACAAACTCCCATGTTATGTACTATGTTCCAGGTGCTCTCCTGGTGTAATGGGTAAAGAAGTAAACCAGACACTGTCCCCACCCACAAGACAATCACAGAACATCAGAGAGGCAGAGCAGATACATCACATTCCAATGTGCTAAATGCTGGAAAAAATACTAGAGGCATCACAAAGCAGCAAGCCATTCACCCTGCGAGCAGGCGCGAAGACTGAATAGGATTTGCATGGGCAGGAAACGGGTGGCAGGTGTTGCAGGTGCAGGATAAAGCTGTCCATGTCCGGGAGCAGTGAGGAGCCACAGAAGATGAGGCAAGACAGAAGTTAGAGGCTGGGCGCGGTGGCTCACGCCTGTAATCCCAGCACTTTGGGAGGCTGAGGCGGGTGGATCACTAGGTCAGGAGATCGAGACCATCCTGGCTAACACGGTGAAATCCCGTCTCCACTAAAAATACAAAAAATTAGCCGGGCATGGTGGCAGGTGCCTGTGGTTCCAGCTACTCAGGAGGCTGAGGCAGGAGAATGGCCTGAACCTGGGAGGCGGAGCTTGCAGTGAGCCGAGATCGTGCCACTGCACTCTAGCCTGGGTGACAGAGCAAGACTCTGTCTCAAAAAAAAAAAAAAAAAAAAAGTTAGAACCAGGCTTGTAAAGACCTGGAATGCCAAGCTAAAGCCATTAGACTTTATTCTTGGAGGCACATGAGGAGGCCCTGAGTAAGCCCAGTGACAGCAGAGAGTATGAGCTGGAGTGGAAACAACTGGAAATATGAATTCCTTTTGTGATGCTACTGTTAATACTTTCACTTGCATCCCTGTGAAGAGACCACCAAACAGGCTTTGTGTGAGCAATAAAGCTGTTTATTTCACCTGGGTGCAGGCGGGCTGAGTCCGAAAAGAGAGTCAGTGAAGGGAGATAGGGGTGGGGCCGTTTTATAGGATTTGGGTAGGTAAAGGAAAAAGGGGGGTTCTCTGGCAGGCAGGAGTCGGGGTCACAAGGTGCTCAGTAGGGGAGGTTTTGAGCCAGGATGAGCCAGGAGAAGGAATTTCACAAGATAATGTCATCAGTTAAGGCAGGAACAGGCCATCCGGATATGTACATGCAGGTCACAGGGGATATGATGGCTTAGCTTGGGCTCAGAGGCCTGACATTCCTGTCTTCTTATATTAATAAGAAAAATAAAATGAAATAGTGGTAAAGTGTTAGGACGGTGAAAATTTTTTGGGGGTGGTATGGAGAGAGAATGGGCGATGTTTCTCAGGGCTGCTTCAAGCGGGATTAGGGGCAGCGTGGGAACCTAGAGTGTGAGAGATTAAGCTGAAGGAAGATTTTGTGGTAAGGGGTGATATTATGAGGTTGTTAGAAGAAACATTTGTCATTTAGAATTATTGGTGATGGCCTGGATACAGTTTTGTATGAATTGAAAAACTAAACGGAATAAGAGAAGGAGAGAAACAGGTATTAAAGGACTAAGAATTGGGAGGACCTAGGACATCTAATTAGAGAGTGCCTAAGGAGGTTCAGCGTAGCCTTGTCAGCAAAGATCATTTATTTACTTCAAGAGTTAAGCGTGGCGGTTTGGGGATAGCACCAGGAGATATCAGCTGTAATGGCTTGGAGAAACAGTGCAAACTGGCAGCGTAAACAAGAGCAGGGCATGTGTGAGTAGTTGAGAACGGTGAATAGGAGTATGACTAGACAGAAGATAGTAGGGATGACAAATTTTTGGGGGCACAGTCCAAGTTGGTCTGGTGTCTGGAATGAGACTGGGGCCTAATAAAAAGGAGCGTCTATACAGGAGCTCAAATGGGCTGTACCCTGTAGCATTCTGAGGACAGGCCTGAATTCTGAGAAGGGAAAGTGGTAAAAGTATTTTCCAGTGCTTTTTAAGTTGGTGGCTAAGCTTGGTGAGGTGTGTTTTTAAAAGACCATTAGTCTGTTCTACCTTTCCTGAAGACTGAGGACTGTAAAGGATATAAAGGTTTCACTGAATACTAAGAGCCCGAAAAAATGCTTAGCTGATTTGACTAATAAAGGCTGGTCTGCTATTGGACTGTATAGAGGTGGGAAGGCCAAACCGAGGAATTATGTCTGACAGAAGGGAAGAAATGACCGTGGTGGCCTTCTTAGACCCTGTGAGAAAGGCCTCTACCTATCCAGTGAAAGTGTCTACCTAGACCAAGAGGTATTTTAGTTTCCTGACTCGGGGCATGTTGAGTAAAGCTAATTTGCCAGTCCTGGGCGGGGGCAAATCTTTGAGCTTGATGTGTAGGGAAGGGAGGGGACCTGAATAATCCCTGAGGAGTAGTAGAATAGCAGATGGAACACTGAGAAGTTATTTCCTTGAGGATATATTTCCACGATGGAAAGGAAATGAGAGGTTCTAAGAGGCGGGCTAGTGGCTTGTACTATAGCATAGCCTGCCTTTGCTGGTGTGTGGCGATTAGGCCTGGTGGAACTGTCATCAATAAACCAAGTGTGATCAGGGTGAGAAGCAGGGAAGAAGGAAATGTGGGGAAATGGGGTGACCGTCAGGTGGATCAGAGAGATGCAGTCATGAGGGTCAGGTGTGGTATCAGGAATAATGTGGGAGCCAGATTGAAGTCCGGGCCAGGAACAATGGTAATTGTGGGAGACTCAACAAAGAGTGAGTACAGCTGAAGAAGCCAGGGAGCAGAAAGTATATGCATCAGGTGTGAGGAAGAAAATAGATTTTGGAAATTATGAGAGCTGTAGAGAGTGAGTTGAGCATAGTGTGTGATTTTAAGGGCCTCTAAAAGTATTAGGGTGGCAGCAGCCACTGCACGGAGACATGATGGCCAGCCTAAAACAGTAAGGTCAAGTTTGGACAAAAAGGCTATAGGACGCGATCCCGGTCCTTGTGTAAGAATTCCGACTGCACAGCCCTGCACTTCAGCTGTATGTAATGAAAAGGGGTGGGATGAGTCAGGGAAAGCTAGGGTGGCGGCAGTCTCTAAAGCTGTCTTCAAGGAACGGAAAGAGGAGTGGGGAAAGGATTTAGGATCTATGGGGTCAGCTAGGTTTCCTTTTCTGAGTTTATATAATGGTTTTGTTAGGATGGCAAAACCAGGTTTCCAAAGGCGAAAGTATCCAACTATGCCCAGGAAGGAAAGGAGTTGTTGTTTTGTAGAAGGGGTTGGGGTTTGAGAGATTAGTCAGACACGATCGGCAGGGAGAGCACGGGTGTTTTTATGAGAATTATGCTGAGATAGGTAACAGATAAGGAAGAAATCTGGGCTTGACTGAAGTAATGGGGGCTGTCTGTGAAGTTTGCGGCAGTACAGCCCAGGTAATTTGCTGAGCCCGATGGGTGTCAGGGTCAGTCCAAGTGAAAGCGAAGAGAGGCTGGGATGAAGGGTGCGAAGGAATAGTAAAGAAAGCATGTTTGAGATCCAGAACAGAAGAATGGATTGTGGAGGGAGGTATTGAGGATAGGAGAGTATATGGGCTTGTCATCATGGGGTGGATAGGCAAAACAATTTGGTTGATAAGGCATAGATCCTGAACTAACTTGTAAGGCTTGTCTGGTTTTAGGACAGGTAAAATGGGGGAATTGTAAGGAGAGTTTATAGGCTTTAAAAGGCCATGCTGTAGCAGGCGAGTGATAACAGGCTTTAATCCTTTCAAAGCATGCTGTGGGATGGGATATTGGCATTGAGCAGGGTAAGGGTGATTAGGTTTTAATGAGATGGTAGTACATGATCGGTCGCCAAGGAGGGAGTAGAGGTATCCTATACTTGTGGGTTAAGGTGGGGGGATACAAGAGGAGGACGCAAAGGAGGCTTTGGATTGGGAAGAAGGGCGGCAATGAGATGTAGCTGTAGTCCAGGAATAGTCAGGGAAGCAGATAATTTAGTTAAAGTGTCTCGGCCTAATAAGGGAACTGGGCAGGTGGGGATAACTAAAAAGGAGTGCTTAAAAGAGTATTGTCTAAGTTGGCACCAGAGTTAGGGAGTTTTAAGAGGTTTAGAAGCCTGGCTGTCAATGCCCACAACAGTTATGGAGGCAAGGGAAACAGGCCCTTGAAAAGAAGGTAATGTGGAGTGGGTAGCCTCCGTATTGATTAAGAAGAGGATGGACTTACCTTCTACTGTGAGAGTTACCTAAAGCTCGGCATCCGTGATGGTCTACCGGGCTTCCGAGGTGATCGGGCAGCATCAGTCTTCAGCCGCTAAGCCGAGAAGATCTGGGAAGGAGTCAGTCAGAGAGCCTTGGGTCAGAGTTCCAGGGGCTCTGGGAGTGGCTGCCAGGTGAGTTGAACAGTCCGATTTCCAGTGGGGTCCTGCACAGATGGGACACGGCTTAGGAGGAATCCTGGGCTGCAGGCATTCCTTGGCCTGGTGGCCAGATTTCTGGCACTTGTAGCAAGCTCCTGGGGGAGGCGGTTCTGGAGGAATGCCTAGCCACTGCAGTTTCGGCGTTTGGAAGTTCTTGTGTGCTGGAGATGTGGCTGGGGTTTGTCTCACAGTGGAGGCAAGGAATTGCAACTCAGAAATACGTTGCTACTTGGCTGCCTCTACTCTATTATTGTACACCTTGAAGGCGAGGTTAATTAAGTCCTGTTGTGGGGTTTGAGGGCCGGAATTTAATTTTTAGAGTTTTATTTAATGTCGCGAGCAGATTGGGTAATAAAATGTATATTGAGAATAAGACGGCCTTTTGACCTTTTAGGGTCTAGGGCTGTAAAGCATCTCAGGGTTGCTGCCAAACGAGCCATGAACTGGGCTGGATTTTTATATTTGATGAAAAAGAGCCTAAATGCTATCTGATTTGGGATAAAGAAAAAGGAGCATTAACCTTGACTATGCCTTTAGCTCCAGACACCTTTTTAAGAGTAAATTGCTGGGCAGGTGGGGGGAAGGGCTAGTCACGGAACGAAACTGTAAGCTGGACCGGGTGTGAGGAGGGGAGGTGATAAAAGGATTATAGATAGGGTGGAGGAGTGGAGGCTGAGGAAGAATTGGGACCTAGCTCCGCCTGGCGAGGAGGGGAGAAGTCAGATGGGTCTGCAGAAAAGGAAGATTAGAAAGACTCAGCGACGCTTGGGGTTGGGACTGAGGGGACAGGTGGGAGGGAAAGAAGGCAGATTTGAGACGAGTCACACTGAGAACAGAGACTAGGGAGGGACCAATGTGTAAAAGAATGCCTGGACGTCAGTCACCTCAGACCATTTGCCTATTTTACAAGAATTATTTAGATCTTGTAGGATGGAAAAATTGAAAGTGTCGTTTTCTGGCTATTTGGAACTACTGTTGAGTTTGTGTTGGGGTCAAGCGGCATTGCAGAAGAAAATAAGATGCTTAGATTTTAGGTCAGGTGAGAGTTGAAGAGGTTTTAAGTTCTTAAGAACACAGGCTAAGGGAGAAGAAGGAGGAATGGAAGGTGGAAGCTTGCCCATAGTGAAGGAGGCAAGCCCAGAGAAAAGAGAGTAGAGACATGGAGAAGGGGTGGGGGGTTCTTGCCCTCTAGAAAAGCAGAGAAGGGGTTGGGGTGCAGAAATAAGGGGTTGGGGTGCAGAGATAAGAGGTCAGGGCATGGAAATAAGGGATGGGGCACAGAGATAAGAGGTCGGGGTTCCTGTCCCTCCCCCAGAAAAGTGGGACTTGCCGCTAAGGGTGAAGGACCAAGGCAGGCGTCCCTGCGTGGTCTGACACCTCTGAAACCTGGGTGAATAATCAGAGACGTGTCCCTGCAATGATTAAACACCAAGGGAAGGCTGCCTTCCCTAGTCCGTGACCGGCGCCGGCGTTTTGGGTCCACGGATAAAACATGTCTCCTTTGTCTCTACCAGAAAATGAAACGAATTGAAAGTAAGAGAAGGGAGAGATTGAAGTGTGGTGCCAAGATTGAAAGGAGAAAGAGGTTGAGGGATAGTGAGGGAGGTTGGAGAAGAGAGTAAAAAGAGGCCGCTTACCAGATTTGAAATTGGTGAGATGTTTCTTGGGCTGGTCGGTCTGAGGACCTGAGGACATAGGTGGATCTTTCTCTCGGAGCAAAGAGCAGGAGGACAGGGGATTGATCTCCCAAGGGAGGTCCCCCGATTGGAGTCACGGCACTAAATTTCACTCACGTCCACGTGAAGAGACCACCAAACAGGCTTTGTGTGAGCAATAAAGCTGTTTATTTCACCTGGGTGCAGGCCGGCTGAGTTCGGAAAGAGAGTCAGCGAAAGGAGATGGGGTGGGGCCGTTTTATAGGATTTGGGTAGGTAAAGGAAAAAGGAAGGTTGTTCTCTGGCAGGCAGGAGTAGAGGTCACAAGGTGCTCAGTAGGGGAGCTTTTGAGCCAGGATGAGCCAGGAGAAGGAATTTCACAAGACAATATCATCAGTTAAGGCAGGAACAGGCCATTTTCGCTTCTTTTGTGGTGGAATGTCATCAGGAACCAGCCATCTGGATGTGTACGTGCAGGTCACAGGGGATATGATGACTTAGCTTGAGCTCAGAGGCCTGACAAATACCATTAGGAAAGATTTAGGATTTAAAATAGCAAGAAAAAAAATGGAAGTATGCCTAATATCCAGCAAGAAGAATAAATTATTTTGCATTAACATTTTAAAAAGTTGTATATAAGCAAAAATTAGCCAGGAGTGGTGGCACAAGCCTGTAATCCCAGCTACTCGAGATGCTGCGGCATGAGAATCGCTTGAACCTGGGAGGTGGAGGTTGCAGTGAGCCAAGATTGTGCCACTGCATCCAGCCTGGGCAACAGAGTGAGACTCCTTTCAAGAAAAAAAAAATTGTATATAAGTAGCATAATATATTGCTGTTAAAAATGTTTTTAGGCCAGGTGTGGTGGCTCACGCCTATAATCCCAGCACTTTAGGAGGCCAAGGTGGGCGGATCACTTGAGGTCAGGAGTTTGAGACCAGCCTGGCCAACATGGTGAAACCCCATCTCTACTAAAAATACAAAAATTAGCCAGGCGTGGTGGCAGGCGCCTGGGAAATACATACATGGTCCACACAGTTTAAATGGAAATATATTGAAGGGCCACAGTGATTCTCTCTGGATATTGAGATTATATGTAAAGATTGACATCTGGCTCTGACCATGTCTCGTGATCTCCGTGTCCTCCTCAGAACAAGCCACCGCCTTCTTTACCCGAAGATCGCTTTTTCCCTTTTTACAACGTTTCTAAATTTCTGTCAATTTTCATGTGAATATGCATTTGTTTTACAGTCAGAAAAATTGTTTCTAAATAAAGATTGAAAATTGATTTAAAATAAGGATCTGCCCAATATGATGGAGAAGGGGGGCCTGAAGAAGCCGATTTCGAGAAGAGGACAAACTACTTTGGAAGCAGGGGGCAGAACTTGCTCTCTGATTGGGTGTGGGAGAGAGGCAAGAGTCAAAGTTAAATTCAGCCTCACCTCTTCAGCCCTCCTCAGAGCAGCAGCCCGAGCGGTCCTGTTAAAACAAGTCAGATCACATCCTCCTCTGCTTACTGCCCCCCAGTGGCTCCCACCTTGCTTGGCATAAACACCACTATTCTTAGAGTCACTTCACAGCATAAACTTTCCCACTCGTCCTAGGGTTCTCTCTCAATTCAGGGCCTCTCCCCTCTCCCTCTCACCATCCCTCCCTCTGCTCTCCTCACTTCCTGGAACAAGCCTAGGAGTTCTTGCCTTGGGGCCTTTGCACCTGCCAGTCGCCTGTCTGTTTTCCCTGTCTATTTTGCCCTCTCAAACTCCTTCAAGTCTTGACTCCAGTGTACCCTTCTCAGTGAGGCCTTTTCTGGCTGCCCTCTCCAAATACATCCCTCTAGAACTCTTATCTTTTCCCCGCTTATTTTTTTCTCTTTGCATGCTCCACAACTTAATATAACTATCTCTTTTACTTATTTAACTTGATTTTTTTGTCTCCCTCGCTGGAATATAAATAGCAAGAAAGCAGGGATTTTGTTCAGTGAGGTCTTCTCAGCTCCCGTCACAGAATTAACCGCAGTCAGATGTTTGCTGACTGAATGACCATAATCTAAGAACCCAAACATTCCATTTACCACAAAAAGACCATCAGATATACTCATCGTTTAGTAAAAGACATTTATTTGATGGCTAGACTTCTTTCAATAGTAAACTCTCTTGGTAACATTTTCACATTATTTCTTGGTCATTTTCTTTGTTTTCGGGGACAGCATAATTTAGAGACTAGAAATTGCGGGGAGGTGTTGGTAACCGGGGTCCGGTATCCGGCCGACGGGAGGATGGGGGCCACTAGGGCCGTCAGATCTCGCCGCGAAGGCGCAGTGCTTTGGCTTGCTGGTTCCAGCGCGGTTCCCACCTGCTGGGGAGCGGGGGGCGGTGCTGCTCACAGGGCGCTCGCTGCTCCCGTGGCGGTTTATGGCCTGTGTGGCCTGGACGTCGCGATTATTGTCCAGGACATTCTCCTAGCAGCAGTGGCAGTTCCGGTTCTGTTGGCGAAGGTGCTGGTCTAAGAGGCGTAGACCGTTTTCTCCTGGGGGCTTCTGGGGATCCAGTGCCCACCGGAGAGGCGGCTGCAGGCTGACTCCACGCGCCACTCGGGCGAGCTGTGCTCGTGTCTCCCCCGGCCCTCCCCGCTTCTGGTGCAGAATGGAGCCTCCCGCGTCCCAGGCCGGGAAAAACGCGACCCCCATCAGATTGGCTGGGACCCCCAGGATCCCGGCTATTGGGAGCCGCTGCGCTGGAGGGAACGTTCTGGAACGCGGGGTGGGGTCGGTGGACGCTTCCCTCCTGCCTCTGGGCTCCAGCCTGATGTCTCCTCCCTGCCTAATTAATTTTAGAATGGAAATAACCTGAGGAGTAAAGCAGCAGAAGCGGTCGTTTTATTCCACGCTCACCCTCGACTACTATAGATCAGCCGAGAGAACACGGGGGATGGCTTTCTCTATTACTAAAGGGAACTGAAGATGGAGGGGGAAGGGGACTGGGCAGTCCTGGGGGAGGGAATCTAGACCATGCCAGGCCCCAGACTCCTTGCAGGGCCGACGTCCTGGGGCTTATTGAAATCGTTGCTGTATTCCCCTGCGGCCCACCAGGTGGCTGTAGCGGGTCACACATTGGGCTGGAGAAGGCGAGGAAAGCCAGGGCTGGAGAAACGCCTCGTCCACCTCCAAGCAGGGCGAATCCCAGTAGCCTATGGGGACGCCAGACTAGGACGTGGGCCACCGACGCTCCTAGAATCATCGTGGCTAACAGCCATGGAACGATCGCCACGGTCCTTGCATCCGCAGCTCCCAGCACCGTGGCTGGCACCAAGCAGTGCTCCGAAGCTTCTTTCTGGGAAGGAAGGCTGAAGGGTGAGAATGCAAGCGAGCAATGAACAGCACAGTTTCCAGCTGCCATCACCCAGAGCTCTTCTTTAGTCAAGAGTGAGATAAAATAGAATAAAATGGAACTGAAAATGGACTTGCTCCCTTGGGCCCCATGTCTAACTCTAGCCTATCTTTCCTGTCAAACTGGGTTGGCTGTGCTTCCCACGGCCAAATCATCCCTCTCCCTGCCCCCTGTTCACCGGAGGCTGCCCATCCGACTCCCGCAGCTCCATCCACCTTCCCCAAGCTCCCTGCAGGTTCTGTTCATCTTCTTCCTGAGATGTCATTTGTGCTGAGCATTCTGCTTGGTATTTCAGCTACCTGGGTACCTGTGGGTCTCACCCCTGAACACAGGCTTCTCAGGGAAGAGGGGATGGGAAAGTACAAGACAGAATCAAGTTTGTGTCATCACTCTGGGATTTTGGGCAAATTACCTAGCACATCTGAGGTCAGTTTCTTCATCAGTAAAATGGGGATAATACCTGCTCTGTGATATTGCTGTGCAGTTAGTGATAGAGCCTGTGCAGCTCATTTGCCTGGCATCTTATAGGTGCTCAAGGAATGTTAGTTCTTATCATAACTGTTAGTGAGCTTGGTTGGAATGGTGAGTGTTTTTTTTAATCACATTTTTTTTCTTTTTTTAAATTTTATTATATACTTTAAGTGTTAGGGTACATGTGTACAACGTGCAGGTTTGTTACATATGTATACATGTGCCATGTTGGTGTGCTGCACCCATTAACTCCTCATTTAGCATTAGGTATATCTCCTAATGCTATCCCTCCCCCCTCCCCCCACCCCACAACAGTCCCCAGTGTGTGATGTTCCCCTTCCTGTGTCCATGTGTTCTCATTGTTTAGTTCCCACCTATGAATGAGAACATGCAGTGTTTGGTTTTTTGTCCTTGCCATAGTTTGCTGAGAATGATGGTTTCCAGCTTCATCCATGTCCCTACAAAGGACATGAACTCATCCTTTTTTATGGCTGCATAGTATTCCATGGTGTATATGTGCCACATTTTCTTAATCCAGTCTATCATTGTTGGACATTTGGGTTGGTTCCAAGTCTTTGCTATTGTGAATAGTGCCTCAATAAACATACATGTGCATGTGTCTTTACAGCAGCATGATTTATAATCCTTTGGATATATACCCAGTAATGGGATGGCTGGGTCAAATGGTATCTCTAGTTCTAGATCCCTGAGGAATCGCCACACTGACTTCCACAATGGTTGAACTAGTTTACAGTCCCACCAACAGTGTAAAAGTGTTCCTATTTCTCTACATCCTCTCCAGCACCTGTTGTTTCCTGACTTTTTAATGATCGCCATTCTAACTGGTGTGAGATGGTATCTCATTGTGGTTTTGATTCACATTTCTCTGATGGCCAGTGATGATGAGCATTTTTTCATGTGTTTTTTTGGCTGCATAAATGTCTTCTTTTGAGAAGCATCTGTTCATATCCTTTGCCCACTTTTTGATGGGGTTGTTTGTTTTTTTCTTGTAAATTTGTTGGAGTTCATTGTAGATTCTGGATATTAGCCCTTTGTCAGATGAGTAGGTTGCAAAAATTGTCTCCCTTTCTGTAGGTTGCCTGTTCACTCTGATGGTAGTTTCTTTTGCTGTGCAGAAGCTCTTGAGCTTAATTAGATCCCATTTGTCAATTTTGGCTTTTGTTGCCATTGCTTTTGGTGTTTTAGACATGAAGTCCTTGCCCATGCCTATATCCTGAATGGTATTGCCTAGGTTTTCTTCTAGGGTTTTTATGGTTTTAGGTCTAACATGTAAGTCTTTAATCCATCTTGAATTAATTTTTGTATAAGGTGTAAGGAAGGGATCCAGTTTCAACTTTCTCCATATGGCTAGCCAGTTTTCCCAGCACCATTTATTAAATAGGGAATCGTTTCCCCATTGCTTATTTTTGTCAGGTTGGTGAAAGATCAGATAGTTGTAGATATGTGGCATTATTTCTGAGGGCTCTGTTCTGTTCCTTGGTCTATATCTCTGTTTTGGTACCAGTACCATGCTGTTTTGGTTACTGTAGCCTTGTAGTATAGTTTGAAGTCAGATAGCGTGATGCCTCCAGCTTTGTTCTTTTGGCTTAGGATTGACTTGGCGATGCGGGCTCTTTTTTAGTTCCATATGAACTTTAAAGTAGTTTTTTCCAATTCTGTGAAGAAAGTCATTGGTAGCTTGATGGGGATGGCATTGAATCTATAAATTACCTTGGGCAGTATGGCCATTTTCACGATATTGATTCTTCCTACCCATGAGTATGGAATGTTCTTCCATTTGTTTGTATCCTCTTTTATTTCATTGAGCAGTGGTTTGTAGTTCTCCTTGAAAAGGTCCTTCACATCCCTTGTAAGTTGGATTCCTAGGTATTGTATTCTCTTTGAAGCAATTGTGAATGGGAGTTCACTCATGATTTGGCTCTCTGTTTGTCTGTTATTGGTGTAAAAGAATGCTTGTGATTTTTGCACATTGATTTTGTATCCTGAGACTTTGCTGAAGTTGCTTAGCAGCTTCAGGAGATTTTGGGCTGAGATGATGGGGTTTTCTAGATATACAATCATGTCATCTGCAAACAGGGACAATTTGACTTCCTCTTTTCCTAATTGAATGCCCTTTATTTCCTTCTCTTGCCTGATTGCCCTGGCCAGAACTTCCAACACTATGTTGAATAGGAGTGGTGAGAGAGGGCATCCCTGTCTTGTGCCAGTTTTCAAAGGGAATGCTTCCAGTTTTTGTCCATTCAGTATGATATTGGCTGTGGGTTTCTCATAGATAGCTCTTATTATTTTGAGATACGTCCCATCAATACCTAATTTATTGAGAGTTTTTAGCATGAAGGGTTGTTGAATTTTGTCAAAGGTCTTTTCTGCATCTATTGAGATAATCATGTTGTTTTTATCTTTGGTTCTGTTTATATGCTGGATTACGTTTATTGATTTTAATATGTTGAACCAGCCTTGCATCCCAGGGATGAAGCCCACTTGATCATGGTGGATAAGCTTTTTGATGTGCTGCTGGATTCAGTTTGTCAGTATTTTACTGAGGATTTTTGCATCGATGTTCAGCAAGGATATAGGTCTAAAATTCTCTTTTTTTGTTGTGTCTCAGCCAGGCTTTGGTATCAGGATGATGCTGGTCTCATGAAATGAGTTAGGGAGGATTCCCTCTTTTTCTGTTGATTGGAAAAATTTCAGAAGGAATGGTACCAGTTCATCCTTGTACCTCTGGTAGAATTCGCTCTGATTTTTAGAGTTTCCAGTTTTTCTGCTCTGTTTTTTCCCCATCTTTGTGGTTTTATCTACCTTTGGTCTTTGATGATGGTGATGTACAGATGGGTGTTTGGTGTGGATGTCCTTTCTGTTTGTTAGTTTCCTTCTGACAGTCAGGACCCTCAGCTGCAGGTCTGTTGGAGTTTGCTGGAGGTCCACTCCAGACCCTGTTTGCCTGGGTATCAGCAGCGGTGGCTGCAGAACAGCGGATATTGGTGAACCACAAATGCTGCTGCCTGATCATTCCTCTGGAAGTTTTGTCTCAGAGGAGTACCTGGCTGTGTGAGGTGTCAGTCTGCCCCTACTGGGGGGTGCCTCCCAGTTAGGCTACTTGGGGGTCAGAGACCCACTTGAGGAGGCAGTCTGTCCGTTCTCAGATCTCAAGCTGTGTGCTGGGAGAACCACTACTCTCTCAAAGCTGTCAGACAGGGACATTTAAGTCTGCAGAGGTTACTGCTGCCTTTTGTTTGTCTGTTCCCTGACCCCAGAGGTGGAGCCTACAGAGGCAGGCAGGCCTCCTTGAACTGTGGTGGGCTCCACCCAGTTTGAGCTTCCCGGCTGCTTTGTTTACCTACTCAAGCCTGGGCAATGGCGGGCGCCCCTCCCCCAGCCTTGCTGCAGCCTTGCAGTTTGATCTCAGACTGCTGTGCTAGCAATGAGCAACGCTCCATGGGCGTAGGACCCTCTGAGCCAGGTGTGGGATATAATCTCCTGGTGTGCCGTTTGTTAAGCCTGATGCCTCTCCCTGCTTTGGCTCACACACGGTGCACTACACCCACTGTCCAGCACTCCCCAGTGAGGTGATCCTGGTACCTCAGTTGGAAATGCAGAAATCACCCATCTTCTGCGTTGCTCATGCTGGGAGCTATAGACTGGAGGTGTTCTTTTTCAGCCATTTTAATCACATTTCTAATAGAAATTGAATATTGGAGGATTTCTAGTGAACTTGTGCAGGGAAAAAGATCAAAAGATTGCTTTGAACTGGAAGCAGTTCACTGTGTTTGTGCTGTGGTTGGAGACTTCAGTAAGATGGGAGCTGAGCAGAGGCCTACTGTGTCCTGTGAGGCCACTGCACTGGAGGGGACCTCGGGTGTCACTCAGAATGCTGTCTCTTCTCCCTTAGCCAAGGCAGGTCCTGGAGACCTTCAGAGCCTGTTTTCTAATGCTGTGGCAAACACTTAAAATGTTGACATTTGACCTGTGTGCTCCTAAATGGACCATGAAAAGGTGATTGCTCATTTTATTTAGTAATAAAAGTAATATTTTTAGGCCAACCCTCCACAAAAAAGCTTAGAAATTGCTTAAGTAGCTGAGAAGCTGGCCACAGCAGGTGTGCTGGTAAGTGTTTAACAACCAGCTCTCCCGGGGGGAAACTGTGAGTGTGCATCTGTACTTATTTACCTGATATAAAGAATGTGTAACACACAGTTTACAAATAATAATAATATATTCACTCATTTTTTGGGGGGGTGCAGGTAGAAACTCACTCTGTTGCCCAGGCTGGAGTGCAGTGGTGCAATCATAGCTCACTGCAGCCTTAAACTCCTGGGCTCAAGCAATCCTCCCACCCCAGCCTCCCAAGTAGCTGGGACCACAGGCACGTGACACCATGTCTGGCTAATGTTTTATGTTTTTGTAGGGAAGGAGGTCTTGCGCTGTTGCCCTAACTGGTCTTGAACTCCTAGGCTCAAATGATCCTGTTGCCTCAGCCTCCCAGAGCTCTGAGTTTACAGGTGTGAGCCACCATGCCCCGCCTCACTAATCTTTATTGCAAATGCCACCCACCTATAACTTCAGTGTGACTTGGTATTTCCTGCAAACTCACAATCAGTTTTTCTAATTCTGTCACCAAGAATAGTGTCATCAAACCAGACTACAAATAAATGTTTGACTCCTGTGTGAATCGCCAAAGATGTTACTCATAATACTGGTAAATGAATGGAGCCCTGACATGCTACACTGTGGGAGGCTGTGGCTCTGCGTGTGGTAGAGCTGGCTGCCGTCATAAGGAAAAGCTCAAGTGAATTGGGGGAGAGCAGGTAGAACTGGAACCCATGAGGACAGAGTCTGTCCTCCCTGCCTCCCACTGCAGTGATGTGGGGACCTTCAGGAGGAGTTAGTCCCACTCACACCTGGCCCAGGTCTCAGAGATACTGAAGGAGAATCTGGAGGAGCTGCTGACCGGCTACTACTCTGAGCCGCCGGTGCAAGCCAGCAGACCAGCGACAACGTGTATGAGCTGCGACAGCCCCTGGTGCTGCGGGGACCCACAGTGCATTTTGGCTGATGCTTCCTATCTGCCCTCCAAATCTCACCTAAACCTCTCCTGCAGTCCTCATTTGGAATCATACAGGGAGGGAAGTCTGGAAAACAAAGTTCTAGCCTGGTTAAGTTGACTTGATGGAACGCCACCATGCTTGCTTGATGCTTCTGTGCTAGGTGGGGATCTCCTCACCCTGTTGTTCCAGGTTTCTTTGCCTCTGCATGGAAAGCTGTTTTTCAACCATGGGACCTGGAAAACTCCTGTAGTATATTCAAAACCCTGCAAAGATCTCACTTGCTCTGAGAAGAGCTCCCGGACCCTTCCCCTCCAGGACTAGTTCTGTACCTTGTACGCAATGACTGTGTCTACTGCACATGCTAAATGTTCAAGGACAGAGTCACTAATGGTTAGAACAACTGAGCCAAGCTGTGACCATTGCATAGGTGAAGAACTGGAGGAGCAGAGTGGTTGAGTAGCTTGCCAAGATCACACAGTGACAATTGGTAGGAAAGCTGTAATTTGAACCCCGGTCTGTGACTCCTCTTTTAATTATAACCCACGGTGACTAGAAAGTCAAGGGAGATTTGGCTCCTGCCCATAAGAAACTCCAATTAGTGGAGGGGAAAGAGGTGGTTAAGGTAGTAAGTAGCTGGTCAGTTGTGCTATGTCTGAGACTGACAATAGGAGCAGAATGTGGAGTAGACCCTGAATAAGGGGGTCCAGGGTAGGAATGAGGTTTCCCGCCTCCCGCCTTCCACTTCCCGCAGCGGTAGCCTCAGCCTTCTAGGAATGGCTTCTCCCCAGCTGGAGGAAGGGACTAGAAGGCAGCAGTTATCTATGCTGCTTGCTGTGCCACTGTCACAAAGACTCTGGAGCTGGCCTGAGAACTGGGGTCACAGCAGTGCGCTCAGCCTACCTCCAGGGCCTCCTGGGTCTGGCCAGTAGGAAGATGAGGTCCACGTTGTTGTCTGTCAGCAGCTGGGATCATACAAAGGAGCATTAGCCTGGGAGCTAGGGAGTGAGGTTCTAGCTGCCTGCTCGCTGTATAGTCTCCAGCAAGTCCTACCCCTTTTGGGGCCTTTAGTTTCCTTATCTGGAAAACAAGGGGCCTGGGATGAGTGGCCAAGACTCCTCCTTCCCTCAATCGCCTGGGAATCTTGGCAGTTATCTGGATTTGGCATTTCTCAGTAATTCCACCAGAGGGCGCCAAATCCTAGCTCTTACCAATTTGGCTCCTGAAGCGGGTGTCTACTGGGGAGGGCGCAGAGGAGGTGGAGTGAGAGTTGACTGTGATAGTGTGGAAGCAATTAGCAATTAAGTGTATGTGAGTGTGTGTGTGTGTGTGTGTGTGTGTAGCACCAAAGCTCCTGTAACCACCTATATCTCCCACCACCACCCTCTGCCTGCTGGCTGCATCTTCAGCCACTTGAATTCTCCTTTCTTAGCTGCTAGGGCCGCCTCCACGCCCTACCCCAGAGGCCTGGCCTCAGGGCATTTGTCCTTGCTGTCCGTTTAGCTTGGAACACGCATCCCTAAGGCATCCACAGTGCCCTCCCTTACTTCTTCCTGAGGCCTTCCTAACCAACCTACATGAAATAGCCGCCCCCAAACTCATTCTAAGCTTTAGTTAAAAACATAAAAAAAAAACTGTGGTAAAATATACCATAACATAAAAAGTACTATTTTAACCGGTAATTTTTAAAATAAGAATATAGTTAAATACATATAAAATTTCCCATCTTAGCTATTTTTAAGTGCATAATTCAGTAGCGTAGCGTACATTCACATTGCTGTGCAATCAATCTGCAGGGCTCTTTTTTTCGGCAAAACTGGAGCTCTGTACCTACTTAACAATAACTCTTCATTTCCTCCTCCCCTTGGCCCCTGGCAACCACTCCTCTACTTTCTGTCTGTAAGAATTTGACTACATCAGGTATCTCATGTAAGTGGAATGATACAATATTTATCTTCTTGTGACTGGCTTATTTCACTTAGCAGAATGTCCTTCCAGTAGCGATAAACCCTTATGCTAGCATGTGCCAGAATTTCCTTCCTTTTTAAGGCTGAATAATATCCTACTGTGTGCCTGTACCGTGTTGTGTTGACCCACTCATCGATGGACACTTGGGTTGCTTCTGTCTTTTGGCTGTTGTGAATCATGCTACCATAAATAGGGATGTACAAATACCTGTTTGAACTCCTGATTTCAATTATTGTTATTATTATTTTTTGAGACAAGGTCTTAGTCTGTTGCGCAGCCTGGATTACAGTGGCACAATTTCAACTCACTGAAGCCTTGACCTCCCAGGGCCTAAGCAATCCTCCCAATTCAGCTTCCTGAGTAGCTGGGACTCCAGACTTGCACCACCATGTCCAGTTAATTCTATTTTTTTTGTGGAGACAGGGTTTCGCTATGTTGCCCAGAGTGGTCTGGAACTCCTGAGCTCAAATGATCCTCCTGTCTTGGCCTCCCAAAGTGCTGAGATCACAGGCGTGAGCCATCACACCTGGCCCCTGCTTTCAATTCTTTTTCCATGCTTTTATATTATATTTTATTTATTTATTTTGAGATAGGTTCTCGCTCTGTTGCCCAGGCTGGAAGGCAGTGTCCATGCTTTATTTTTTCTGCAGAGCACTGATTACCATCCAACTGCCCTCCTCCTGCCCACAACTAGAGATGCAAATGATTTCTATTTGGTAGAAAGATAACCCTAAAGGTTATAATTGTATTGCCTTAAGGACATTAGCCAGTTTTGTTTTATTTTATTTTATTTTATTGTTGTTACACCTAGACTGTAGTGCAGTGGTGCAATCTCGGCTCACTGCAACCTCCGCTTCCTGGGTTCAAGAGATTCTCATGCCTCAGCCTCCCAAGTTGCTGGGATTACAGATGCCCACCACTATGCCTGACTAATTTTTGTGTTTTTGGTAGAGGTGGGGTTTCACCACGTTGGCCAGGCTGGTTTCAATCTCCTGACCTCAGATGATCCACCCGCCTCGGCCTCCCAAACTTCTGGGATTACAGGTGTGAGCCACCATGCCCAGTCGCAACCAGTTTTACTTCAAACCTAGTAATTTTATTCTAACATTCTTTTAAAAATGTCTATAAATACTTAGGTCCTCCAAATGCTTTTTGGACCAGCTTTACCATCTTACTTGTTTCATCATTAATGATTAATAAATCTCTGATATGTGTTCATTCCATCTTTGTTATGGGAGTTATGTTTTTTTAACTTTTAAAAAAGTATGCATTGGCATCCAGAAGTTTTTCCCAGGGGCTAAAATCTGCTTTTGGATGAAATTCAGTACATCAGTAGTTTAGGACTTGGGTTTTGGGGGCGACCTGCACTAAGCCATGCAAGTGCTTGCGGAGCCTCTTGAGTTGTAGTTCCCGTTGGTGTACCCAGGGGGTCTGGAAATTCCAGGAAGCTTAGGAAGACCTGGATCTGCTGGGCCCCGGGAACGGCCAGTACTTCCTCAGCAACCACTACGTGCCATGCACATTCTGAAAGCTTCCTGTGTGTTAGCTTATCCTCACACGGTCTCCCTGAGATAAACACTAGTTTGCAGACGAGGAAACAAGCTCAGAGGGTTTAAGGAACTCTGACCATCACAGTTTAAGCAAAAATTATAAAAGAAAGACCTAAATAAAGTGGTTCTATGTGCATCAAGATGGTTAAATGGGTTTTTTTCTCTAGTTCTGCAATTTCATCTAAGATCAAAGCCGAGAGGGGGAAGCTAAGATATAGTCTATGGTAGGAGCAGCCTTGCCCGTGGGGGCAGACCCCACCCACACAGGCAGATACCATTCATCAGGGGACTGTGGTCTCCTGTGGGACAGACACACTTCCAGGGAGCTTGCTGAGAGGTGCCAGTTCAAAGACTAGACCCTCCCACCAGCTGTCTTCCCACCGTCATCCTGGTGATGTGAGAGGGGTGTTGTCATTGGCGGGGGATGGGTGCAGAATTCAGGAGAGGAGCTACTTACTCGCCTCTCCACTCTGGGAGGCAAGGGAATATTGACCTCAAGTCAAGGGAGGTGAATCCCAAGAGCATCACTGTGAAGGCTGGGGGTCCGTGCCCTCCACTTGCCTCCCCACACACTGAACTGGGTGCTGGTAATGTCTTATCTACATGTGGCTGAAGGACCGCGCCAGCAGAAGGTGTAGTGCTGTGGGTGGTGAGAGAGATAATAGGAAGCAATGGCTCCGGGATGGGTAGGGGAGACACAGCCAGGGGTGCCCCTCCCTTCCTCTGAGGGTGAGGAGGATGGTTGCTGGATGCTGCAGGAGCTTGCCGGCTGGGGAGATGGTGGCTGCAGGTGGCTGGGGACACAACCTGTGTGGAAGAGGTGTGCACTTTAGAGGTGTGCACAGATTGGTACCAGTCTGTGGCCTGTTAGGAACTGTGCCACACAGCAGGAGGCGAGCAACAAGTGAACAAAGCTTCATCTGTATTTACAGCCACTCGCCATCACTGGCTCACATTACTGCCTGAGCTCCGCCTCCTGTCAGGTCTGCAGCAGCATTAGATTCTCATAGGAATGTGAACCCTTTCGTGAACTGTGCATGCGAGGGATCTGGGTTGCAGGCTCCTTATGAGAATCTAATGCCTGATGATCTGTCACTGTCTCCCATCAGCCCTAGAAGGGACCATGGAGTTGCAGGAAAACAAGTTCAGGGCTCCCACTGAATTATACAGTTCACATTAGAATTGTATAATTCTATAGTGAACTGTATAATTATTTCATTATATAACAATCATAGAAATAAAGTGCACAATAAATATAATGTGCTTGAATCATCCCCCTCTCTGGCACCCGGTCTCTGGAAAGACTGTCTTCCACGAAACAGGTCCCTGGTGCCAAAAAGGGTGGAGACTGCTGCTTTAGAGGACTGTGGCTAAGGCGTCAGCTGGAAGATGGGGCCCAGGGCTCAGGGACCCTGAATGCCCGGTTGCTGCCAATTGTTTGTCTTCATTGATCTCCTCATCAGTGAACCAGATCAGCAGAATGAACCAGCAAGGCGAGGCCTGTGACCTTCCCAAGGGCAACTCTTAATGTAGGGGAACCTCTGTGCACCTCCTGCCCGTGCCCCTTCCCATAAAGGGACCCAAAGAAGGAGACAGGGAGGGAGGGAGGGAGCAGAGAGCAAGTCCCGCTCTCCCAGGCCAGTGCTCAATTCCAGTCTGGGGATGGGGAAGTAGGGCAGACTGATTTGAATAAGAGATGTGGTTTGCAAATCAATGGACAAAAACCAGGAAGGAAAACATTGTAAGAACCAAAAGAGACCCAAAAGTCTAACGCTGAGTTCATCCATGTGCGATGACAAGCCTGTCCCAGGTGGGCGCAGGTGGGAGTTGTTGGAAAGCTGAGCGTAAGTGCTTGAACCCTCTGTGCCCGTTTCCTCCTGTATAAAATGGAGACAATGATAATACAGGAAAAGCTTCTACCTCTTAGAGGTGTTGTGGGGAGTTACCAAGTTCATCTCTGTAGGATGTTTGGCACGTGGAAGGTACTATAAAGACTAGCTGCCATTCTCCAAATTGTGACTTCCCCAGACGCCAGTTCAATGTGCTTTCTTCCCACTTGATTTAATGGCAGCCGTCTCGGTGGTGGGACACTCTGCTTGCTGTGAGAAGGATGGAGAAGGGGCTCCTCGGAGCCAGGCCACAGGACCCTCAGGACAAGGCCCTACCTCCATGTTCAGGGCTTTCAGCAGCTACGGACCTGAGGGGGCTGCAAAAAGCTTTGCAGGGAAGATGAGGGAGGGGTGTATGCAAAGAAAAAGCTGACAAGCAGTCTGCTTTGGAACAGGGCTGGACACTCTGTGTTGGGGAGTCCAGGGCCCCCAGCAGCAGGGAGGGCATGCCTGGCAACCTTCAAAAAGTGAATTTCCAAAGAGCACCAGGAGGAAACCTTCCAGAACCTTCTCACAGAACCTTTGGATGGGCCTCTCAGGGCGCTGTTTTCCACTGTCCACTTAGATCTTAGTCCCTTACAAAAAGGCACCTCCCTTATGGGAGATGACTGAGGTGGGGGAGAATTAATTCCTGTTTTCCTACCCTCATGGAGGATGTCAAGCAAGAAATCCAGAGAATTTCTCTTTCTCCAGTTCAGTGTGCTCAAAGGAGACCCACAGGACTGGAGGATCAACTGGGACAGGAGAACAGAGCCTTTCTTGTCTAAAACCAAGTCAGTTCCACAGAATAAAAGCTCATTTAGAGAACTCCTGGGCTCTGGGCGCCTGTAGGGTGGGCAGGAGCTAGTCTGTTAGGGAAAAGACAAACTCATCATATGATCCCAAGCCTTCCCTGCAACAAGAAGACACTTGGCCAGGCCAAGAGGTGAAGTTCTTATTTATTGTTGCAGCAACTCTTATACAGACATTAGTGTTCAGTTAAATAAAGGAAGATAGCACAGTAAATACATCACAACCCCAAACCGGATGACTGTGGCCACGGGACAGAGGAGGGAGGGAGGGACCAGTGACCAGACTGTCAAGGAAGTACATTCAGTGGGTGTGCGGTGTCCACATTCCAGGCTCACGTGTAGATATATTTTATTTATATATTTATTTATATTTATATATAGATCATTGAGTTTTGTGTATACAAAGAACGATATTGTTACAAATACAATACTATACTTCTCCCGACGCTTTACAATAAGTTCCATTTCACCCTCTTTACAGAACAATAGTAGAAGTTCATACTCTAGGTGCTGTGCTAAGTATGTACAAGAAATGTCATTCCCACACAGTCCTCACACACTGCCTTGATGGAGGGGAAGAAAGATCGAGTTGTGTGCTCAAGTCGACCCAGGCCAGGGAAGGAGACACATGAAACTCAAACCAACAGGTGGCCTGTGAATGTGAGTAAACACATCTAAGGAGGGGCGGCCCCTGGTTGTAAACATTGGTAACGGCTACACCACTGGGTCGAGGGACCCAGGAAGGGCTCTGTAGATGGTTTTCATCTGTGTGCGGGAGGTGTTGGTGCCCACAGGGTGAGGGGGGCAGAGGAGCGATGGGGGAGGTAGTAGGTTACTCTGGGACTCCCTGAAGGCGGTGTTGATGGGCAATGTTCAGAAAGCAAACCCGTGTGCAGGGACCCGGCACCCCTGCGATGCGCTCCTAGGAGCCTGCTCTGGCGAGGGAAGGTGTCGCTGGAGAAGTGGGCTCCAGGCACTGGTCTTTGGGGGTTTCTTCCTCTCATGAACCCAAGGCTGATGGTGGCTCCCTGAAATGCTCACACTGGAGAAAAGGCAGGATGGGTTCTGGTGCCTCTGCCTGGACCAGGATGGGGAGGTGAATGTGGGAGTCCAACCCCAAAGCTGAGCCACCAGCACACCCTGGTGGAACAGCCACAGCAGCTCTGTGCCCTCACAGCGTTTGGGAAGGCTGCCCTGTACATAGCCTTCCTGTTACACGGGGTATTTAGATATTTACATATATAACTATATATACTGGGATGACAGAAGGGAAGACCACCACTTCTCTTGGGACTTTCAAAAAATCTAGCAACTTGCTTTTAAGACTGTGGCTGCTGAGGTGACCATACTTAGGCTCACTCCCTTGACCCAGTGGTAGTGGGAAAAAGAACCCACTTCAGCTGGGTGGACCTGTACTGAGCTCCAGCAACTTCCACTCACTAGGTGTGAAGACACACCTGGATTAACACAAAACAATGTGGCGGAGAAATCTTCTCACTCTAATGTTACAATGTCAGTCCTCTAGGAGAGCTTGCAGAATTGGCTTTTTCAGCACCTCTCAAAGTTTACAAGGTTTTTGTGCAATAGGAATAGAAAGTATATTCTCTCCTTGAGGTGAAGATACATAACCGTTATGTGCAGGTTGTACAGGGGCGCGCTACTGGAGTTCTGTCCCCTGGCCAGTCATGGGCGGGCCTCTGTGGTGCTGCCCAGGTGCCTAGGGACAGACAGGCATGAGCCCCTACAATGATTTTCCAAGGCTCCTGATGCCTGAAATACTACCAGTAACACTTCATTCCTGTTCTATCCACTCTTATTGGCAGAGGAAAGATGAACTGGCTGATGACTCTAGTGTCTCATTGTATCACCAGATACTCTACAGCAAATGGAGAACCCAGGCCATGGTTCCTTCCTGGTCCTCACATTTGTGATGAGTTGACCTTGGGGCTGGTCTCCCAGCAACATTCTGTAAAGCATCCTTCAAAGATGTCTTGGGGAGCTTTATGGCCCCACCAGGTGCCACGCTCTGCACCAGCAGAAGTCCATTTCCCCACAGGGCACCTGGGCAGCCAGCGGCCTCCCTTCCTCAGGGCTCCTTTGTAACACAGTGAAACTGAGAGTTCCACTGCTCATTCCTGTCAAGCATTGAGCTTCCCTGATTCTAAGCAGAAAACTCAGAAGGTACAGAGATCTTGGGGAATTGATCACAGAGCTCTCTGGTTGAAGTCTCTTGTCCCTAATCTTGTTATAGTCATTTTGTTCCCTCCTTAGAATCCCTCCATTCTCTCTATAGATACATGCTACCCAACACTTGCTCACTGAGTTCCTATTTCCATAGACACAACATAAATATCTCGGATGCAGAGAACAGGGACTATATTAATTACAAAATATAATAGTTTCTCTTCCCCTGTCTCTACTGAGGTCATGAATGAAACAAAACAAAAGCAAAGCCAAATCACACCTCACATGAAAACAAAATGCTCTTTGGACCAAGTGAAAACTGGCTCAGAATTATAATATTACTAAAACATCTACACTGAACTGAGACGGAAGCATAAATATGAGGCACCTGATGAAAACACGGAACAATTCCACACCAGCCAAAAACGCTCTCAGGCCCACAAGGCAGCAAGAGGGTGTTTATGGGCCACATCTGGGGATTCTGAGGCATACTTGAGGTTGCTATTGTCTTCTTAATTTTGTGGTTTATGTACTATTCTGGCCTTTCCAATATCACATCTGCCTAGTGGCCCTGGGCAGAGAAGAAAGTTGGTCTTGCCTTGGGCCAGGAAACAAGACACAATTGCACCTGCAACTCGCCTTCTGGGGAACAGTCCCTCCTTCCCAGACTCTTGGGATGTGTGTTCGGCAGGGATGGGAGTCCAGGAGGAGGATGCTTTAAGCCAAAGTGGTGCTGGAGGGGCTGGGCCTCAGCACAGAGAGGGCAGGTCTCTCAGGATGAGGCTGAGCAGCCCCCGCCTGCCTGGCCACCTGCCAGGGAAGGGGCCTTCCAGATAGGTGGGTTTCCAGGGGATCTGTGTGCCTAATCTTCAGCTTGTCTCATTGGTGGTGGAAGCAGGGAAGGGTGATATGCAAATGGGACCGTGTGTGTGTGTGTGTGTGTGAGAGAGAGAGAGAGAGAGAAGCAGACAGTACCTGCCTGTGTTTATCTAATGGTTGATAACTTGAGGACAACCTGGTAAAGCTTCAGATGCCCCATGAATTGCCAAGCTCTCTGTGACACTATGGTGTCCTTGCCCAAGGCAGTTATTTCCCCTTTTATCCTGGGGTGAGAAGGCTCATATTAGAAAACACACATACGTTGAAATTAAAACTAGCAATAGAAGAGGTTTAAGGTTGGCTCAGAGATTCTGGGAGGAAATAATGTATGGTGCCCCAACTACATGGCAGGCAGTGCATAACCTTAATGACGTGGGCTGGCCCTGGGTACTACCACATTCCCACAGATAAACTCAGAGAGCAGAGATCAGCAACTGGGTTTTAGGCACTGCTGAATCAGCTGCTTCGCTGCCCCTCGAGCTCCTTCTAAGAGATCTGCACCTCTTGGGAAGGGAGGATTCTCCCTTAGGCAGTGACAGCCCACCCCTGGACACCCCCAGAAGGCCCTCCAGGATGGTCCTGGGTCAGTACCAGGTGGGTGCTGGCTGCTCTCCATCCTCAAGGGAGTGCATACGAGACTTCCCTGGTATTTAAAAAAAAAAAAAAAGCAAATCGGAGAGAGTAAAGAGGTCCTTGTGGATTCTTCTCTTCCTGTGTAAAACCAAATGCTGGGCGCGAGAGGGGAATGTCTCAGTGGACACAGGGATGCAGCACGAGAAACACAACCACGATGAGGAGAGTCCTCCATGCATGCCACCGCGTGTGGCCGCGGTCAGATGTAAACGGGCTGCTCCTGGGCCGTCAGCAGCCTGTACATCGCGGCTGGCATTGTCTTCATATGAATCTGAGGGTAAAGAACACACTTTAGTGGGGGCTAAGGCTGGGGGCTGGCTGCGTGGGCACTGCCCAGGGCTGGCCAGAGAGGCAGTGCCTCCCACAGAGGGCTTTGAAGATACCCCCCTACCGCCCAGCCACCACCAGGGACCTGACCCAGGGTGGCCTCCAGGAACAGTGGAATCCACTGACTTTCTCAAAAGCTTAGGGGTGACAGAAATGAACAACAAAAACCAAGCAAGGCTTATTTCTCAGTCAAATGCTCTCGCTCTCATCAGACCCTACCCTTTTAAAAGCAAGAACTCTGAAAACGGAGGAAGGGCTCCAGGCTTCTCAGGGTGCCTGCCTCCCTCATCTCTCTTGGCAGATGAGGCAAGGATGACAAATCAGCCCTAGAACAGCAGTGATGACTGACAGCAGTGATGAATGACAGCAGTGGTAACTGACAGCAGTGATGAATGACAGCAGTGTTGACTGACAGCAGTGATAAATGAATGACAGCAGTGATGACTGACAGCAGTGATTACTGACTGACAGCAGTGATTACTGACAGCAGTGATAAATGAATGACAGCAGTGATAAACGAATGACAGCAGTGATGAATGACAGCAGTGATGACTGACTTACAGCACCGATGACAGCAGTGATAAATGGACAACAGTGATAAATGAATGACAGCAGTGATGAATGACAGCAGTGATAACTGACAGCAGTGATAACTGACAGCAGTGATGAATGACAGCAGTGATGACTGACTGACAGTAGTGATGACTGATAGCAGTGATGAATGGCAGCAATGATGACTGACAGCAGTGATGACACATCATGCCACATTGCACTGGCGTCACACCTCTGGAGGGCCACTTTGTTGATTCGACTTGAGTCTAAGACTTAAATCTTTTAAAAACATTTGGGGAGGTTAATTGGGGAAAATGGAGGCAACTTAGGCGGCCATACAGAAAAGCAACAGAAAGCTGAGTGTTAAAAAGAGAAGGTGAGCACATCAGATGAAAGAGAAGGCTGAGGGTGATCTGATTCCATTTCATGGAGGAGCTCCCAGATAACTGCTTGCTAATGGGTTTGGCATTTGGTCAGAGACAGGTCTGCTTGTTGGGGAGTGTTCAGGATTGGAAACTCGGGGAGCTTTCCTGGAAGGTCTGCTCAGGGCCACGGTGAGCATACAAGGCAGGGGCACCAGACGTGGCCCTCAGCACCACCCTCAGCCCCGGACCTCTCCTACCTCCCCAACAGCATTGGAGAGAATGTGGACGATCTTCTCGTGGGGGGTGGCCACGACGCTCTGTCCGTTGATTTCAATGATCCGGTGCCCCACACGGACGCCTCCTCTCTCAGCTATTCCCCCTCGCATGAGGCTGCAGATCTGTCAGAGTCAAAGGCGGAGTTACCCTCATTGCAGTCAGTGCGGTGGGGCTGGAAGGCCGTCTTTCCTGAAAGCCCCCTGCCCCCACACTCTGCTCTTGGAGAAATTGACATGGTTAGGCTTTGGGCATTTAACTCTCAGTGTCTTTTCACAAAAAAATAGGTGCTGTCGCCCACATGGCCACCTTGTTCATGCGGCTTGCACAGAGACTGTAGCACATCACTGGTTTTTACGGCACACTGAATTCTACTTCTCATCCCAGCTGGGGCTGGGTAAAAAGGGCCATTTGGGTCTGTCACAGAGTCGCCAGTGTTTTCAAACTGTCAGCCTGTGTGACACAGGTTAGTGTTAGTTCCCGTAGTCATGACTGGGACTCAAGCACTGAAGTGTTTAATGCCAGCAGACTGTTTTTAGGGTCACGATTGCCTGAGCCACCATGGGGCTGGAACTCCACTCTGTGTTCCAAAGTGTGGCTGGCTGGAGGGGAGAGAGTCCTTTAGAGCTTCCCAATTCAGTGGCCCCTGTTCAAACTCCCTTCCCACAGAAAAGACAGTGAGGCTGGATTTTGTGATGGCACAGCCAGGTACCACCGTGACCCGAGGTTGCAGGCGGGACTGATGGGCCCTCCACCCTCACCTCACACACACTACAACATAACTTTTCCCAAAAGAGTAGGTCTGAATTTACTAAGTTGGCTTTTCATTCCAGACCATGCACCTTTATTTAAAAGTGGATGCAGACAAGATTGCAAGTGACATCTTGTAGCAACACGCTGTGTGATTCCGTGAGTGTGTGGCCCAGCTGCTCTCTCAGCTAGTCTGGGGTCAAAACATTCCTTAGGTGTTTTCCCAGTGGACCCACATGTGTTAACAACTCCTTGTTCATATCTGAACTTTTAATACTGTTTAACTATGAACAAAGCAAACAAGTACAACTACAAATCAACGAAAAGATGATCTCAGAGCTAAACTGTAAAGAGTCACCCTAGATCCCCTCCTAATAGGCAAACTAGGCTACTCAGGTACGAAGAATGCAGCAAGTGGGGCTGGATATTTCAACTCCAACTGGGAAGTTCAAGGGTATTTCTAAACCTTAAAATGTATTTGGAATGATATTTTAATTACCTAGGACTCCTTTTTTTTTTTTTTTTTTTTTTTTTTTGAGACAGAGTCTTGCTCTGTCACCTAGGCTGGAGTGCAGTGGCATAATCTCTGCTCACTGCAACCTTTGCCTCCCGGGTTCAGGTGATCCTCCTACCTCACCCTCCTGAGTAGCTGGGATTATAGGTGCCCGCCACCACACCTGGCTAATTTTTGTATTTTTAGTAGAGACTGGGCTTTGCCATGTCGGCCAAGCTGGTCTCCAACGCCTGGCCTCAAGTGATCTGCCTGGCTTCGCCTGAAGGCCAAGGTTTGAAGGATCACTCAAATACCAAACTGAATCTCAGTTGTGACTGTGGGAATTGAGCCGGCCCCTGCACTGTACAGCCCCAGGCTTGGGAGTCAGCTGCTCTGCGGGACTCTGTGCAGCCAGGGTGGACAGCCCAGAGGCAAGGAGGCTCTTGGAGAGTGCATCCCAAACTCTCAAGCTGGCAGCCGGGAGGGCAGTCCTGCATGTCACAGAAACACTGGGTTCTGTGTGGGAATCTCTGCTGAAGGGACTCTGTTCAGAGAGGGAGCGGGTTCTGTGTGGGAATCTCTGCTGAAGGGACTCTGTTCAGAGAGGGAGCTGAGCCTGCTTCATCCACTCATACTCTTTCTTGATGGATTCCTTCAGGGAACAAACTGGCTTAAAAAAAAAAAAAAAGTCAAAGGCCCTGTAATACCAGCACTTTGGGAGGCAGAGGCAGGCAGATCACAAGGTCAGGAGTTCAAGACCAGCCTGGCCAGTATGGTGAAACCCTGTCTCTACTAAAAATACAATAATTAGCCGGGCGTGGTGACGCGTGCTTGTAGTCACAGCTACTCAGGAGGCTGAGGCAGGAGAATCCCTTGAACCCAGGAGGCGGAGGTTGCAGTGAGCCGAGATTGTGCCACTGTACTCCATCTTGGAAGACAGAGTGAGACTCTACCTCAATTAAAAAAAAAAAGAAAAAAAAAACAAAGGCCATGCTACATTTTTCTTTAAGCATTCCAACAGATTATTATTAATAAAACGTCCATTTCAATGTTTTTATTATTAGTATACTTTAAGTTTTAAGGTACATGTGTACAACGTGCAGGTTTGTTACATATGTATACATGTGCCATGTTGGTGTGCTGTACCCATTAACTCCTCATTTAGCATTAGGTATATCTCCTAATGCTATCCCTCCCCCCTCCCCCCACCCCACAACAGTCCCCAGTGTGTGATGTTCCGCTTCCTGTGTCCATGTGTTCTCATTGTTCAATTCCCACCTATGAGTGAGAACGTGTGGTGTTTGTTTTTTTGTCCTTGCCATAGTTTGCTGAGAATGGTTTCCAGCTTCATCCATGTCCCTACAAAGGACATGAACTCATCCTTTTTTATGGCTGCATAGTATTCCATGGTGTATATGTGCCACATTTTCTTAATCCAGTCTATCATTGTTGGACATCTGGGTTGGTTTCAAGTCTTTGCTATTGTGAACAGTGCCGCAATAAACATATGTGTGCATGTGTCTTTACAGCAGCATGATTTATAATCCTTTGGGTATATACCCAGTAATGGGATGGCTGGGTCAAATGGTATTTCTAGTTCCAGATCCTTGAGGAATCGCCACACTGACTTCCACAATGGTTGAACTAGTTTACAGTCCCACCAACAGTGTGAAAGTGTTCCTATTTCTCCACATCCTCTCCAGTACCTGTTGTTTCCTGACTTTTTAATGATAGCCATTCTAACTGGTGTGAGATGGTATCTCATTGTGGTTTTGATTTGCATTTCTCTGATGGCCAGTGATGGTGAGTATTTTTTCATGTGTCTTTTGGCTGCATAAATGTTTTCTTTTGAGAAGTGTCTGTTCATATCTTTTGCCCACTTTTTGATGGGGTTGTTTTTTTCTTGTAAATTTGTTGGAGTTCATTGTAGATTCTGGATATTAGCCCTTTGTCAGATGAGTAGGTTGCAAAAATTTTCTCCCATTTTGTAGGCTGCCTGTTCACTCTGATGGTGGTTTCTTTGGCTGTGCAGAAGCTCTTTAGTTTAATTAGATCCCATTTGTCAATTCTGGCTTTTGTTGCCATTGCTTTTGGTGTTTTAGACATGAAGTCCTTGCCCATGCCTATGTCCTGAATGGTATTGCCTAGGTTTTCTTCTAGGGTTTTTATGGTTTTAGGTCTAACATGTAAGTCTTTAATCCATCTTGAATTAATTTTTGTATAAGGTGTAAGGAAGGGATCCAGTTTCAGCTTTCTACATATGACTAGCCAGTTTTCCCAGCACCATATATTAAATATGGAATCCTTTCCCCATTGCTTGTTTTTCTCAGGTTTGTCAAAGATCAGATAGTTGTAGATATGTGGCATTATTTCTGAGGGCTCTGTTCTATTCCATTGGTCTATATCTCTGTTTTGGTACCAGTACCATGCTGTTTTGGTTACTGTAGCCTTGTAGTATAGTTTGAAGTCAGGTAGTGTGATGCCTCCATCCTTGTTCCTTTGGCTTAGGATTGACTTGGCGATGCGGGCTCTTTTTGGTTCCATATGAACTTTAGTTTTTTTCCAATTCTGTGAAGAAAGTCATTGGTAGCTTGATGGGGATGGCATTGAATCTATAAATTACCTTGGGCAATATGGCCATTTTTATGATACTGATTCTTCCTACCCATGAGTATGGATGTTCTTCCATTTGTTTGTATCCTCTTCTATTTCATTGAGCAGTGGTTTGTAGTTCTCCTTGAAAAGGTCCTTCACATCCCTTTTAAGTTGAATTCCTAGGTATTGTATTCTCTTTGAAGCAATTGTGAATGGGAGTTCACTCATGATTTGGCTGTTTGTCTGTTATTGGTGTATAAGAATGCTTGTGATTTCTGCACATTGATTTTGTATCCTGAGACTTTGCTGAAGTTGCTTAGCAGCTTAAGGAGATTTTGGGCTGAGATGATGGGGTTTTCTAGATATACAATCATGTCATCTGCAAACAGGGACAATTTGACTTCCTCTTTTCCTAATTGAATGCCCTTTATTTCCTTTTCCTGCCTGATTGCCCTGGCCAGAACTTCCAACACTATGTTGAATAGGAGTGGTGAGAGAGGGCATCCCTGTCTTGTGCCAGTTTTCAAAGGGAATGCTTCCAGTTTTTGTCCATTCAGTATGATATTGGCTGTGGGTTTCTCATAGGTAGCTCTTATTATTTTGAGATACGTCCCATCAATACCTAATTTATTGAGAGTTTTTAGCATGAAGGGTTGTTGAATTTTGTCAAAGGCCTTTTCTGCATCTATTGAGATAATCATGTTGTTTTTATCTTTGGTTCTGTTTATATGCTGGATTACATTTATTGATTTTAATACGTTGAACCAGCCTTGCATCCCAGGGATGAAGCCCACTTGATCATGGTGGATAAGCTTTTTGATGTGCTGCTGGATTCGGTTTGTCAGTATTTTATTGAGGATTTTTGCATCAATGTTCATCAAGGATATTGGTCTAAAATTCTCTTTTTTTGTTGTGTCTCAGCCAGGCTTTGGTATCAGGATGATGCTGGCCTCATGAAATGAGTTAGGGAGGATTCCCTCTTTTTCTATTGATTGGAATTGTTTCAGAAGGAATGGTACCAGCTCCTCCTTGTACCTCTGGTAGAATTCGGCTGTGAATCCATCTGGTCCTGGACTTTTTTTGGTTTGTAGGCTATTAATTATTGCCTCAATTTCAGAGCCTGTTATTGGTCTATTCAGAGATTCAACTTCTTCCTGGTTTAGTGTTGGGAGAGTGTATGTGTCCAGGAATTTATCCATTTCTTCTAGATTTTCTAGTTTATTTGCGTAGAGGTGTTTATAGTATTCTCTGATGGTAGTTCGTATTTCTGTGGGATCATTGGTGATATCCCCTTTGTCATTTTTTATTGCGTCTATTTGATTCTTCTCTCTTCTTTATTAGTCTTGCTAGCAGTCTATCAATTTTGTCGATCTTTTCAAAAAACCAGCTCCTGGATTCATTGATTTTTTGAAGGTTTTTTTGTGTCTCTATTTCCTTCAGTTCTGCTCTGATCTTAGTTATTTCTTGCCTTCTGCTAGCTTTTGAATGTGTTTGCTCTTGCTTCTCTAGTTCTTTTAATTGTGATGTTAGGGTGTCAATTTTAGATCTTTCCTGCTTTCTCTTGTGGGCATTTAGTGCTATAAATTTCCCTCTACACACTGCTTTGAATGTGTCCCAGAGATTCTGATATGTTGTGTCTTTGTTCTCGTTGGTTTCAAAGAACATCTTTATTTCTGCCTTCATTTCGTTATGTACCCAGTATTCATTCAGGAGCAGGTTGTTCAGTTTCCATGTAGTTAAGCGGTTTTGAGTGAGTTTCTTAATCCTGAGTTCTAGTTTGATTGCACTGTGATCTGAGAGACAGTTTGTTATCATTTCTGTTCTTTTACATTTGCTGAGGAGTGCTTTACTTCCAACTATGTGGTCAATTTTGGAATAGGTGTGGTGTGGTGCTGAAAAGAATGTATATATTCTGTTGATTTGGGGGTGGAGAGTTCTTTAGATGTCTATTAGGTCTGCTTGGTGCAGAGCTGAGTTCAATTCCTGGATATCCTTGTTAACTTTCTGTCTCGTTGATCTGTCTAATGTTGACAGTGGGGTGTTAAAGTCTCCCACTATTATTGTGTGGGAGTCTAAGTCTCTTTGCAGGTCACTAAGGACTTGCTTTATGAATCTGGGTGCTCCTGTATTGGGTGCATATATATTTAGGAGAGTTAGTTCTTCTTGTTGAATTGATCCCTTTACCATTATGTAATGGCCTTCTTTGTCTCTTTTGATCTTTGCTGGTTGAAAGTCTGTTTTATCAGAGACTAGGATTGCAACCCCTGTCTTTTTTTGTTTTCCATTTGCTTGGTAGATCTTCCTCCATCCCTTTATTTTGAGCCTATGTGTGTCTCTGTGTGTGAGATGGGTTTCCTGAATACAGCACACTGATGGGTCTTGACTCTTTATCCAATTTGCCAGTCTGTGCCTTTTAATTGGAGCATTTAGCCCATTTACATTTAAGGTTAGTATTGTTATGTGTGAATTTGATCCTGTCATTATGATGTTAGCTGGTTATTTTGCTCGTTAGTTGATGTAGTTTCTTCCTAGCCTTGATGGTCTTTAAAATTTGGCATGTTTTTGCAGTGGCTGGTACCAGTTGTTCCTTTCCATGTTTAGTGCTTCCTTCAGGAGCTCTTTTAGGGCAGGCCTGGTGGTGACAAAATCTCTCAGCATTTGCTTGTCTGTAAAGTATTTTATTTCTCCTTCACTTATGAAGCTTAATTTGGCTGGATATGAAATTCTGGGTTGAAAATTCTTGAAGATTGTTGAATATTGGCCCCCACTCTCTTCTGGCTTGTAGAGTTTCTGCTGAGAGATCAGCTGTTAGTCTGATGGGCTTCCCTTTGTGGATAAACTGACCTTTCTCTCTGGCTGCCCTTAACATTTTTTCCTTCATTTCAACTTTGGTGCATCTGACAATTATGTGTCTTGGAGTTGCTCTTCTCGAGGAGTATCTTTGTGGCATTCTCTGTATTTCCTGAATTTGAATGTTGGCCTGCCTTGCTAGATTGGGGAAATTCTCCTGGATAATACCCTGTAGAGTGTTTTCTAACTTGGTTCCATTCTCCCTGTCAGTTTCAGGTACACCAATCAGACATAGATTTGGTCTTTTCACATAGTCCCATATTTCTTGGAGGCTTTGTTTGTTTCTTTCTAGTCTTTTTTCTCTAAACTTCTCTTTATGCTTCATTTCATTCATTTCATCTTCCATTGCTGATACCCTTTCTTCCAGTTGATCACATCGGTTACTGAGGCTTGTGCATTGAGGCTTGTGCATTTGTCACGTTCTTGTACCATGGTTTTCAGCTCCATCAGGTCCTTTAAGGACTTCTCTGCATTGGTTATTCTAGTTATCCATTTGTCTAATTTTTTTCAAAGTTTTTAACTT
Organism: Pongo abelii; assembly: GCF_028885655.2. Taxonomy (NCBI): domain Eukaryota; kingdom Metazoa; phylum Chordata; class Mammalia; order Primates; family Hominidae; genus Pongo; species Pongo abelii. The sequence goes on from NC_071998.2 coordinate 59,841,864, forward strand.
CTTTGCCATTGGTTCGAACTTCCTCGTTTAGCTCAGAGTAGTTTGATCTTCTGAAGCCTTCTTCTCTCAACTCATCAAAGTCATTCTCCGTCCAGCTTTGTTCCATTGCTGGTGAGGAGGTGCGTTCCTTTGCAGGAGGAGAGGTGCTCTGGTTTTGAGAGTTTCCGGTTTTTCTGCTTTGTTTTTTCCCCATCTTTGTGGTTTTATCTACCTTTGGTCTTTGATGATGGTGACGTACAGATGGGTTTTTGGTGTGGATGTCCTTTCTGTTAGTTTTCCTTCTAACAGTCAGGACCCTCAGCTGCAGGTCTGTTGGTCTGGAGTGGACCTCCAGTAAACTCCCTGTTTGCCTGGGTATCAGCAGTGGTGGCTGCAGAACAGTGGATATTGGTAAACCGCAAGTGCTGCTGCCTGATGGTTTCTCTGGAAGTTTTGTCTCAGAGGAGTACCCGGCTGTGTGAGGTGTCAGTCTGCCCCTACTGCGGGGTGCCTCCCAGTTAGGCTACTCAGGGGTCAGGGACTCACTTGACGAGGCAGTCTGCCCATTCTCAGATCTCAAGCTGCATGCTGGGAGAACCACTACTCTCTTCAAAGCTGTCAGACAGGGACATTTAAGTCTGCAGAGGTTACTGCTGCCTTTTGTTTGTCTGTGCCCTGCCCCCAGAGGTGGAGCCTACAGAGGCAGGTGGGCCTCCTTGAGCTGTGGTGGGCTCCACCCAGTTCGAGCTTCCCGGCTGCTTTGTTTACCTACTCAAGCCTGGGCAATGGTGGGCACCCCTCCCCCAGCCTTGCTGCAGCCTTGCAGTTTGATCTCAGACTGCTGGGCTAGCAATGAGCGATGCTCCGTGGGCGTAGGACCCTCTGAGCCAGGTGCGGGATATAATCTCCTGGTGTGCCGTTTGTTAAGCCCATTGGAAAAGCACAGTATTAGGGTGGAAGTGACCCGATTTTCCAGGTGTCGTCTGTCACCCCTTTCTTTGACTAGGGAAGGGAATTCCCTGACCCCTTGCGCTTCCTGGGTGAGGCGATGCCTCGCCCTGCTTCAGCTCATGCATGGTGCACTGCACCCACTGTCCTGTACCCACTGACCGGCACTCCCCAGTGAGATGAACCCGGTACCTCACTTGGAAATGCAGAAATCACCTGTCTTCTGCGTCACTCATGCTGGGAGTTGTAGACTGGAGCTGTTCCTATTCAGCCATCTTGGCTCCACACCCCCAGCCATGCTACATTTTTATTTGTCAACATTGTGGAAAAGGGTGTGGAAGGTGTTCTACTTACAATTCCATTCTGGACGCTGAAACCCAGCTGGTAGCGAAGGTCTGGTCTTCTGATTAACACGGTGGTCACTGGAGGACATCTCACAATATTCAGCTTGACTCGGGACTGATTCTTTAAGCCCTTAAACATGAATAAAGTACAGTGGGTATGGTGACCACTGAGGCAGACAGAATAAACAAAAGCAGGCAGCACCAAAGGCAAAAGAAGCTGCACTGAGTCTTCCGAAGGACCCACTGCCTGCCTGCAGGCCTCTGGTGCCCGGGCTGGTACAGTCACTGCTCAGCTTCACCTACCCAGGGCTAAGACGCCACATGTTGCAGATGGAGCCCTCTCAGCCCATGCACAGATGGGGTTCCTGTGGGCAATGCCTTCCTTTTGGGAAGTGGGCTGGGTTCAAGGGATCTGATCAAAGTACTTGTGCAACTAAGAGGAAGTGTCAGATGTCCTTTTTGGCTTCAAAGATGAAGGAGGCACACTATTTCCCCCAGCCAGGAGAAACATGAGTCGGAAATGGACTTTCTTCTGAAAGGCAAACTCTAGCAATGACTCCTCTTCTAACAAAGGACATCTAACTCACAGCAACTGGCCTGATTCATCATGGCTCTTTTCTCTGGTCTCTGATGCTCCTCTTTCCCCTTCTTTCTGCCAGTTAGAGATTTTATAGCTGTCACCATTCCCACAGCAACCGGGGACTCCAATCAGTGTGTGCCTCCTTGGGAGAATGGGCAGGGTTGCAGGATGGATGCTGATGGAGAAGGAAGGGGAAGAAATACGACTTGCAGACTGTTGTTTCATGATCCCTGATGACACACCTCTCCCTCTAAATTAAAATGGAGCGTAGAGGGAAAGCTGATCTTTGACTATAAAAAGGAACTAGTTTCAGAGACTATGTAGAAAGCTTCCACCTCTGTGTGGTCTGAGCTGAGCTCAGGCTCCTGCTCCTGTCCCTTGATCAGACTCACAGCAGTGACAGAAGCCCTGGTGTGCCCAGAAGCATCTTTAGAAAACCATCACAAAGCTACACTTGCCCTCAATTGGGCAGTGGGAAGGTTTGCTCCTGCAGGCCCGACCACTGACTTGTCAGCTTCACCCTAGAAGAGGGTGCCAGGCAAAAGGAACTCAGCCCTGAAACAAATGTCCACTTCATGTCTCCCCAGGGTGCCTGCTGTGCCTCAACAAACTCCTCATTGCCACATGGAGGAGAAGGAATGGCTGATAGCAGGTGCCTTCCCACCCCTTTCAAGTGATGGTATGCAGGAGAATCATGTTTGCATGCTGGGGTAAACAGACCACACTGTTGTAGCTGCAGGCCCTGCAGCCCCTGGCCCTGCTATAAGAGCTGAGGCAGCGGGGGTCAGAGCCCTCAGTGGGAAGCACCTGCCCAACTGGACTCGCATCTACAAGGCCAGCTGCCTGGGAAACCGCTCAAGTTCAGTCCCAGGCCCACTCCTCCAAAGGGAACTGTGGGGTGGCTGGGAGGAGAGGTGGGTAACTTTTCCTGCAGGAGAGAACAGCTACCAGGGAATGAGGACGGACTCAGGGAAAAGGCAAACTCTGTTCTATCCAAGCCCACAGTATCGCCCAGAGACAGCACCTGCTCAGTTCACAAGTGGGTCCAGTTTGCGCCCTCTACGAATGAAGTGGAAAGAGAACCTGTAAAGAACACTGACAAATCCAAGAAAAGCATGCATGAAGGGTGATCGTCTGCCTCTTATTCTATAAATAGAATTCTGTAAATTCCACAGCCACTACTGCTGTCACTCCTTGACCAGTCTACCAAATCTCTTCCAGTGCAAGGTCAGGACTTACATTTCACATTTTAAAGATGAAGACATAGACACAGATTGCTTTGTCCAAGGGCTCTGTGGGGTCAGGACTGGAACTATGGATCCCTGCTCAGGCACCCTGCCTGGCAGAGGCATGAAACTGGTGTTAGACAACTTCACTGCAAACAGAATCTGTAGCAAGAGTGCTTCTTGGAGTGGCAGAAATGACCTACACCCCTTTTGTATCTGAGTTACAGGATATGCTTTAGATTGAGGGAGAGGTAGGGGCTATTTTGCCTATGGTTATCCAGCTTTACTATGCTTGGCCAGCAGGTGTACACCAATGGCTCTTAAACCCCACACAGCAGCAGCCCCTGGCCACTTTTTAGAAGTGCAAATTCTGGGCTCTACCCAAGCCCCACTGAATCAGAAAACCTAGGGGTGGGACCCAGGAATCTGTGGATGACAAATCTCCCAGATGATTCAGGTGCACGCTCAATTTTGCGAACAACTGGTGTGGACTACTACTGCAGAACAATGAATGGCCTCATCTGCATCCAGGCGGCTTAATTTCTCCATGGATGATTACACCCAAAGATGTCAATTTACTAGTCACACCTGCAGCCAGTGTGCTCAGTGAGAGCAGGCGCTGGCAAGGGTGGGGTGAGGGTGACATCTTGTGGGAAATTTTGTTTGCCCAGTCACTATACAGCTGACCCCTGGTCAGCCATCTGCATGTCTGTGTCATGCAGGAACACCCCTAAGATCACTGCTGCATCAAAACCCACCCTGATGATGAAACTAATTGAACCAAAATGACTGTAACTACCTGTCATTGAACACTCACTGTTGTCTGGCATTGACCTGGAAAGGATAAGAGCTGTCTCATTTAATGTGGCCGTAATTATTTCTATATTATAGAAGAGGAAAGTGAGGCTCAGAGATTTTAAATGACTCACTCACATTCACACACAGCAAGATTCAATCCTAGGTCTGTCTGCATTCAAAACACACAGTATTTCTGCACCATAATGCCCCATATACACAACCGGAGAGGGTGTGTCTTTTGTGAATAAGGCTTGCTCCACAAAGATGACAGGGTCAGCCACAGAACATATCTGTGTCCCCAAATTCCAGCCTTGAATTGGGGCCATCTTTTTAGTTAATTTTCCTATGTGGCAAGAGTTTTTCGGGGTTCCTGGTCCTCATAATCCCCCACCCCCTGGCTTCCCCACTGACTTTTGGTTCTAGTTTGTGCTCTTAATGTGTGAATTTTGATGGAACTCAATTTCCCTGCCGTCAGCATCTGCTCCCCCCATGCTCTGAATTCCTCTGCTTTCTGCAGGACTTGAGCCTCCCCATGGCTGTCACTCAGCTTGTGGCCTCGATGTACCATGCGACTTGGCATTCACATTCATGTGGCATCTCCTGGTGGTTTTGGAACATCTCCAGGGAACTGCTGTGGTTAAGGAAATGATTCCAAAGTACAGCAATGGAATGAGTGTGATTCTCCCTGGGGAAATGAACATCTGTGAAGGATCCAGGCCTTCCATATGCAGCAGGTCCCATCGTCCCCATCGACAAAGGGAGATGCTCTGGCCTTCTGCTCCTATCAACAGGACCAGCACAGCCTGGTGAAGAGGATTCTTGTGGTGTCAGAAAATCTGAACTCAAGTTTTGTTTCTGCTACCCCAAGCAGTGGGATCTGAAGCCCTTTGCTCGCCCTTCTCCCACCTCAATTTCCTCATCTTCACAACAAATGGTGAAGCTCACTAATGTCTCTTGCAGTTCTAATTTCAATGATTGCACCCCTTTAATGTGTTTATTCCTAAATGCCTTTGCCTGTGACACCAAATCTCAACCATTATGCTTAAACCTATTCCTAAAATTTAAAGTGGGCTTCTTTTGCGGGGCTGGGAGGTATGGTGGAGAGCAGCTCAGACATTCATGCAGATATTTTTATCTGCTTTGAGTGCTTCCTCCTTTCCATCCACCTAATCAATAAATATTTACGACTCACTTGTCATGTGCCAAGAAATGTGTTAGGCACTGGAGATTCAGGGAAGTGCACCCTCTCCGGGGCTGGATAAGAGACATTATCAGTACTAAGCACAGGGGTCTGAGCCCAGAGGGGGCTTGAGTCCCTTCACCCTTTTCTCTCTAATCACACACCAGGAGACCAGGAATTTGTGGGAAAGAAGAGAGATGAATGAAGACAGGAGCATGTTGTTGGAATCTCAAGCCTTCAGGCAAAGCCACCTGCTTTAAATGTTTACGCCTATTAACCACTGAGATTATTTAGGTATGCTTGTGTGATACAGAAAATGTTACCCAACATACCGAAAAGCAAAAGAATGACTCTATTTTCTCAATGTTGCCTAAAAAATTCACATTGCTCTGTTGGGTTCTTTCCTTTTCTGTGAATTGATTTGAGATGCCTGATCTGTCCCTCAGTGAAAGATTTTCTAGATTGGGGAAAATGTGTTGCAAGATGAAGCTTAGAGAAATAGCAATTTGAAATAACGAGACCATGCATTTTCTCTGCTGCTCCTAATCAATGTTTCATGTTGGGTCCCATTAACTTGGATTTCTGAGCTGCCATTTTATTGGAGGTGCCAATTAAATAAAGGGTCATTTGGTCCCCATGACAACAGTGGAACGGTACAGCAAATTAAGAAATCTGGTGGGAGGGGAAGGCCACAGAAGACGGGCGAAGAGAGAAAAGTGAAGCCAGAATGGTCTCTATAGCAACAGGAGAGCAGAACCATGATGCTCCTGGGGAAGCAAGGGAAGCTGTGCGCTATTCTAAAACAGAGCAAAAACCCAGAGGGCAGGACCACAGAGGCAAAGGCACAGAAAGAGGCAGCCTGTAAAATGTTCTACCCACCAATAATTATGCCTTGGGAATTAATTATGACCCAAAAAATAAGAGGTAGGAAGAGTAAGGCAAGTCAATACCTATAATTCTACTCTAGAAATCTATTTCCTGTAACCTGGGGGGAAAATGGTCAACCAGTATTGAAGTGGCCAGATGCAGAATGCACACTTTGGATCCCTGTTCCTGAAAGTGTGGCCTGCAGACTAGTGATGCCATCCCTGCCACAAAGCCTGCCAAAAATGCAGAATCCCACCCTATACCTGCTGAATCAGACGTGCATTCCAACAAGATCCCCAGGTGATTCCAATCAGTTTGAGAAGCACTGATTCATCAGGATGAGAGTTGCTTGTCAAAGTCACTGCAAAGAGCATGGACGTACACTGAAACAAATTTGAACACAGCCTTGAAGTGGCCCAGACGCTGCTCTGCAGTGGCCCGAGGGGTGGGGGTAGGGCAGTGCGCACATCTGTCCAGGTGCAGGCAAAAAGGGGTGTGTTTTCTAGAGAATTTTTAAAAGGTGATACAACCCACTGATGTCAGTCTGTATTTGGTACTGGTGATTCTGGCTGTTATCAGTGGTTACACCTCCCACCAGCCAGGGTGGTCCATGGACGGACCATCACATTTCCCCATTCAACAAGCAGTGCACTGTGGCAGGGAGGAAGTTTAGCTGTGCTCTAATCCGGGTCTGCCCTGCTAAGTACTTCTTCACTATGGGTGGCCACGAAAACACTGCTTTTCTTACTCTTCATCTTCATCAGTTACATCTCTTTCATCACCACTCGGCCTTTTAATTTTCTGGTTCTATAGAGATTACATTCATAGACATCAAAGTTCAGCTCCTCTAACAATCCCTTTCCCCTTAGGAAACTGTGCAGACAGAGCTCCGTCTGTACTCCAGCAAGCTTTGCTTCCACCTTGATGCTGTGGCAGCTGCAGAGGGAGTCAGGCTGCCCTCATAGCCTCACTGCTTCCCCCCTCTTCTGGTCCCCACGCAGATGAGGAGGGAGGGATTCGCAGGAGGGTGGGGACTCACTGGCCAGCTGGGGGCCCTGGGCAAGTCTCCTGTGCCTTTAGAGTCTCTGATGGCCCATCTGTGCACCTAGCATCTGCTGTCCCCCTTGTGGACTGTCCCGAGGAGGAAAGGAGGTGACTCCAGGCCATGAGCTGGAGTCTTGAGGGCCTCAGGAAGCCCGGCTTGTTCCTGCCCAGGCCCCATCCCCACCTTTACTTAAGTCCTCCCCTTGTCTGAGTCTGTTCTTAGTCTGCCATGACAAAGTACCACAGACTAGGTGGCTTATAAACAACAGGCATTTATCCCTCACAGTTCTGGAGGCTGGAAGTCTGAGATCAGTGTACCAGCACTGTCAGGTTCTGGCAAGGGCCCCTTCTGAGTTGCAGATGGCCAACTTCTAGCATCTTCATATACCAAAAGAGAGCTCGCTGGGGTCCCTTTTTTAAGGGCACTAATCCCAACCATGAGGGCTCCACCCTCATGCTAATCACTTCCTAAAGGCTCCACCTCCAAATAACATCACATTGGGATTGGGGTTTCAATACGTATTTGGAGGGAACACAAATATTATTCAATACTTAACCTCCCATCCCCTCTCCTCCTCCCCAACCCTTCTAGACTCAGACCAACTCCCCACAAACCATCCCTAACCAGCTTCCCTCTCTCATCGATTTCTCTCTCTTGCATCTGAACTCCTACACCACTCAGGCAGAGTTTCTCAACCTCAGCACTACCTACATTTGGGGCTGGATAATTGTGTGCTGTGGGGCTGTCCTGTGCATTGTAGGATGTTTGACAGTATCCCTGGCCTCTACCCACTGGATGCTGGCAGCACCTTCTCCTCCGTGACAACTGAAACAGTCTCCATACATTTTGGGGGATGCAAGATCACCCCTGGCTGAGAAGTACTGCCCCATGGTCTGGCCTTGGGCCTAGCATTTCACCTGACACCCTCCCTGGGATGACTCTGTATTGGAGGCTGTATGACCATGGATGATTACATCATCTTGCTGTGCCTCAGCTTCCTAGCTTGTACAATGGGTACAACAATAGTACCTGCCCACAGAAATGCTGCCCCGAAGACTCAGCAAGTCAGTCCACACATATTCTCAGAGCACCCAGAGCACAGACACACAGCACTGAGCACTGTGAGCCATAAGTCCTTTCACTTCTCCTCAAACCGACCAAGCTCCCTGGGGGGCAGGGACTGTGTCCACGGGGCCCCTGGGTCCCACAGCCCCTCAGCAGTTCTCATGCATGCACCCAAGGTGTTTAATAAGCAACTTGCTCACTGGCAGGAGCGACTTGTGGTCCTGCCTCCCCAGGTCCACCCCCCGCTTGCCTCTCCATGCAATCACAGCAACACCAGACCAGCCTTTCTGGGCCAGGCTCAGGCCCCATCTCTCCCTGACTCAACACCAGCCCCTGTCCATCAATTCAAGCAGAAACCTCCAAATGCCACTTCCCTTTCTGCTACCTACCTAGGTTTTACTCCTTCAAGGTCAACTTTAAAATCACATAAAATGGTCCATCTAATAACTCGTAGCCTGTCACCTTTATGTTGACCGCAGAGCCCTTGCACATCTCTAATTATCCTGCACATGCATACTGGCAAGCCAGCTTCCTCAGAGTGCAGCTCAGTGCCTCACAGAGGCCCAATTAAACCTGTCTGAATGAATATCCATGTTCAAAGTTGATTCTCTAATCTCATCTTTAATGTGTATTAAGCAAGAGGTAGAATTTATTTAAGTATAAGAAAAAGAAATTAAAGGAGGCCAAAGAGGACTATTTCTTTCCAGATGTGATTATCTTACCGTGAAATTAGAATTTAATCCATTTCATTAAAAACAAAAAGTCACAATCCATGTGTCCTATACACTCACCTTCACCTTCCACCCCCACCCCCTTAGCTGAGGAGGCTGGCTTTGTGATTTTTCTTTTGCTCACAATGACTATTTGCATGAATTAATCCCCTTCCTTCTCCCTCTCTCTCACACAAGCACATACGCACACAGCTATATTCCAGCTAAGTCTTTCAGGAAACCCCTGCAGGACCCAAAAAAAGGTTGTGGAATCTCAGTCTACCTACAGTACCACAGCACTTGGTGCAAAGCTACTGGGGTCTACAGATGCCGTCAAGGAGGAGGAACATCCCGGTCACACAGGCCATGCATTCAGCAAGTCCCAATGTGCTCAAAAAACTCCATGTGAATGCTTCATGTCTAAAGAAAATCTCATTTCTTCTCAAGTATTCACATTTAATTTTCCTTTAAGTAGCTCTTCTTAGCTTTATAAGCATCAATTCAGGTTGAGCAGGAAGTATGCTCAGGTATGAAAAAGCTTCCATGGACTAGAAGAGAGTTTCCTCCTTCTTCTGGCAACAAGCACATGTGAATTGCTTTACCTGGGGTCTGAGGGAGGACAAACTCACCCGCATCATAGTCAGGGCCACTGGGAAGGAAAAAGCGCTCTCAGATTTGAAGCATTTCTGACATTTTTGACAGGGATGGTAAATCATGCCAAGTGTATCTGGCTGACTATAAGTGACTGTCTGGATTCCGAAGCTGAGGCCATTTCTGTTGAGGCTGAGTCTGGGCTTAGTGGGAGAGTGCTGTGATTGAATAGTGATGCCTGTGATGGACATGCTGCTATCAGAAAGTACTGTAATGTGAACCAAATACACTTCCCCTGATCTAAATTGATTTCAGGGAAGAATCTGTAAACAGTAACTTGATGGTAAGCTTCCTGAGTGCAAGTCCACGCCTTTTGTGTTTGTGTCTTCCTTGGTGCCTGACACTTCGAATATGTTCATATACATTAATGACTGGATGGGGGTCACACTTCACATCACTTGAGGTTTACCACAGCAGCTGATTTTTCCCATATTCAGATACCTTAATAATGCTCTGGCAGGTGGACAGAGGCAGGCCCACCAGGCTGGTGCCATTAATGGACATGATCTGGTCACCGATATTCAGCTTCCCAGATTTCTCTGCAGGGCCACCATGCATCATGTTGGCAATGATCACGGTGGGGAGGATGGATCCCCAGCCAGACTCCACAATCACCACACCTAGGATTTCTCCTTTCTGCTTCTCTATGAAAACCTGGAAGGAGAAAAACATTTAGAAAGACTGCATCAGCGACCATCTGGGGTAGGTAGAAATCAAAGCCTCTCCCCCATTCCTGTCTCGCCTAAAGAAAGACACTTCCCTGGGGACACTAACCCAGATGAGTTCCTGTCTTCTCAGCATTCCGCATATTTGGAGTTTTTAAGAAATGAATTCACACAGGTCTACACTCTTTTGTAATTCACTCGTTTCACATAAGCAATCTTGCCTCAGCACACAACCATGAGGACCACCAGTTTTTTGTTTTTGTTTTTGTTTTTTTTTTTAATTTCTTCAGTCCTGTCCTCAGTGGCACGGGAAGAGGCTCTGTGGGTGGGTGGTGTGTTACGATTTCTAGAAATAGCTTTTCAAATTCCATGCGCAGGTTCCCTCTCCCACAGTGCTTCCCCAATTCGCTCCGACATTTAAGTTTCTTGAGTTAAAAATAAATAAACACACAGAAACACTTCTCTGCAAGGAGAAAGTTGAGAAAAAAGAAAAAGTGATGCTGAAGTTATCACAACCAAAAGGTTGGGTATGCACACAGGAAGTGCATATCCTGGATACACAGACTTCACAACCTTCACTGGCAGGGCAGAGAAGACAGGAGTTGATGTTGGATACTTGCACTCTGGGGAGGCCTGCAGAGATGCCACTAAAAGGTACCGCACCTCTTGGAAGCATCCAACAGAATGTGTATGTGTATTTTTGCGGGGCTTGACAAAGTCCCCTTCACAGGTTGGTGTCTGCTTCCCCCAGCTGCTGAAGCTTACAGTCAGCCCCTTCCCTGGAGAACTGTCCTTAGCTGAAAGGGAGACACATTCTGTTAAGGTTGAATTGTGTCCCCCCAAAATTTGTATGTTGAATTACCAACCCCCAGTGCCTTTGACTTAGATTGTGACTTTATTTGGAGATAAGGTCTTAACAGAGGTAACCAATTTTAAATGAGGTGATTAATATAGGCTCTAATCCAATATTACTCGTGTCCTTATGTAAGAAGAGGAATGGTTGTCTGTCATGGGTATCAAAAAAAGAAGAGGAAATTTGGACATAGGGACATGCATGGAGAAAGGATGATGTGAAGACACAGGGTGAAGACAGCCATCTACAAGCCAAAGAGAGAGGCTTGGAACAGATTCTTCTCTCACGACCCTCAGAAAGAACCAATGCTACCAACACCTTGCTTTTGGACTTCTGGCCACAAGGTCTGTGAGACAATAGGTTTCTGTTGTTGAAGCCACCCAGTCCATGGTACTTTGTGACAACAGCCTAGCAAATTCATATACCCCCTGTCCAGCCTTGGCCAATGACCAGCATGGGGTACAAAGGCTTGCCAGCTCCCTCGCTCCAAGGTGAGACAAATCTGTCCTGCAATCTGTGCCATGGAGCTTCCCTCTGGGACAGAAGGAAACTCATGTCCAAGGGACCACACCCTTACTTGGTGTCCCACCACCAAACTTCCCACATCCCTTCTGTTCTGAGGCACTCTCCCAACAAACCTCTGTGACAAGAATCCCTGCCTCAGGCTCTGCTTCTGGGGAATCTGACCTAAGATACCTAACAGACCCCAGTGGATCAAATAATCACTTTCTCATTAAAAGTGCTTTTTACCTATGGGATCAAGTCCAAACCCCTCATCTGGACTTGCAGGCCCTCCAGTTCTGACCCAGATCTCAGGCCCATCTATCTCCTTTCCTGTGCCTACCTCCTGCTCTAGCCAAACCGTACTTCCCCATTCCCTAGACAAATGTGGAGCTTTCTGACCTCCAGGCTTCCAACCATTCCATAGACCCCACCCTCGGCTTGCCCCTACAATCCCCAGATCACCAGACCAGCTTGGATAGCCTCATCTTCCTACAGGCATTCCTGAATAGCTCAGTTTGAAGCCACAGGCCATCCCCAGAGAAGGACAGCATCTCTTGTCTGAAACTTGAGATCTTCTCTGTTTGTCCAAGTGTAGTTGGTTTTGATTAGTGCCTGTATCTGGCACCATCATTTAACTTTTTCAGTGCCCTTACCTAGATTGCAGTGTTTATACAGGCAGAGTTCAGGTCCTATCTGCCTCTGGGACCCACCCAAAACTTAGCTCAGGATGACTGGGAGCAGAGGATGTGCTGCCTCTCTTTACACCTGTCCACAATAGCATTTCATGACAGGGCCCCAGAATGGGGAGCGAGAGATGGGGGTGAGCGACTTCATGATGTCCTGCCAATACGGCACTCCTCACCATTGATATCCCTTCACTTCTGTGGCAGGATGCCCCCCCTTTCCAAGCCCCTGCCCAGCTGACCCAGCCTGGAGAACAGCTTCAGGAAAGTACCCACATCTTTACAGTTTTCCGACTTGGAGAAGTGGATCAGGTCATCGTTGTACATGTCCTGGGTATTGAGCAGGTCACTATACTCCTTCTGGCTGAGATCTTCGGGGTTAATCCCATTGGCCCTGAGGAATTCCTGGTATGCCACGCTAAATGCCTGTCCGATGGACTGTGCAATCAGCTGAGCCTGGAACAGCAGCCAGAGAGGAAAGATGGTCAGCAGGGCAGTGCACCTGGTGAGCAGCCTGGCACACTTCCCACCTGAACAATGGCCCTCCTGGAATCTGAGGAAGCCTTAGACATCACGCCTGCTGGGCCAGTGGTTCTATGTGGGGCTACCAGTGCCCACCAGGGGCAATTTTCAGAAAGACTGGGGATGTTTTTGATTATGACAATGATCATAAGGGAGCTACCGGCATTCAGCAGACAGGAGTCAGAGATGCTGAATATCCTGCCATGCAAAAAACAGCTCGATACAGTGATGAGTCATTCTATACCCTGCACCATCTTCACAGATCCCACTGGACATTCATGTGCATGCAATACTTGTTTACAGTTACCTGAGTCCAGGATTCAACTCCAATTTATACATAAACACAAAGACTTTGTGTGGCTCTAATACACATCGAACATTTCAAGAATAATACCGTGTGAATTGAGAGATGATGTTATTTTGCTTCATTCAGTACTTCACCAGGAGGAAACTTCATGACTTTGGAAAATCAACATCAGTGCCGCTGTGATATCTGTGTTGCCGATAAATCACATCCCTATCAACCTGCACATGTGCTGTCGTGCATGGTGATTCTGCATGTGCTTGTAGATACATACATATTATTTAGCACTCAATTTGAAACGTCAACTGGAAAGTTTACGATATCCCACTGCACAGTGTTCTCCTACATCCAAGCTTAATCAAGTAGGTATAAGCAACTGACTACCTCATTATGCCTTTCAGAATGGTTGCGCCAGAGCATTTATTAATACATATTGTGATATTGTTTTATTTTAGTTTGCTTTCCACTTATCTTTCCTTTATATTATATTTATGGCCACAATTTGATTATTCTGTGAAAGATTTTTCAATAGGGGAGGTTATATTAGCTATGAATTTCATTTCAGGATAGTAATGGGTCATTAATAAGATATTTATTGTAGAAAGGGAGTGTTGGGTCTAACAGAGTTGAGAACTCTGATCCAACCCTGCATTTTCCAGTTGAGGAGACGGAGGCCCAGAGACACAAAGGAACCTCTCAAGGTCACACAGCTTACAGGAGGTGGCACTGGCTTCTACACTGGGTTTTGATAGCTTTTCCCTGCATTAATTAAGCAACATTACTAATCCAGACAGCCAAGAGCAACTGAGCACTTCTCATGTGGCTATGCTGCAGGAAATGCTATACAAGGACCATCACTGAATCTGCATATCAGTTCCATGACAGCTATTAGTATGACTGGTCCACAATCCTTCACTTGGAATGCGAGAGGCTCTGCTTCAGAATTTAAAACTTCCAATTTTAGAAAGGTAGCAGGATGCAAATACTGTACATTGTGCCATAACCCCCTTAGGGTCTGGGGAAGTACACAGAGCACAGTAACATTTCTGTGGCAAAATCTGTAAGATTCATGGTAAGCTGGACAAATTCTATAAACAACCTGCCGGCAGGCAAGGCAGGTTTATCAGCCACCTGACTTCAAAAATCCTTTTTGTTTCTCAGAGCTTTCTAGACTTTGGAACTATGGATCTGTATTAGTGTCCCCACTGGGTAGAACAGGATATGGAGGTTGAGGGCTTAAACTGCACACTTCCTGAGAAGGGGCTAGGGGCTGAATCCAGAGCCCATCCTCCTGCCCACCACACCGGACGGCTTCTCTGTGAAATTCTGATGGGCAGAAAAACAAAGCCGAACCAGAAAATCTCCAGAGCAGTGTTTTGAAAACACAATTCTAACCTCCACTCCTCTTTCCCCACATTTCCTAAATGTTGGTAAAAACACCTTATTAACAGCAAAATGGGAACTTTCCGTGTGACTGGCTACGGGAAAAGAAGTACTTAAGTTTTCTCACTGTGAAAATCTGATGACTTTACAAATCACATCAAGAACTACCACCATTTACCTATTGTAAAACTGGAAGGAGTAAGGCATTGCTTTCGGCATCAGAGAGGTACATGTAGACAAACTGAAAAACATATACCTGGGAATGTGACCAGTCGACTTCCTGATCATCATTAGTGGATGCCCCTGGTGAATACACTGGCTACTGAGATTTACGGACCACTAGCCATGTGCCACACATCAGGCTTTAACTGCAATATCTATGAGAGTGCCACAGCAGCCTGGTGAGGGAGGTACTATTGTCCTGCAGAAGAAGAACTTGAGGCTTAGTGGCTGCACAGCTTGGAGGAAGGACTCAAGCCCAGCTTGCCCAGTTCTGGAGCCAGCACACTCTGGCCCTGCTCTAGTGAAAGCAAAGGGGTAAGATTCTCAGGTCCACTCTTGCCTACCTCTTGCTTCTCCAATCTTTCCTTTCTTCCCTGATGGATCCAAGGGTACCCCAAGGAGAAGAAACCCCTCCCTATGAGCTCCAGCCAGATGGAGGTAGCAGCGGGGCCTACAGGGACCCTCAATCCCTGTAACTTCATCTTTTCGCTGGCCTGCAGGACACAGGAGGCTTAAAAGTCCAAACTTTCACTCTCTTGGAACTTTCTGAGAACCTCCTAAAACTCATTTTCTCCCTGTTTGCATGTTGGCCTCAGCTTTACAGGAACAGTAGGGAGAATGGCAGGCAGAGGTATTTCAAGCTCTCTGTCCTCCCAGTGACCTTGTCCTGTGGCTGCTTTCTAGAGAACAAGACCAATAAAGGATGGTGACAGTAAGTGCTGGCATCTCCTCCTCTCTGTGCCCACAGCCACGACAGCTCTGGTTCCCCGGAGAAAAAAGCAGGATGGCTGCTGACACCTAACTTCCGAGAGGAAGGCAATTTCTGCAGCTAGACGAATGCTGTACTGGAGAAGAAGGGCCTCTTTGAAGGAACCAAGGCTACCAGACGCCATCTTCTCTTCCCAGATCAGGACTCCGTGCTCCATGTGAGAAACAGAGCCTATTCCTCTGTGTCAGGAGGAAAAATGAGCACAGTCAAAAGCAATGGCCCTCAGTGGGTGGGTGAGTTTTCTGCTATTAAAAATTACTATAGGGCTGTGGCCTCCCCTGGGAGGTGGCTTCTGAGGCCTGCTGAGGCCCAGGATGGTGGGGGGAGGTAGGGGAGCACCTGGGAGCAGCTCAGTTCAGGCTGCAGTTTGCAGCCTGGTGGCCTCACTAGCAGCTTGGGTTACAACCCTGAAAGTAGGCCAAATGACAGAATGGCTTCTGTTGTAAACAAATTTTCTCTGTTGACTGCATCACCCAGAGAAATGGAGCTTAGGAACCACTGGCCTTGTGCAAGGAAAAGGAGCTGGTTTTCCTAAGGACTGGGGTGGGCAGTACTCCTGCTGTTTGCTGGGGAGGGACAGGGATGCTAACTTTCCTGTAGCCCAGAGGATGGTCCTGGACCACAAAGAACTGTCCTCCCAAAATGCCCTCATGCTTGGACAGACCTGCTCAAACCCCTACAGGGGGTGCCAAATTCTTCCTACTCTTCACCTCATCCCAAAGTCTCTAATAGCTCGGCCTCCTTTCCCTTCCTCAAAGGGAAACGCAGCTAGCCCCTACCTCAGGGCCTTCGCATTTGCTCCTTCCTCATTCTCACTTTATTCAGGTCTCTGCTCCAAGGTCACCTCCTCAAGTGAGGGCTTTGTTGATCACCCTACCTGACATAGCCCCTGTCCCTCCATCTCCTGACCCTGTTTTATTAGTCTGTGGAGCACTCCCCACTACCCAATTTTACATTAAGTATATTTACCTATTGATTTTCTGTCTCCTTTCAGCCCTTGCGATGAGTACCCTGTCTGTTTTATTCAGCCTTATATCTCTAGTGCTGGAACAGTGCCTGACACACAGTACGTGCACAATAAATACACGCATCATGTGTGATGAATTAGACTGAATCAGGTTCTGAGAAGTCAAGAGAACCTAACCCAAAAGGAGATCAAAGGAAGCAACCCTTACATCCTCAGACTCGAAGACGTGGCAGATCATCTTGTACTGCCTTTTCCCATCCTGGGATGGGTGGGACGCTTCCACGTTCTCCTGGGAGTTGGAGCGAGGCATCCGCCGGCGGGCCATCAGCACAACGATGTTCCCAATGTCCGCAATGTAGGAAATGGTCCTCAGAGGGTGGTCCATCATTGTCTCCTGGAGGCAGGAGGAGAGGGCGGGTAAGTCCAGCTCAGCATCTAATGACCTAAGAGAGCGCCTGCCACCCTACAGCCAGTCAAGTATGGTACACATGCAGGGCGGGCTCCAGGGCTCACTGCAAAGCCTATGCTGAGCGATCAACGGATACCCACCCAGGCCTGAGGGCATTTCCCTTGGCTAATCAAGAGCAGGAAATGATCTGTGGCAGGTGAAAAGAAATAAGAAATTCCAAACAGTAGAATCTCTTGTGGGGAAGTTTAAAAAAAAAAAAAAGACAAATAAAAATGGCAGGGCTGTTTCTGTTTTTGTGTGCGTGAATGTAAGAGAGATTTTAAACACAATTTCTTAAAAGACGAATTTGTTCACATTAATGAATTCTCTGATTAAAATTTCTGAAAATGCTAAACGTCATCCATGTCTTAGGGGTGTTTTTGGGCTTTAAGAAAGCAATCCCAAACCCCACCCAGCAGCAGGCACTGTGAACATCACCTTCTAGCTCACTGGGGCCCAGAATCTAGGGACAGCTGCTCTACAGACACATGCATCTCTGAGTTACGATGTCACTAAGCTTCACCCTGGGAAAGGTGGAAGCCAGCTGATACCTGTGTGTCGGCATTCAGCACTTTGATTCTCTGGGTAGAAATGAAGAGATCCACTTCAGTCATTGGCTGAGATTCGCCTTCAGGAGCCTGAGAAGAAAAAATGCACCAAGAGAAAGTTTGACCACACTACCCTGGCCCAGATGCAGAAGGAGTCAGGTTAGCTAACACAGAGGCACCAAGACACAGTCACCAGAACAGCAATACAGACTCTAGGGTTAAACTGCCAAAGCTGAAGTTACCACACAGAGGATGGACACATGGACAAGAGTTAGCACCTCTAGGTTACAGGGAAAAATGCGGAATCCCCTTTTCTTCCTCCCCTATAGAAGCAGTAACTCACTGCAGTAGATTTCACTCTTTGAACGATGATGGCAAGTGACCCTCTCTGTAAGGGTTTTGAAGCCCAACAGATTGAAAAAATAGGCTAAAAAACTCATACCAAAAGACCTTGGGGAAGTCACTTAGAATTTGCCACTGCTTGAGCTGATGGGAGACAATGTTTATAGCAGCTGCAAATGAAGCCATTTGGATGCAGTTCTGGTAAGAGGGTCTTTATGTTTACACACCACCCAACAACACAGAAGAAGTCCTGAAGCCACCCCATTAAGAAAGAGCCCCAGTGCCTCAACGTCCCAGGAGTAGTAGTTCATAAGCACCTAGAAGCTCCACAACCAAAAAGCGCAGTCTGGTTCATTTAGGGCTTAACTCTGTACATGTGTGGTTATTAGCGAGTTTTCTTTTTTGCATCCAGCAATCTGACAAATCCACAAATCAAGCATAACTATAATCGAACAGACTCAAGTCCCTGCCACATCGATGCTCCTGAATGTTTGGAACTTCCATACTACTATACGATTCATTTAGCATCTCCAATCTGCTCCCTGTCGTTCCTCTTAAGTGAAATGACTAATGAGCAACAGAAAACGGCCACCTTCGGCAACTGAGTTTTGAGAAACGCTGGCTTATGGGGCGGTTCAAAAAGAAATCTGAACAAAAACTTGCTGGATGCAGAAAACAAAAACACGAAAATATAAAAAGGTAAAACAGAAACGAATGAAAAGAACAGGCATAACACCAAGCTGATGAAGTTGTTTGTACTGCACCTTCTTCCTGCTTTTGGCTAATTTCTGGGCCATCTGCTTAGCATGGAACAAACAGAGACAGGAGAATAGTTAGAAAGAATTTGCAGAGACTCAAAGTCAAAAAGGGAATTGACAAACTAATACTGAATAGTGGCGTAAAGCGTTTCTGTGGGAGGAGGACCGGCTTTTAAAAATCCCAGTTTAAAGATAATCAATGTCGTAATTCAGAATTTAGTATGTGGAAAGTGGTGAAGTGAGACAAAGGAAATGTGCTGCAGTGCTTCTTATACTTAATTGCGACTGATCTTTCCAAATAACCAAGTTTTGGTTCTGTTAATTTTCTTTATTGTATGCCTGTTTTTCTATTTCACTGATTTCAGCATAGATCTTTATTTCCTTCTACTTTCTTTGGGTTTAATTTGCTGACTTCTCAGCTTCCTGAGATAAAAACTTAAATTATGGCTTTTCAAACTTTATTCTGATATGCAAAGCTATGAATCTCCCTCTAAGCATTGCTTTGGATGTATTCTACAAATTTTTGTGTTTCAATTTAATCATTGTTCCATTAAAATTTTTTTTTTTCAAATTTCCACTGCAATTTCTTAGAACCTTTGATTATTTGGAATTGTATTATTTATTTTGATACATTTGGGAATTTTCTAGTTATCTTTTTTTTTTTTTGAGATGGAGTTTTGCTCTTGTTGCCCAGGCTGGAGTGCAATGGTGTGATCTTGGCTCACCGCAACCTCTGCCTCCCAGGATCAAGAGATTCTCCTGCCTCAGCCTCCCAAGTAGCTGGGATTATAGGCATGTACCACCATGCCTGGCTAGTTTTTGTATTTTTTAGTAGAGATGGGGTTTCTCCATGTTGGCCAGCCTGGTCTCAAATGATCTCAGGTGATCCACCTGCCTCAGCCTCCCAAAGTGCTGGGATTACAGGCACGGGCCACCGCACCTGGCCTCTAGTTATCTTTTTCTACTGATTTTGGAATTAATTCCACTGTGGTCAGAGAACACAGTCTGTATGTCAATCTTCTGAAATATGCTGAGGCTTAGCTGTATGGTCCAGCACACGACTGACTTTGGTGGATGTGTCATGTGCACTTCAAAATATGCATTCCGTAGTTGTTAGGGACAGTGTTCGATCAATGACAATTAGGTCAATTAAGTTGGTTAAGAGTATTGTTCAAACCTTCTATGTACTTGCTGGTTCTTTAATCTCTTGTTCCATCATTTATTGAGTGTGTTAAAACCTCCAGCTGTTATATGGATTTGCCTGTGTATACTGATTCTGTCAATCTTTATCTTACAGCTATGTTATAAGGTGCACACACAGGTAGGATGGTATGCCTGCTTGGTAAATTGATCCTTTCATTGTTCTCCCTTTTTATCTCTAGTAATACTTCTTGCCTTAAATTTATGTAATATTAATGTAGTTTACACCTAACTAAAAATGGATGTACCATTCTCCCTTTTGCTCACAATTAAAAGACAGCATAGTTGATAAAAGCAGAGAGTGGGGCTGGATTGTCTAAAACCAAGTCCTGGCTCTGCCACTTACTAGCTGTGTGACTTTGAGGCAAGCCACTGAATATCTCTGTGCCTCAGTTTCTTCATCTGTAAAGTGAAGATAAAAATAGTATCTGCCTCACGGGGATATTTTGAGGACAAAATGAATACATGCAAAGCTTTTCAAACAGCGCCTCATACATTCTAAGCACTATATTTGTGTTTGCTGTTATATGATTATAATTGACCTAGGTCATGATGCAATTTCTTGCCTTTTGCTAAGGCTTGCTATTTATACAGATCTTGTACAAATAATGGCGAGTCAATGGCCGAACTGCAGATGCTGTTGTGGTAATGGGAGTGGGGTGGAGGAAGAACTGCTCTCTCATATTCCTGGGTACTCACCTGGTAGAAAAGCTCCTCTGCTCTCAGCAGCACATCTCTGTTTCATTAGTGACTCAAATATGTTGCCTATACTATCTCATTGTAGAGAAACTGGATGAGTCAGCCATCCAGACACCACATAGCGAATCTCTGGTACACCCGGGAAACCAGGGCAACTGCACTCCCACACAGATGCCCTGCTGTTCTTACTGGTCGCCATGAGTTCACAGTGAATAGTCTGCTCTGAAAAAGTTTGAAGGTAGCAACTCTGTCATCCTGACTGCTGCACATTACAGGGGGAATAGTTCTGCATCTGAGAAGTGACCCTATGCTGATCTTATGCCATGCCACACCACGAGGATTCCCGCGTGGAACCCCAGAGTCTGGCCAGGGATGTTCGGACTGGCATCAGTTATAATCTGCATAACTGACAGCTGGGAGATCTTTAATGTTTGTTTTTGACCTCTCCTGAAATGATATGGCAGTAATATAGGAATTTCCATTACTTTGGATCCCAAACCCTAACAGCTGTTGGTCAAAATTCTTCAACTCTAGGGAACCGATTTGAAATAACTCTTTCAAAAGAAAATAGATTCCACCATCACTGGAGTACCCAAATTCTTTTATTTTTTTTTTTTCTGGGACTGATGTTGAGGAAGAGGATCCAAAAGGCAAACTGAGTTTCATGAAAGGTATTCTGAAACTTTTTTTTTTTTTTTTTTTTGAGACAGAGTCTTGCTCTATTACCCAGGCTAGAGTGCAGTGGTGCCAACTCAGCTTACTGCAACCTCCGCCTCCCAGGTTCAAGCAATTCTCACGCCTCAGCCTCCTGAGTAGCTGGGATTACAGGCATGCGCCACCACACCCAGCTAATTTTTGTATTTTTAGTAGAGACGGGGTTTCACCATGTTGACCAGGCTGATTTCAAACTCCTGACCTCAGGTCATCCACCCGCCTTGGCCTCCCATAGTGCTGGGATTACAGGCGTGAGCCACTGCGCCTGGCCTGAAACAGTTTTTATGAAGTTAAAAATATTCTGTGGATTTAGAGTAATACCATCTTTAAATCACTCATGATATCCAAGTACCCTGCAACAAATTATAATTTAAAATTTAAATATAACATCACAGAAGATGGGAGAGTTGGAGCCAGAATGAGAAATTAGGGTAGCAGAAAGGGGTCCAAGAGAAACATAAGGCCAGCAGGCATTTTAAAGCCAGGAATGACAACATCTATTTAAACCCTCGTGTTTCATGGGATTGATCATGGTTTACCACATGGCGGGGTGTGGTGCAAAGGACAAACTGCAGCACCACCCACCCACTTACTCCATCCACAATGTGTACTGAGTTTCTGCCGTTGTTAACACACTCTAGATTAGTCGTGCCAGGGATGCTTCTGACTGTTCTATCTTTTCTCTCCCCACTGACATTTACTGAGAACTTGCTATGTGCCAGAATCCTTCGAAGTATTTCACATACATCAGTGTAAAAGCTTACAAAACCCCTGTGAGCTACTACCCTGCTAGGTGGTAAGCCATGATCAATCCCATGAAACACGAGGTTTAAGTAGATGTTGTCATTTCTGCCTACATTATGTTATCCTCATTTTTCAGAAGAGGGAAATGTGGCACAGAGAGGCTAATTAACTTGCCCCAGGTCACACAGCTGTGAAGTGGCAGAATAGAGATTCAAACTCTGGCAATCTCACTCCACTGTAAACCTCTAGTTGTGCAACTGGGGCAAGCCTGTCATCTGTAAACTTCTCCATTTGTCTATACCATGGGGTTAACAACACGTACCTCACAATGTTCTCTACCCCATCCATTTTGAGGAGCAAATGAGATTGAGATAATGCATGTGAAGGGCCTAATACTTTACTGATCATAGACTTCTTCAACTAAGCTGGGAAATGCTACAACTTAGGCAAAGCTATAATGATAGAAATTTTACTTCTACAATGAAATCATAATTTTGAGAAAATCATAAAAGAGTGAAAAAAATCTAATCTTTGGGACAGGCTAGTTAAGATGAATATATGAATATTTGATAATGAATGCAGCTTGCCAAAATGCATGACCACAAGATACCTAAACACCATTTGTAACCTAATTGCATTAGCTTCACAAATATAGGAAGAATGGAGACACAAACACCACACTCTGGGTGGATGGACATGAAGCAGTCTCTGTGGTTCAGGTAGGGCTCAGCAGGCCACCCTATCTTCTGGTTGAAGAGCAGAGAATGAAGTGGGAATGAGAGTGGAAGGCAAGGTGGATATGCAGTGGAGAACAAGGAAGACAAGTGAGCTCATTGTGCTGGCTTCCAGTCTGGCTTTCTCTAGAAAGGGGGTAGGCATGAGTCCCACGTTGTTAGGGGAGAGATGTGTTTCTATCTAGGGCACATTAAAGACTGACAGCACATAGGACAAAACTCTCTCTAGAAGTTTCTCCCAAAACATGTTCCAGAGAATACTACCAATGACAGGTATCTATCAAATGGTGACAATTGCAGGTATCTATCACATGGTAACAATGTATATTGTGCTCAAATAAGTATGGGAGCTGCTAGTTAAAGTGAATGAAATCTTCTTAGTGCAGGACTTCTCAGAGCCTTTAAGAGGAAGAAACCTGTAGCAAATGTCCGAAAAGGAGATCTATTTTCTTGAGCTTATTTGCCAGTGGAACTCTATTAGTGACAAGCACTTAGCCTGACTAGAATGCTGCAGGGCACAGTGGGAGGAAAGATGCTTCACACACTGGCGGGTCCACCTTTCTCTAAGGCAGTGGTTCCCAAACGCTGGTGCAGAGCAGAATCTCCTGGAGGGTTTGTTAAAACACAGACTCCTGGGTGCCACCTTCTGAGTTTCTGACTCAGTAGGATTGGGGTTGGGCCTGAAAACTTGTACTTCTAATAAGTTCGTAGGCAATGCCGATGCTACTGGTCCAGGGATCATGCTTTGAGAACCAGGGCTCTAATGCAATCCCCTAAGGTATACGGGGGCTCTCTGGAAGGATATTACTTCTCAAAAATGATGACCAACAAAGGCA
Source organism: Pongo abelii (assembly GCF_028885655.2). Classification (NCBI taxonomy): domain Eukaryota; kingdom Metazoa; phylum Chordata; class Mammalia; order Primates; family Hominidae; genus Pongo; species Pongo abelii. The sequence continues at coordinate 59,865,152 of NC_071998.2, forward strand.
GAATGAACACATTAGGGAGGGACCAAAGACCAAAACAAAAAAAAATGTTTAATGACAGATGTCTTCTAATTCTGCTATTGTGCTCAGATACGTCATCTCTTAAGTTGTGGTAGATGGAAAAACCTTTAAATTTCAGAGCCCTCAGCTTACCTTCTATTATTGTTACCTAACATTCTTTTTGGCTTGTTTTTATTGCAAGTTTCTCAAGCTCAAGAACTGTGTATTGGTTAATTTTTATTCCTAAAGGGCCTATCACAGGAGTCTGCACAGCAACAGTTGGCATTTGGGGCCAAATTCCTTTGTTTCTTTTCACATTAAGTAGAAAATACCTGGCCAAACCGCAGCTCCAAATTCTCTCTCCATGTGGCAAATGAATCTTGTAAATTTTTTGTTAAATTAAGAAAACAGTAATTTTCAAAACCCCAAGTCCAAATCCAATGAGCAATGTTCAATTTTAGTATACAGTTGGTACTACATGAGTGGCAGACACCATAATCGACAAATGGAATAGAAATTAAAGACTACTTTGAAATGGAAACCTAAGCTTCAAGGTCAGCATCTGTTCAGAGACAAAACACCACGAATAACAGGGCGCATGGTGAGCAGTTCTCATTCACATCCAGCCACGTCCATCTGGTCAAACAAACAATGTAGGCAGAGGAAGAGAGGGACAAAATGGGGATCCCTGCAGGGAGTGAGGGAAGAAGGAGGAATCAGAAAACAAAGGAGGAAACTACCCCCACCTTTGTTTAGGTGAAAGTACCAAGCCAGAAATTACTAATCAGCTTGGGGTTAAGGACATTGCTAAATGGATTGCAAAATAAATCCACAGAGCTTTTCTTTCTCCTTCCTTCCTGGACGGACGCTATAAAGTCTGCAGCTTTGCTGTGCTCTACGTCCTTTCTGTCAAGGTGGCCTAGAATAACTTGTTCTGAAAGGTCAGTCTCTCTTTAGGAAACAGTGTGGCACCATCTTCCTTACAGAGCAGTGTCTCTCAAGCACATGTGGGCACCCGGTGCAAGCTCCTTCCACTTGCGCCCAGCCTGCTCAGGATCAACACTCTTTGCCCCCCAGCTTCCCTTTGCATTGATGAAGTCCGTGTATGCTCCCTGACACAGTCACTTTTTGGAGAGTGCTGACTTAAACAGGCATCTCCATTTACACTTGGAGAAGGCTTCTAGCTGGATATAACGTCAACCAATCTGATAAGCATTTTAATGGATGTAAAAGGAACATGAAGCAGAAAATATTTAATGACAGGCAACAGTTCCTTCCAATGCATAGATGCACATTGTAAAATGATACTTATAAGTTATAAATGAAATGTAACCATTTAATTTTACCACTGTATAATGAATTCCTCACGCCAGAGTAATTTGCTTGTAAAAATAAATCTATGTTTTCCAGATGCCTATTCTGCTCTAGGCAGGTCTAAAATGTATTTATAATCAGAAAGCCTCTATCTTGGTTGTTCTGATCAACAGAGCCATCTAATTTTTGACTCAAATGAACTGTGGAACTTCGGGATACCAATCCTTTGGAAGCTTTGAAGTAAAATCTCTGATTTCTTATGAGGCAGCTGGACTTTAAAGAAGGAATAACAACTCTATAGGACACCACTGTGGAAATAAAATGTAATTCACAATATAATTGGTACTGATGAGCTTTGGTACAGGGATGCTGTGTACCCCAAACATTGCTTTACGTTCAAGTGATGTGCCCCGTGCCTGCTTTTTCCCTGTAAGGCCATCTCAGCACTATCTAAGTGCCGTAAGAGGACTGGAAAGGCATAAATGTTCTATCTGTAGGAGTCCAAAGCTATCAGAGGGCTAATAAACAAGGTGTCCCCAATGAAACCTGAACCTTAAAATGTTTGAAACCTTGATGGATAGAACCTAGAAAAAACTAACCTCAAAGCAACATGCAGTTTTCAACCTCAGGAGTCTTCAGTACTCCTGTGGGGGCAGACTGCTGCTTTATTCTGGAAGATACGCCTGAACGGGCTCTGGTAGCATTCCTTGATAGGGGCTCTTTGGCATTTTGGTAGAGATAAAATCTTTGTTTTGTGGCTCTGCCCTGGGTGTTATAGGGTCTTGAGCACACCTGGCTCTGGCCCAGAAAATGCCCCCAGTCACGGTGACAAGCGGAGGTGCCCCCACTCATTTCCAAACATATCTTATGAAGGCAGTCCCTGTCTATCAGAGACCCCAAGTGAGGCACACCAGGCTTTTGTGCTTCCACCAAACCTGGGGAAGCTAACAGCACCATTCACTTGGAAGCCCTGGTGCCATATCTGGTAACCATGGGGCATGTGGAGTCAGAACTATGTCTCTATGTCTGTTTGATTTAAAGTTCTCTACTCTATACAAAATAGGATGTGACTGCACCTGAAAAGCAGCTTGCGCTCTCTCAGAGGCTTGTGGGTTGTTGTTTTGAATGCTGTGCCTGGAAGACAACTAAATTAAGATGGAGAAGACCTTGGGGAGACTTGCTGGCACAATGTCACTACTTCTTGGAAATGGGAAGACAGTGAAAGGGAACTAGGCCAAGCTTGGATGGGCAGCTCCCCAAGAACCTGGTGATGTTCTATCCATAGCATTGTTTAGTCTCAAAGTCCCAAAAGGTATGAAGGTCAGACTGTCTCCACGGAGTTGTCCTGTTGGGAGCCATGGGGAAAGACACATCTCTTTGGGTAGGGGGTGGGGGCTTCCCCTAAAAGTGGACCTTCCCACTGTCCATCATTCTGGGAGAGGCTAATTTTAGAAGAAGACAAACACCACAGAAATGGACCTTATGGCAGCAGGGCCTCTGAGGCACAGGCAAGGTTTGTGTGCCCCAGATGAAGTGACTGAGTGGATCCCTGACACATGAAAGGAACTAAAAGGTCCTGTCAGTAATCCTGACACTAGGTCTGGCCTAGCAGGGTTGTGACAACAGCCACTCTTGAGGCAGTTGCAAATCACTCCTCCCTGGTTTATAAAAACATCGTAGTCATGTCAAAAGTTACGGCATGGGCTTACTGTCCTAGGAGGAGTTAAGAGAAGGGCCAGCTCTGAGCTTGGGGGAGAAGCATTTCCTCCAAGTACAGAGAGGTGGTCAGATCAGTGGGTGACACACAGAGGCCCCAGCAGCAGGAGCGGCAGTGAGCAGCCTGAGGAGGAAGCCATGAGAGGGACGTGGGGCCATTCACACAGCATCCTGGGAACTGCAGGATAACTGGGCAGCTGAGGGCTTAGGGGCATCATATTTACGGTGTTGGTGATGGTATGAGCTGTTTACTGTTCACCACGTGGCAGAGTCTGGACACGTGACTATCATAAGAATCAGCTTGGGCATGAGGCCCAAACCAACTGCCTCTCCTCTGCAAGCACCTCTTGGAATTGCTGGTCACTTACTGTTCCTTTCTACCTCTCAGGCAGAAGGCAGTGGTCAGAGGTGTTCACATCTGCAGGCTTCCCCTGCACTCTGGTGGCACTCGGCCTCTGACACCGTCCTCTCCTCCTTGCGCACACCCCGCACACTCCCTGGCTTGCTTTGTCATTCCCTCATTCATGCTGCTGAGCTTGAGAACAAGGATCTCACTTTATCAGCTACTGTTTTTCCTCCCTGCCAAGACCCTGCACAGCTCTTCATGCCTAAGTGCTCAAGGAATAATTTTTTCTTTGATTGCAAGATTAAGGATTCTCAGTTACTGCGGTCTACCTGTCCCTCTTTCTCCTTCCACATTACCACACAAACACCAGGGTGCAACCTGGGAGTGTGTGAGAGAAGGTATGAAATATGGAATGGCTCCTTGAGGGAAGAATCCATTTTGACAGGTTGAAACTGGATAAAACAGACTCTTGCAAGTCCTAACCTATTCCAACTTGCTGGAAGTACCTGGTCCTGGACTTCTACCATGATGCTGTCCCTAGGGCTCTAGGTGACAATGGCCTCAAGGCTCGGGGAGGCTGCCCAGTGGTTCCAGGTGCTGGTGGCACAATGGCATGTGGATGACATGAACACACCTTAAGTGTTCCTGGAGTCCTGGTTTGCCCATGATTCTAGGTAGTTTTGGTATCGTGGTGGAGATTCTAGAGCTCTGCGTTGCTGCATTTATTCATGGGAATAAACCAGTTCTGGATGGTTCAAACTAGTTGTGAATGACTTAAACCAGATGAGAGTGGTTCCTCCTGGATCAAACAGGCTCGTTCCTTTTATGTCTTGATTAAACAGATTCAAACATGTTATGACTGGCCTCAAACTAGTTTAAACTGGATTAGCCTTGCACTGACCTTAGACTAGCCAGGTTTGATTTGATCAAAGGGTTCATTTTCCTTGAAGCAAGCCAGTTCAGTCTAGCTTGAACAGGATGGACTGGTTCAAAAGCAATGCCACCTAGTTTGAACCAACTCTGTAACATCAATGTTTGCCACTGACCTCCAGCTGTCAGTGGAAATCCAGTGGTACGCCTTGCACTTGAGACATAATACTCAAAATGGCATCCTTCCTCATTACATCAACTTTTCAAAGGTTGTGATCATAAGCACTTCTTCTCAAGACTGGCCATTTATAACAACCTAAATAAATCATGTTTGTATATAAAGACTCCAGTAGATTTTGGAAATTTTTGTTTTGTTAACAGGCACATGGATAAGCACTGCCTGTGTGATGTCATCTCAAACCACTCTCCTCTAAACTAAATGTGGAGTTGTGGCCAGTGCTGTAGACTGCTCAAGTGCCTACACCCGCCCACTGTCCCTGTTGGAGCACCCAGATGTCCTCACCTTGATCCTGCTTACGGCTTCCTGGGCCTGCATCATGCGCACGTTTTTGGAAGGAGTTTTGTCTGAGAGCAGCTGAGTGGAGCCAAGGTAATTGGCGGCAAAAATGATTCCATCGATCAAGTCTTCGGGGTCGCAGGGTCCCGGAACTGTAACACATAGAGCCACAGTGAGGGAAGCCATCCTGGGTTGGGGCCTGCCAACCCCCTCAATGGCACATCACCCCTCTCCCATGCCTCACTGCTGGCACAGGTGAGGCAGAGCCAACCTGCTCGTCTGAAGCATCTCTCTGTGTCTATCTGCACCCACACCTCATTTTCAAATAGAAGGCACAGTTTCTAGAATATTTTGCTTCTCTAAAACCATTTACTATGGAAAGTGATACAAATATTTACTTAAACATGGAACATAAAATTCAGCAATAAAGGATATTGTTTCTCCTGTTAGACTGTGAGCTCTTAGGGGACAAGGACCATGTCACATTCACCTCTGACTCTCTTGTCTTACTGCCACCCAGGTGGTATCAACTAGATATTTGCTGGATAAATGGTTAAATAACTAGATGGCTGTCTTTTTAGAAAAGCTTTTTACAGCAATTCCTATTACTTGCCCCCCCATTCATATCTCTTCCTCCATTTAATCCATAACGGGAAGAAACAAATTTATAGATCAGAGAAATAGGATATCTGTTTCAGAATGTCTGGATTCCTGTAATGGCTTCTGACCTCAATTGTGCAAGACAGATAACGTGACCTCAAAGCCACAGTCCCATGCTGTCAATCTTGTTCACTTACAGGTTATAATGTTCTTGGCCTGTGCCCACACACAGACCGATTCCAAGGAAAATCAAATTGTCTGTTCTATTTTACCAGCCTTTTAAGTCAAACCTGTTTTAAATATTTTAATTGGGGGCACCTGTTTCTAACCACAATTACTTGTAAACTCTAACTTGAAATGAAAACATGTCTGTGATTAATATATAACTGTATAACAGTCTACTTAAAAAGGCATTTTAATCTGCACTTGAAACATACGTATTTTATTTTCTTTCTTTTTTTTTTTTTTTGAGACAGGGTCTCACTCTCTTGCTAAGGCTGGAGTACAGTGGTGTGATCTCAGCTCACTGCAACCTCCACCTCCCAGGTTCAAGGGATCCTCCCACCTCAGCCTCCCAAGTGGCTGAAACTACAGGTACTACCATGTCCAACTAATTTTTGTAGTTTTTGTAGAGATGGGGTTTTTGCCATGTTGCCCAGGCTGGTCTTGGACTCCTGGGCTCAAGCAATTTGCCCGCCTCAGCCTCCCAAAGTGCTGAGATTACAGGCATGAACCATCATGCCTAGCCTTGTGTATTTTATTTGACCTGACTGGTACATCTGCGGAGACTAAAATGTACATTTTAACCCACTGTTAAAACCTCAGGGTCTTAAATTAGATAACTTGTAATGGAAACAATTTGCTTTTTCCTCTTGGAAGGCTAATCTGAAATGCTTTTTATTTTTATCCTTAAACATCAAGCTCATCTTGAGTTTACACAGCTGCTTCCTGTGCTGAACTACTTATCAGAGTACAGATGTAAAATAATCTACTCATTTATCTAAAACTAAGGTGGTGCTTGAAACAAAGAAATTAAAAGTGTTTTAGGAAGGGCTTTCACAAAGCATCTATGTAGTAATTAAATAAGGAAGCCTGTTATTTGTCTTATTCTCCATTTTTATAAGCAAGACTTCGAGGCTAACACTGTGAGTGGTACACAGACAAATCTGCCTCCACTACATACCAGTAATTCACACTCTACTCAACAGCCACAGGGGCCCGCTCTGAATCTTTTATAGGTGTGAGATGGATTCGGGCTATATATGATATACAGTTTCAGCTGTATAGCAGGGAAGCATATAAAATAATATATGAACAGGTCTGAATCCACATTACACTTTATATAAAGTAAAAGATTGTCAGTTCTTCTATGATAAGTTCCTGGTGATGCACTTACAGTGTTATGGAAACATAATCATTATTGCCAAACAGATATGGAGAAGAAAGATCTCATCCGGGATATGAATTTTTAAAAGTCTTCCATCTATTTTTTAAAAACCAATGTTAAAAGAAAAACAAAAATTAACTACCTTCTCTACGGGACTTCTAACATCATATATTCTCTGATTTGGCGCTATTGGTGCTATTCACTGAGACGGTCCCTTTTTGACTACAGTAAGTGTGGGTATGGGGATATGTTTAAAAGCAATCCAAATTATATTTAAATGACTGTAGAAATGCCAAGCAGCCAAGACACACAAGTATCAGACCTAAACACATTTTGAGATATGGTCTTATGCCATTTATCCTTTCAGGAAATTGAATATAACTGAATATCACTGTCATCGCATCACACCCAGAAAAATAAAAGCCCCAATTTCATAAGTTCACTTTGGGCTCAGGGATAGTATATTCTTACAAAGTTAAAAAAAAAATAAACTCTTAATGATCCTATGTCAGAGAATTGCAGGTTTTCTTTTGGCCTGTCGGAACGTGGTTTCCCTTTAGTGCTGCCTTCGGATTGCTCTGTGGATGACGGAGCACACATGTGACATCCTCATACTCAGGCTAACGCTGAGCCTGAAAAATCTCTAGGCCTGGGGGATGAATATGAAGACGCGAGCTTTCAAACTTCAGAAAACTTCCCAGAATGCTCTCACAGAATTTCAGGGCCTCACAAAAACGATGCAAATAATTTACGATGATTCAAGAGAGAAACCTGAGTAACTAAACCAAAACTATGAGCTTGTCCTGGGCTTTGAGCCCAAGGGTTCATGAAGGTTTATGAGCCCTAGTAACACTTTCCCAGGCAGTGGAACACAATGACTGTTCACGCACAGGATCCAAAGTCCAGACACACCCTTAGAGAGATGTCTGGGCGTTCTCTGGCCTCCAGAAAAGCCTCCTTCAAGGAAATGGCGATGCACCCAGGTGGACCCTCAGCACCACCTCTAGCCCGAGAGTGAGTGCCTCTTTGTGAATGAGAAATGGTGCCTGATTTGGTGCCCCATTTGGATGGTACAATCTCCAGATGGAGTGCAGAGCTTGGCTGAACTTTGGTCCCACTTGGCCTTTGAGTAGGTGCCTTGTGCAGTGAGTAACCTGCACAACCATGTGCGGCAGCCCCACAAAGACACCAGTTTCCAGAGAGAATTTCCAGCCTGCCAATTCATAGCCTGGCTCTGCACTGCCAACTGTGGGATCTTGGGCAAGTTACCCTCTTGATGCCTCAGTTGTCTCATTATAACATGGGGATAATAATAAAACTCACTTCACAGGATTGAAGTGAGGATTCAATTAGTTATTACATGGGAGGTGCTTAGAACAGAACCTGGCAGAGTAAGCATGCGGTAACCGTTACTATTACTAGCTCATCCACGTAATAGATGAAAATTGCTGGGAAGTTTTTTCTTATTAAAAAAGACCGAAATTTCTGCCTTAGTTGATGTTCATTTCCACTTGAATTTTTCTTTTGAATGTATGAGGTGCACAGAGACAGAATAAGGTGACTTGGGTTTTGGATCCAGTGTGAACACTGCTAAGCTGCATGACACTGGGTAAAGCCCACAGCTTCGACTCCAATTTCAGAGTCCTCAGCCACATAATGAGCAAAGACGTGAGGAGGATTTCTGAGAGGCTCCCAGCTATCATCCTTTGAGTCTAAGCTCCTAAGACTGTTAACACTGTGAATAAGTGACTTTGTGGCCTTTCTTCCCTTCTGTTGTCTTGTATCTCAGTGCTTCATATGCCCCAATGCTAAACGATTCATGAATGACTCAGTGCTCAATATTTTCTTTTCAGCTCTTACCTTCAACGTAGGTTGGGAATGAAGCCAAGCTTTTTCTTGACTGTAATCAAGACAAAGAGGTTTCAAAAAGAGCAAAGCATAATGAAATATGCATTAACACAATCATCCATGCAACATGAAAAATAAATACATAATCAGTGGCAGTTACCAGTTATTGGTCGTTTTTAGTTAGAGAAAGTAAAGTGCAGATAAACATGCATTTATTAGTAAAGGTTACCTAAAACCCAGAATAGTCCATTCATATTTTAGATAATCTAGAAATCTTACATTTCACAATCAGAGAGGTATTTGCCAACTAAAAAACAATCCCACAGACAAAAATCTCTAACAACAATAAAAAGGGCACACTTCGTATTCTTAAAGATCTGCATTTCCATGTGAAAAACTGATTAGTGAAAGCACCAATGCTATGATTATATGTTGAAATTAAGAATTCTCTTAGAGAAATTTATTTTACTCTTTGCCACAGTGATCTCTCACTGTGCTAAAAATGTGTGCTAGAGTTTTTAAAAATCTCTTCCTTTCATCTCCTACTGATTCATTTTAGTTGAAAAACTCCATTATATAAATCATTATTGTGTGTTATCTGAATAAGAACACAACAAAGGAGTAAATTAAAAGCCCTGGAATTTCTTTTGCACCTCAGAGCAAAGGTCAGGGTTCTCACAGCACTGTTGGAAGCAGAGATGATGAGCTAGACACCTTTTAGAGCCTGACTAGATGGCAGCTTAACTGCCTGCTATCAGAGGAGCAAAACTCACCATACGTTCCTTTCAGAAGCAGATGTCCTAGATGTAACACTGACTGAGATAAGAGAAAAAAATTCACCCCTGCTTCCACCAGTAGTAGAATTTGTAACTGATATGTCTGGACCAGGGTGACACAAGCATCACAGGAGAGTGGAGAGCTAGTGTTAAAGACAAGTCCCTAAAATGGGCAGAAGGTAATGTTTACATGGCCAAGAATTCCATTGCTGAGAACCTACCCAGTCTTAGGTGATTATTTAAATGCATGACTTTAAGAGGAAAGATATCTGGCACTGAATAGCTGTTGGATAGGCTGACCTGCATAGAGGGAAGACTCTGGGGTGCCTGGCAGGCTGGATGAGGAAAGCGCCCTGGGTGAGTGTTGGGATGTGTCATGGGGAGCAACTCCCTAACCTAGCACTTGACACAGTGCTCTTTCCTTGGAGGATGGGAATGGCAAAGGGATGATAACTTAGTTAATACTTGGACAACAGTCTAAAAATAGTAGTTTTAATTGTTTTGTGAAAAATTGGGGCAGTTGAAGAAACCTAGTTATAAGACTCCAGCTCAATTCAGGATAATGACAATTCAACACTAATCACACAACAATACATTGTACAGGGCAGCTTTTCAGTAAACCTGCTGCATGTGTGCTCACTGGGATGAAATGGTTCTGCACACCAAAGTGGGTGGGTTTCTAGTGCACCAGGAATGAAAAGTTACTGGCTAGTAATGCATTTATGAGAAAATGCACACCAAATAAAAGCCAGGATATGTGGATAGGGGGAAAGAGAACTCCAGTTTCAGCAGTGCTTTACGTTCATTTTATTTTCCACTTACCTAAGTGAGAAGATAGGCCCAGTTGAGAGCCAGCAGCCAAATCTGTCTAATTTAGGTTGGTTTAAAGAAAAGAAAAAAACCCTCGTAACTTCATGGTATGCAGATGGAAGCTAGCATCTTCATAGGGGCCTAAAACTTTCTAAGTTATTATTTTCCAACCATTTCCCTACCCTTGTCCCAAGTAACTAGAGCCTGGGGTAATGGGAGTTTGTTTAATCAGAATTGCTTAGCCTCCAGGTATATCTAAGAAGTCAATTCACATTTTCTTGCTCTATTTCGATACTTTCTGAATGCTAGACAGTGTCCAGATTTTAGCAGAAGCTACAAAAGAATTACTTTGGTCTATAGCTCTAAAAGCTGCCGTTTTATTAAGAGCTACCCCAACATGGCACATGTATACGTATGTAACTAACCTGCACACTGTGCACATGTACCCTAAAACTTGAAGTATAATACAAAAAATAAAAAAATAAAAAGATAAGTTTGAAAAAAATAATTTGGCAAAATAAAGTTTACCATCTTTAAAAAAAAAAGAGCCGCAACAGAGGGCATTTGGTACATTCACTTATTCTCTATGCATGAGCTCATGACTAGCTTTCTTAGTCTCTGGGGTAGTAAATTTTTTTTAAAAACAGTTTTGTGAAATGAAAGAATCTCTAATTATTACACACAAATAGGATTTTCATCATTTCTAAGGATATGTAGAAACATGAGCCAAGTCTAGTAGGAACTGAGAAACTAACAAATTTGCCTTATTATATCTAATGCATAATCAAATGCTGAATATTTAGATGTCTGGTTAGCCCTTTATTTCACGTGTGGACTGAGATGAACATCAGTTGAACCTTAACTTTCAAGAAAAAATAAATAAAGTTGCATTTAAAAAGCTAAAGGCTAAGATCTTTGGGATTTGTGTTTGGGGGTCACACAAATCGACTCATGTGCAGAACTTGGAGGCACAATTGGACAATTGGAACAATGACAGACAAGGTACCTTGTCCATGTAGTCTGCGACCTGCAAACACTTTCTACTCCAGCAGTGGCAGATCTTGGCAGTTAAGAGCACGGGTTCCCATGACCTCTGGATTTGAATCCTGGCTGACCACTTGTGAGCTCTACGAACTCAGGTAAGTTATTCAACCTCTTAGCTTTTTCAACCAGCAAATGAGGACAGTGATACTTACCTCACAGAATTATTTAAAGAATTAAATGAGACACTATCTGTGATTTTTCTCAGCCCAGTTCCTGGAACATTGTCAATGCTCAAGAAACGATAATGCTCATCACTGTTATCATCATGGCACCTGTCCTTCTTTTCTTCTTACTATTTGTTCTCACCCAACCATGTGATATAAGAATGAAGCAAACTGTGGAATGGTGGGAACAGCAGAAACTGTGCCCTTGTCACTCGTGCTCCCAATGGCCAAGGGTCTGAGGCTCAAGACCAGAGGAGACCAAAGTATATTTCTAGTCTAAATTCTAATGTTGGTGTCATTTCAGAGAAGGTCTATGTTTGTTTGTTTGGTTTAATATGAACAGATTAATAAAAAATACTTTCCTTTTGCGTAAATATTTAATGGCAAATATATGGTATTCAAGGGTGCCTTAAGGGTAAATTTTAACTAAGGGTCCCTTTAAAAGCGATCTGCCACTCAGTTTAAACAGAGATTTTTTTTTCATTGCATTTAACATAAAATTATCAGCAAAATGAGGGAAAAGGAAACCATCGCTCATCATGTGGTTTACCTCTTTAACACATCTCCTCAGTGTTGATGAGGGAGAGCTATATTTAGAGTGAGCTGAGCCCACACACAGATTATGGCGCAGACCAACATTTACCTGATGTTGGCTCATTAGCAGGTGTGGATGGCAGTTCACCAGGTGTAAAAGGACCCTGGGTACAGGAGAAGGCAGTGTCTCCCCTCTGGGGCTGCCCTTTCTCAGACCCAGACACCTCCGTGGAAGAAAGCAGCATCTTCTCACTGAAATGCTCCACATCAGCAAGGCGACCACAGAATTTGTTGTCCAAAAGGGATACTTTACAGCTGCACTGTCTGGCAGTCTGCAGCCACATGTGGTTATTTAAGTTAATTAAAATGGGATAAAATGAAAACTTCAGTTCCTCAGTTACACTGGCCACATTTCCAGGGTTTGACAGGCACATGAGGCTAATGACTACCATAGCGGACAGAGCAGAAGTGGAACATTTCCAGCACCGTGGAAAGTTCTCGCAGGCGGCACCGCACCAGCAAGAGAGAAGGGCGCTCATAAGGTGGGCTGCCTGGACAACAGGTGTGAACTGGGACCACACCCTACATAAACTGGGAATGCATGGCCACTCTATTCTTATGAAAGATATCTCATTTGGGCCTGAAATAAAGGGTATTTAAGAAACTAACACATTTCCCAAAGCACACAGCAACTGCAAGTCCATGGCATCAGCAGGCATGTAATGCCAGGAGGAAAGATGCTGTACGTGGAGTTTTTGGTGTCTGAGGTCAAGTGCTGTTCAACAGAATTTCCTGCAATGATGCAAATGCTCTGTAATCCACCCTGTCCGAGCACTTGAAATGTGGCTACTGTGCTTGAGCAAATAAACTTTTCATTTTATTCATTAATTAGACATCTGCAGCCAGTGGCTATCAAACTGGATGACATGGCTTTAACAGGTGAACTGCACACTGGAGAGGAGAAATCAGGATTGTTCTCACCAGGGTAATGTGGGTCAGGAGCACTGTAGGATGCTGTATTAGGAAGCCCGGAACAGTATTAGAGTAAAGCAAAACGGCCCGATGGCTTTGGTAACAAAACGGCACCCTACCTCTTTATTAGTGGAGGCTTCCGCAGGGTCACTGGGGTGAAGAGATGTGCTTGATGACTCTGCACCCAAGGGTGAGGAGCTGCCAGGAGACGGAGACTAGAACACAGCAAGAGGAAACACAGTGAGAACTTGAGAGACTCAGCAGACACTTGGCTGGGGGAAAGGGGCCAGGAGACAGAAGCAAAGCAGAACACAACTGAACAGACACTGCAGTGGGGAGAAAACCTCTTAAAAAGGAGCTGCCAACTGTACATAAAACACTTGTGGTTTTCAAGTTTTCTTTTTCAAGTCCCGCCACGCTTTCAAAGGAGCTTTCATAGCTATGGGCGTTTTTTCCCTTAGGCCAAATGTTGAAAGAAAATACACAAAAGGTTGAATATCAAAAATCCTAAATGAATCGAGCTAAGGATATTACACAAACATGTTTAAAACATTTTTTTCTTACTGACGAAGCCAAATATTTAGGGTACCAAATGTCTTATAAAATTGCCGGCCCCAGATGATCCACATGAAAAAGTAAAAATTAAAACACATTTTTAAAGAGGTAGCTGGGCCTGATTTTGATGGCTAGAAACCATACCACCTGTATTTTCCTAGTCAATTCAGATTTCAAATATTTTGTCTGATTTAGTCTACAGGCTATTGAAAATTCAGAGAAATTTCAGCATTTTAACATCCAAACACTACCTTGGATGCTCTTAGAACAGTTCAAAAATCCCTTGTCAAACGGTGTATCGCAAAATAAGGCTTAGAAAAATAGGCTCAGGGAGAACGGCCTGGTTGGGTGTGGTATTGCCTGGGATGATGGGACCCCAGCTCCCTGTGCAGGCAGGCCCTGCTAGATGTGAAGAGGAAGCTCCCAGGTCGGTGTACACAGAAGGTGCTCCATAAATATCTTCTGAATGGATGGGCAAATAAAACAAGCAAGCACAGGGATGGGACTGATACAGGCCCGGAAAACACTCCCCAGCCTATAGCCAAACATTGTTGTGTGCTCTTGAAATCTTGGGAGATGAAAGGCATCCTCTGGTGAGCCACAGAGATGCTTAAGAATTCCACAGTGATGGTCCTCTGAGAGGAAGGCTGCACTACTTCACAGTCTGTTGGCAATGTTTGACAAAAGGCATAAAACACAGAGAAAAACTAAACAGAGATGTATTCTCTCAGGAAGTGTGGGGAAGCGTGGGGATGCGTGGGGAGGTAAGTCCTGGGCAAAGGAAGCAAAATAACCCTAGTGCTTGCGTGAACCCATGTCTGATCTCTCAGGACCAGCCCCCTTGGGGGAAGCTGAGGCACAGAGACATCAGTAAAATATCTTCATGGAAAGGGATAATGTTTCACACAGCAATGGTGCTGGTGTTGGGGCCGGTGGGGCTGATAGACAAGGGGGAGCTTGGTGAGCACTGTGTGAAACAAACAAAAAAAATAAATCTTTTCCAAAAAGTCTGAATTATGGAAAATATAGAGGGCCACAAATGAACAGAAAGATAATGCAGTGAAATTCATTTTAATTCAGATGAAGAAGTTGTATGATCCCAGCCTAATGCTGTGAGACTTGAATTTGTTTCCTGTGATCCCATACACCTGATTCTAGGCAGGGAGGTCAGGACAATGAACGAACCCCTTAAATATTCACATGCAGACATCAGACACTCTGTGGGGAAGCCAAGAGGGCAGGCCCAGGGTAACAGCTGGCATAAAGAACCCCAGGCCCCACAGCCCTTGGCTGCAATAAAGTAGCCCCACATGCCTTCAAGAAGAAACACACACAACTTTTATTTGGCACCAAAGAGAGCTGGTGGGTACTTGCCGATTTTGCTCTCTGGCTGACTCCAAATTAATGTAGTAAAGTCTTCATGAGAATTTAATGCCTTTAAATTTCCCCAGTTTTTCAAATCTGAAGAGCTTCTTCGGATATGTATGATTCTATTTTTCCCCCCAAGTAATTTTCTGTCACAAAGATTTTAAGGGTCTGGCCCCCGGGGAACCTGGTGCAGCTGGATTTTCTTTAATTGCATGGTTTGAGGGCTGTATCACACCTTCATTAAAAACAATCCTCCAGAGAGTCTCACATTTCCTATTTCTCAATTGCTCTAAATCTTCTAAAAATAAATTCTTTACAACATTATGAGGACCTGATGATCTTAGGATGATGTAAGAAGACAGGTTATACAGACAGAGAGCAGGGGCATGGAAGAGGGAGCCCAGACCCCATAGTAAAGTGAGGTGACTGCTGCTGAGTACCCATATGGAACAGGGGGAGGAGGCACAAATGAGCCTGCAGTGGGCACTGCCCTTGCAGAGGCTCTGGTTGGACCCACACCAACCTCATCAGGGACCGCTTCCCTGCAGACCCCGGGTGCTCTCGCCTTTGGCACATGCTTGAACTCATTCGAGTTTCCTCCTATTTGCATGTGCAATTAATGACCTCCACCTAGAAAGTTCACCCTCATTCTTTCCTATATTCAACATTCAGCTCAAAAGCACTCACCTTGCTGAAGCTTCCACAGACCCTATTCACAGTACATTCCTTTTCTCCACAGCCACGTGCCATGCTGTGTAATCATCTGTTCACGTTATGCCCCTTCTCCCCCAAGAGCTCTCAGGAGGTAGGGACCTTGTCTTGTTCATGTTCATCCTCCAACTGCCTCGCCTTGGGTCTTGTGAACAGTAGGCACTCGATAAATGTTTGCTGAATAAATGGCTTCAGTTTATTCAGCTTTACAATGTTTTCCAGCTTGCATAAGAAGCAGATATGTTACAGATGCACCCAATGCTTTCTTCATTTTTCAGTGGTCAATGGTAGGCCCTTTTCTGATACAGCATCCCTCTAGTGTTGTGTGTAGAATATTCAACATGCAGTTTTTTTAAACTGAAAAACTTTTTTTTTTTTTTTGTAGAGACAGGGTCTCGCTATGTTGCCCAGGCAGGTCTTGAACTCCTGGGCTCAAGCAATCCTCCTGCCTCAACCTCCAAAAACACTGGGGTTACAGGTGTGAGCCACTGTGGCTGGCCTCGATTTGCATTTTGAATTAGAGAAATGGTCTTTGCCTTTGATGACTGTCACCTGGGCTCCAAGGACACTCTTGATGCAGAAAGCTGTCCCCAAATGAGAGAGGACCCTGTCTAATGGAAGCCTAAAAATCACCACACCATTGCCTAAATGTCAAGGGTGGACAGCTTCAAAACAGACATGGCCCCGTGAAGCCTAAACAATGGTGTTAGTGTTTAACTCATCTCAAATGTCTGCTTTACAAGACCTTTGTCCACTACGTCCAACTTCCACCTTGATATACTCTTAAAAATGGAGGAAAAAAAACAGAAATTACATAATACTGTTAACTTTCAAAGAATACATTGGAGGCAAAATTTAGGCAATGAAATATGATAGAAAAAGTAAAATTATTGTCACATATATCTCTGGAGACTCACGCCTTCTGGGCTACTGGATGGATATCCAATTTTAAGCAAATGAGACCATGTGCTTGTGAGGATAGGATGCAAATGCAGGGTCAGGAGTTCACAAAGGTAAGTGCTGAACCCGGACGTCTATCTAGGACACAGTGCGCAGAGATGACTCACCAACAACTCCCTGTTCTACGTAATTACAAGGTCTCCTTAAGCTAACAACTCATCTTCTGCAGAAAATGTTCTAGCAGATTCTCTACAGCTACCATCTAAGTTTTACCACCACAGCTTTGGGATTCCACAAAGCAAAGCTTTCAGCCTCAAGACCAGGTTCCTGAATCCCAGACAAGAAATGTATCATCCTATACATTGGCAATGGAGCCAGAGGTGGGTAAAGGATATAAAAGTATCCCAAGGCAAAGCTGATCATTCATTTTAATTCTTTTTTTTTTTTTTTTTGAGACAGAGTTTCACTCTTTTTGCCCAGGCTGGAGTGCAGTGGCGTGATCTCGGCTCACTGCAACCTCTGCCTCCTGGGTTCAAGTGATTCTCCTGCCTCAGCCTCCCAAGTAGCTGGGACTACAGGTGCACACCACCACACCCAGCTGATTTTTGTATTTTTGGTAGAGATGGGGTTTCATCGTGTTGGCCAGGCTAGTCTCAAACTCCTGACCTCAAGTGATCCAACTGCCTCAGCCTCCCATAGTGCTGGGATTATAGGCATGAACCACTGCCCCTGGCCTCATTTTAATTCTGACTGAACATCTCTTAGGGGCAAAGACAGCACTTCTCGTGGTAGCGGGGAGACATACAAATAGCTCCTGGAACTTTCAGGCTGTTTGAAGGGAAGAGAAGCACCACCACAAGTGATTATTATTTATTTGTTCCTTCGACAGACATCTCAGTGCCTATCTGTGTTCCTAACACTGGGCCAGGAAACAAAGAGGAAGGAGACCTGTTTTCAGAGAATGAGAGGAGGCAGATATGGAAAGGCAGGTCCCCAGCAGGTAGCCAGGATGTTGTTCTGTACAGTGGAGACACAGAGGGAGTGGTCAGTTCTGCAGGAGGGGAGGGGTGTGCATCAGGCAATGCTTTGTGGGGAGGTGGTGCTTCAGCTGAACCCTGAACACCATGTGGTCTTCACAGAGTAGTATGGGACAGGAAAGCAGAGGAAGATACTGGAAACACAGGCAGGGAGGAGGAACAGCACAGCTCTGGCAGGTGAGAAATGAGGCTGCGGAGCCGGGTTGAAAAACTGGATATCCATCCAGTAGCCCAGAAGGTGTGAGTCTCCAGACAGACATGTGCTTGTGAGGATAGGATGTACTATCATTTGTGCACTATCATCATTTGTGAGGATAGGATGCACTATTATTTGGAGTCTTTCTCAAACCAGCTGCTGACAATGGAGAAACCAGCGGGGTTGCACTGGTTAGAGAAGGAATGATGAATGGCAAGAGTGGTAACATTAGAGGTGCTTCCAAAGAGAATGACAGGAATATCAAATAATTAAGAAAGGGCCTTAAGAAAACTGAGTCAGTCCTTAAATATTTTTACTGAAATGTTTCTCCTCATGATTGAGATGACCCTTTCTGAAACATGCTGCAAAAGTCACATGTGATTTGAAGGTTATTTTGTGTGATTCAGTGACTTTTTTTGAAAAAAAATTATAACTAAGATCAATACTACGTCATATAAAATCAGTACTACTTCTCTGTTCTAAGAATTCATGTACAGTTGGAACTACAACCTAGATGTTGATAGTCAAAGGGTAAACTAAGGTTATATTTATATTTTTTAGTATTGCTTTCAAGGTAAAGTTCTAACTGAATCACTTCTTACCCATACTTTGAGAATGCTGGTCATCATTTCAAACGAATGAATGTTCAGCAGCTTTTTGAAGGTACACATATGCAGGAATTCCTTAGAGCACCTCTGCTCCAGTGGCTGAAGTGTGGCATGACGGCTGCCAAGATGGACAAGGGGTGGAGAGGCCACCTACACTGGCTGGGCCAGAAACCCTTCTATTGGAAGAGACACAGAATCATGTCCTATCACAGCACTTGGGACTCGAAAGGCTCTGGAATAAAGCTTGTTAATAAGCAACTTCAGCAAAGTCTCGGGATACAAAATCAATGTGCAAAAATCACAAGCATTCTTATACACCAATAACAGACAAACAGCCAAATCATGAGTGAACTCCCATTCACAATTGCTTCAAAGAGAATACAATACCTAGGAATCCAACTTACAAGGGATGTGAAAGACCTCTTCAAGGAGAACTAGAAACCACTGCTCAATGAAATAAAAGAGGACACAAACAAATGGAAGAACTTTCCATGCTCATGGATAGGAATAATCAATATCGTGAAAATGGCCATACTGCCCAAGGTAATTTATAGATTCAATGCCATCCCCATCAAGCTACCAATGACTTTCCTCACAGAATTGGAAAAAACTACTTTAAAGTTCATACGGAACCAAAAAAGAGCCTGCATTGCCAAGATAATCCTAAGCCAAAAGGACAAAGCTGGAGGCATCACGCTACCTAACTTCAAACTATACTACTATAGTTTAGTTTGGTTACTATAGTAACCAAAACAGCATGGTACTGGTACCAAAACAGAGATATAGACCAATGGAACAGAACAGAGCCCTCAGAAATAATACCACACATCTACAACCATCTGATCTTTGACAAACCTGAGAAAAACAAGCAATGGGGAAAGGATTCTCTATTTAATAAACGGTGCTGAAAACTGGCTAGCCATATGGAGAAAGCTGAAACTGGCTCCCTTCCTTACACCTTATACAAAAACTAATTCAAGATGGATTAAAGACTTACATGTTAGACCTAAAACCATAAAAACCCTAGAAGAAAACCTAGGCAATACCATTCAGGACATAGGCATGGGCAAGGACTTCATGTCTAAAACACCAAAAGCAATAGCAACAAAAACCAAAATTGACAAATGGGATCTAATTAAACTAAAGAGCTTCTGCACAGCAAAAGAAACTACCATCAGAGTGAACAGGCAACCTACAGAAAGGGAGACAATTTTTGCAATCTACTCATCTGACAAACGGCTAATATCCAGAAGGTACAAAGAACTCCAACAAATTTACAAGAAAAAAGCAAACAACCCCATCAAAAAGTGGGCGAAGGATATGAAGAGACACTTCTCAAAAGAAGACATTTATGCAGCCAAAAGACACATGAAAAAACGCTCATCATCACTGGCCATCAGAGAAATGCAAATCAAAACCACAATGAGATACCATCTCACACCAGTTAGAATGGCGATCATTAAAAAGTCAGGAAACAACAGTTGCTAGAGAGGATGTGGAGAAACACGAATACTTTTACACTGCTGGTGGGACTGTAAACTAGTTCAACCATTGTGGAAGACAGTGTGGCGATTCCTCAAGGATCTGGAACTAGAAATACCATTTGACCCAGCCATCCCATTACTGGGTATATACCCAAAGGATTATAAATCATGCTGCTATAAAGACACATGCACACGTATGTTTACTGTGGCACTATTCACCATAGCAAAGACTTGGAACTAACCCAAATGTCCATCAATGATAGACTGGATTAAGAAAATGTGGCACATATATACCATGGAATACTATGCAGCCATAAAAAAGGATGAATTCATGTCCTTTGTAGGGACATGGATGAAGCTGGAAACCATCATTCTCAGCAAACTATCGCAAGGACAAAAAACCAAACACCGCATGTTCTCACTCATAGGTGGGAAATGAACAATGAGAACACTTGGACGTAGGAAGGGGAACATCACACACTGGGGCCTATCATGGGGTCGGGGGAGGTAGAGGGATAGCATTAGGAGAGATAGCTAATGTAAATGATGAGTTAATGGGTGCAGCACACCAATATGTAACAAACCTGCACATCGTGCACATGTACCCTAGAACTTAAAGTATTATTTAAAAAAAAAAAAAAGAAAATCAATCAACTCCTAAGACAATGGGTTTAGTCCTCAAAGCCACCATTATCTGCTTTCCTATATTAGGCTCCATTTTGAAAAGCATAGTGTGATTCCAGGAAACACAGTTACATACATAGTTACATTTCATTTGTCCCCTGAAATTTTTTTTTTTTTTTTTTTGAGATGGAGTCTTGCTTTGTTGCTGAGGCTGGAGTGCAGTGGTGCGATCTCAGTTCACTGCAACCTCCGCCTCCCGGGTTCAAGCGATTCACCTGCCTCAGCCTCCCGAGTAGCTGGGATTAAAGGCATCCGCCACCACACCCAGCCAAGTTTTGTATTTTTAGTAGAGATGGGGTTTCATCATGTTGGCCAGGATGGTCTCGAACTCCTGACCTCAAGTGATCCAACTGCCTCAGCCTCCCATAGTGCTGGGATTACAGGCATGAACCACTGCTGCACCCAGCCCCTTGAAATGTTTTTAATTTTATATTGTGGCCGAACAAGGTAACTTATGTTTCAGGATAGGGAGGTTATTAAATGCTTAAGCCCCAGCATCTGGAAGATCAGAGTCTGGCTACCACTCATGGCTCTGAGCCTGGGCAGGTCATCCATCCTCTTTGATACTTCCTGAGAAATGGGGAAACAGCTAGCACCCACCTCTCGGGTTGCCATGAGTATTAACTAGTGATAATGCACACTAGTGGTATGTTCAGTGCCTGGGCACCGGCAAAGCATTCAAGTCTTTTTATGATCTGAACAGTTAGAAAAGTTATTTCAGCCCTCTGGGAGAGTGCTCACAAGGACAACAAATGCCCACGGGGATGTTTTCTTCATCTCGTTTCTTTCCTTATTAAAATTTTATTCACGGGTAAAATTGAAAAGCAAAAAGGCTCTATAAAATCATACAAGATTCTACATTAATTCATAAGCTCCAACACTCTTAATGGTCTATTGGTAAGAACAGCTCATTACTGGCTAAGGCTGGGGGGTATATACAACTGCTGTGTGCAACTTCTGGCATGTCCACTATCTCCCGACCAAGACAGCATTTCCAAATATAGGAGTTGAGGGTGATGCTATTATAGTGATTGATTTACAAAAGAGAATCAGGGCATACGTATGCCTCTACTGTTAATTTATAGCATAGCTCACACACGACCTTGGCACACTGCTGATTAGGACACCTGGTGAAACATCCCAGCAAGCCCTAGCCAACCTTAATGAGTTCCAATACTTGTTGGCCTCTTTCCTCCAACGAAACTCGGCAACAGAAATTCATGGTAATGAAGGGCAGGAGGACATAATTCTTTAAAAATTACACAGTTTTGCCAAATCCATCTGAGACTCGGTTATTCAGTAATTTCACATATGTAGAACAACACAGAGAACCTGAGAATAAGCTGTTTGCTTTTTATTCTTTAAGTGACTAAGCAGCCAATATGCTGCATGAGACTACAGCACCAAGAGCTCATAAACTTCTTCACCAGACACCTGTCATTAAGCACCTATTTACTCTCATTTAAAATGCAGGTTTAACAAGCCCTGAACAAGTCATTCCTCAGTTCAAAAATCTTTAGTCATTCTTTTTTGCTTATAGAACACATTCTAGACTCTACCTTGGCACTTAAGGCACTCCAAGGGTTGGCCTTAATTCTTTTACTATTTTTTTTTCCCCTCTTCTACTTCCTATTCTCTTTCTTCAATCCAAACTGAACTACTTTCTGTTCCCAGCATATCACCGGCGTTTCTGCTCAGCGTCTTTGTTTATGCTCCTGTCTGAACTCCTCACATACAGGAAGCTCCAGCAGTCCAACCCCATTTCAAATAGTACTTTTTTCATACAGCCTTCTTAGATTTCTTAAGGGAAAGGAAAGCCCCTCTT